>NC_092431.1:9430854-9736877 GCF_036169615.1 Heliangelus exortis | reverse complement strand
AGCCACCACAAACACAGTGAAAATCACTTTAAGGAACGGCACACTTATTTCCTCAAGTCCCATGGATTATCAGGGTAAGGGTTTGCACTGCTCTCACTACCTCTGTTTTTCCTAACCTAGCAACAAAAGTTCACCCCTGTTAGCTTCAGCTCCCACAGTACAATGAATAATGCAATTATATATCCCATCTCTACTTTTCTATATCCCACCACTATTCTTCTACATCTGATACAGACAAGGGCTGATGCATTTATTTCACAGATCTTGTTACTATTTGAAATAATTCTCTTTAATCAAAGTCCAGGTTCGTTGCCCTCTGCTTCACTTTGATTTTGGTTGCACATGTCAGGCTGCATTCTGCCCTTGAAGGACAGTGATTGAAAGTAATCAGAATTACTCCCCATGGACTTTTGATAAGAAAGAAGACCCAAACAAATTCCCACTGGCAAGGCTCTGTATGGTGGGACTGAAAATCACCATTCTGAAGCACCTCAATCTGTTCTCTTCTAAAGCAATTTGTCAGGATACTGACTTTATCATAATCTCCTCCCACATTAAAATTCACAACAGTTACAGGTACTCAATCAAATACGAAGTAAGGCAAAAAAAAAAAAATTCAGAAAATTACATAGAGAACAGAGTCCCATTCAGTCACGAATGTATGCAGAGCCCAAAAAATCAACTTCCCTAGTGAACATGGAATGTTTCTTCCTTAGAAAAATCTCACTGTGAAGAAATTTTCACTTAAGTAAAAGAAACAATGCCAGAAGGAATTTAATACTTTCCTAGATAGGCTGACCTCAAAAAACATCCAGTAATTACATTTTTGGAGAATTATGCCATTAATAAAGATTTCTCCAGTCCAAGGAAATACCCTGACGTGCCCTTTGTCTGCTTTCGTGTAGTCATACCTTGACAGCCTCCATTTCACACAAGTATGATTGCCCAGTATTATTTTGTGCCTTTCTGACCTATGCAGAAATGTTCTTAATTGTTGATTGTAGCAAAACTACCCTACTAAGTGCTAAGATACACATAGAGCCATGCTTCATTGCACCCCTCCAAGAGCTCATTAAAGCCTTCAAGAATTATACACATACTTTTACATACTTCATTGTAGCTGGGTACAGCTGACCTCAACAGGGAAAGGATTATTTTGGCAGACTACTGCAAAGAAGCAAACTGATCCAGGATGGTCATGACCTGCTATAGCTGACTCTAGCAAATGAAATCAAAGAAAAGCATACGTATGTGTAGAGAGTCCCTCCCCATCTCATGTCAGTGAGATAATTTGTATGGCTTGACTGGCTTACTGGGAGAAGAGAGCAGTCTGTAATTTTAGTAGTATATAGGATAGCATTACAAGACACTGCCCAAGTAATGAGTACAGGGATGTAAAGCAGCAGGTGAGATGTGTACTCCATAGACTGCTTTTCAAAGTTGAAGATGAGCAAATCCCCACAAACTGCAGTTCAGAAGTGGTGCAACAAATGGTCTTATGGTTGTAACACCTACATTATTCCAAATGTTAAGTCTCCCAAGCAAAACAGATAAACACTTTTTTATCCCAGAGTTTATGAGCATTCCAAAACTCATTTCAGTTGCAGGAGTTAAGATGCAAGCTTATAAAACAGGGATGAGTATAGCAAGAAAAGGGGAATGATGCTATAGGATTCTTAAATACTTCTCTTCCTTCTATGTACTTTGTTGAAGTCAAGTTGGATTACAGAGTTGTATTGAAATTCTGGGATTGCTGAGGCCAAAATCCACACAACTTATTACCCATTTGTTTCAAGCATCCAGGAAGACACCTACCCTCTGCACCCTGAACATCTGCCAGTTCCAGTTCCTATTCCCCAACACATCTCATGAAGCCCTTAATATTTTATGAGTTATTAACATGCAAAGAGCTGCTCTGGGTTACCAAGTGGTCTGTAACTCACTTGAAGACAACTTACTAGAAGGGCACATGCTTCTTTTAGAATATATATAGCTCAAGCAATAAATCAAGGAAGGAAACATCACTGCTATGTTTCTCTGCGCAGTTTCTGTCTTGGTTCATTCAGCTGACTGGACCATCCAGGTGATACCTTCTGGCCAAGAACAGCTCTCCAGTCATACCTAGGAATTCTGTGTATCTTCATTTCATCTATCTTTCAGATATTTACTTTTAGATCTTGTTCCAGGGTGTCCAGATCCTGATTCATAGAGGAAAGCACTTAGACCTCAGTAGGAAGCAGCCTTGCCCCAGTGATGTACAGGGAAGGGTTGGACTCTTTCATAACTACTGCTTCCAAGACACCTCCCTGAAAGGAAAGAAGAACTTATCTAATGTAAATGTGAAGACTGAGACTACTTAAAGCACTCTCAAGCCAAAATAAAGTTTGATCCCTCTTTGGCACAGTATTTTTTTATTTAAAGCTGGCAGAATGACAACCCCAGAACAGCTGGGGTTTTTTTAAGGGCTGGTCTGTCAGGAAACCTAGCCCAAATGACCCAGAGTCACAAAGACTGATATCACCCTTTGCTCTGACAAAGTACAATAAATTTCAGGGCAATCTGAGACTGTACTTAGATCTTGGAGCCTGTAGATGTACTCAGCATAAACCAGAAAGGAATCCCCAAGTGCAAGTACAGCAGTTAGTTCTATAATGCTTAAAAAAAAGATATTACTGTGCAGGAAAATTAAGTTGAAGAAGTCTAAAAATCCTCAAACATTACACCTGTTCAAGACAGCTTTTGGTTTTTTTTTGTTATTTCATCAATATTTCCGTTGTTTCCCTGGGGGATTCAGTAATATGGGCCTTTTACATGTATCTGTAGTTGCCCTTAGGGTGTGCAGCGAGCCACTGTTTACAGAGCAGCCTTCGATGCAGCTTATTTTAAACACAGAAAATACCTTTAACAAGTTGCATAGTTGGACTATAAGCAGGAGAACAAAAGAATGAGAGACCCGGAGAAGATTAGGTCAAAGAGGTGGCAGGTCTCAGCAAGATCTTCCATATATACAAAGTCTAGACTTGGCATTTTGTAAACAATAATAAAGGAGAAAATCCAAAGGGAAGTGAAGGGAACTGGAGCACTGAGAGGCTATGAGGCTCAGTCATTTCAGACAAATAGGAAGAGCAATCACCAAGAGCTTAACCTGACACAGTCAGGTTAAAATTAATGTTATGCATGTCTTTGGCATCTTTTTCTTTGATACAGATCAGCTCTTGGAACCACCTCAGGACACAGCTGTCACAAGGTGTAAAGACGTCCTGTTGGCTCCAAGTCACAGCAGCGGAGGTTGGTGGGAGGGCTCCTTTTGGGGTCAGACAGGGTGGTGTGGGTGGGCACACTCACACATCCCCGGAGCTGCTTGGGGGCCGCAGAGGCTCCTGTTCTGCAGAGCAGCGTAAACACACCAACAGCCCAAAGCTCTCATCGCGCTGACATCAAACATGATTCACTTATTTAAACCTGAGTGTTTGCATAAACGCTCCTTTGAGCTCTAGGGAAAGAAGTGCAGGAGAGATCAAGGAGCTGAAAAAAGTGAACCCAGGACAGCAGAAAGTCCCAGAGAAGATTAAAAGTTCACAAGCCACGAGAACAGACAAACTTTCCCAGAGAGGGAAAAGCTCTTCCTTTCCCCAGAGGAGACTTGTTTTGTTTATCTGAGGTTTCTGCTGTGTGCTTTCAGCTGTCTCCATGTTTGGGGGCTTGTTTTGATTCAGCTACATCTGAAGTGAGAGACTTTTAGGCTTCCTGGTTGGTTTCGGTTTTTTTTAAGGTCTCAAATTGTTGTTGGTTGGTTTTGTTGGAGTTTTTTTGTTTGTTTGTTTTGAGGGTGGAGTTTTTGGGGTTTTTTTGGGGTTGGTTTGGGGGTTTTTTGGGGTTTTTTTTTGGTGGTTTTTTGGTTTTTTGGTGGTTTTTTGTTTTTTTTTTTTTTTTTTTTTTTGTGTGTGTGTGTTTTTTTAATTTGACCTTACTTGTTAAATATCCCTTTTTCCAGCAGAACCAACTAACTTTGGAAATAGAATTGTTTTTTGTAACCAGGTGGAGTTCCACCCCTATGCACTCAGCATTATTCACTGTGGCTCTCATCCAGAATTTTCCCCAAGACTCTTCAGGGTGGATTTCATTCCTGTTAAGCTAAAAACAAGATGCTGTGGCCTGACCAAGCCTCTTGCCTCCTTTCAGCTCTTCTGGTTCTCCCTGCAGAACCCACCCTGCACACATCATCCCCTGTCCAAGGAGACTCACAGCTTGTCGTAGTCCTAATGGCACACACATGGTGCAGATAAAGGCATCAGGCAAGGAGATGAGTCCAGTGTATTCACAGAAGCTTCTCAGCTTGAATATTTTTTTACCCTCCAAGCAGCAGATCTTTTCATTTTCCAAGGGGTATTCTTTGATAATGCTGTGTGTTAACAGAGTTGAAATCAGTTAGCTCCTAACATTTTCAGCTATTTCTTTTCTTGTGTCTGTATCTCCTACACCCAGCAGCAACATCCAGTAAGTATTTCACTCTATTCCCTAGCACAAACTTGGCTTGCAAGAATAAATCTCACTCTCCACAAGGTCAATTTCTTTCTGTTTGATCTATCCTAAGTGCCAGCAGCAGAACAGCCTCCAAGAGTGGCCCCTCTGCAGCTCAACTCCTCCCCACCACTTCCCCAGCAACACTCTGCAGCCCTGCTTCTCCTTATCTAATGACTGTGCCTTTTACATTATTTATCTTATTTTCAGCTCCTCTCATTTTATTATTTCCTGACTGCAGCCCACCCTGCTTGCACGGCTGAAAGGATGTCTTTTCATTTGGTCTACACCAGCAGTAGGCAGGCAGCTGGCTTGCTGTGTGCTCATGAAGCAGGAGTCCTTGAATAATGACACGACTTGGCTCCCAAGGCTGATTCCTTTGGCAGCTTCCCCTTCTCCTCTTTATCCTCCTGCTGGAACAGGACAGCTTATGGCTTTGGCCTCTTAAAACCCCTCTACCAGGTGGTTGTGCAGCTGCAGTGCCTGGCTGCTGGAGGCCCCATCCCTTCCTGGCCCCATCCCCTGCTTGGGCAGAGATGCTGGGCTTGGGACCCAGGGCCTGATACTGTCTCAACAGTGAGGATGGGCACCACTGGCACACAGTGCTGACAGCACTGTCTGAAACCACACAAGGATGTCTGTCTGTCAAACCCTTCCCCTTGGCTGTCAAAAACCTTAAGGACAGCCCCAGCAGGTGATGTGCAGCATGGTTTGGGGCAGGCTCCCTTCCACTGGTCTCTTTGGGCAGGGGATGAGTGCTGCAGCACTGCTCTGCTGAGGACCAGTTCAGCAGCTGGGCCCATAAAACCTGTCAAACTGACACAGCACACACAGAGGAAAACCAAAGAAGTCATTCTTTCCATAGCCAGCTAGCAATCCATGTGATTCTTTCTTTTCCTGTCAGAGTAAATAACCATTTTGTTAAACTTATTTCACTTTTTGTGAGCATCTTCTTTGCACCAGCTATTGCACATTCAGAATGCTAAAATGGTTTGGGTTGGAAAGGACTTTAAATAGTTCCAACCCTCTGACAGGGACACCTCCCACTAGACCATCTTGCTCCAAGCCCCATCTGACCTGGTGTGTTTACTTACAGGGAAGGAGCATCCACAACCTCCTTGGGCAACATATTTCAGTGTCTCACTGAAAGAATTTCTTCCTAACTTCTAGCCTAAATCTACTCTCTTCCAGTTTTAAGCCATTACGCCTTGTCCTGTCACTATATGCCCTTGTTACAAGTCTTGCCCCAGCTGAACAACCCCGACCCCTTCAGACTGTCTTCATGGGAGAGGTGCTCCAGCCCTCTGATCATTTTCATGTTCCTCCTCTTGTTCTGCTCCAATAGCTCTATGTCCTTCTTGTTGTTTAGAACTGGACATACTACTCCAGGTACATTTCTTTCGAGAATTTCAAGCCTTCTTTCCAAATCTGGTACCAAAGTATTTCTTACCAAGACCTGGCTGGTTAAAAAACACAAACATATAGATCATACCCCACCCTTAGCCATCAACATTACCAGTGTGAAGATAAGGATCTTAAACTTGTACTTTGTAATATACACATGCCCATGAAAGAAGACTGAATTACACCCTAGCAATGCTCCTTATCCTCATTGCACATTACCCTCCATCTATCTGTCAGCCAGGATTTAGCCTGCAAAGGAGCCAGGGATGAAGTGACAATCTCTCACTGTACTGAGCCCTGGAAAGAAATGCAAGAAAGTTGTACTTACTTCAGCTTGCAAGAAAGGGAGAGCCAAGGAATTTAGAAAAGGCAATGAACTCGGTGTAACTGTGAAAAAAAAAAAAAAACCAAAACTAAAAAAAACCCCACCTCATCTAAGGACACAAAATGTTTTAAATTTCAGTATACTCCAAAACCAGGCCAAGGTCACTAGAGAAAACCCATCAAACAAACACAAAATAAACAAAAAAACCAAAAAAAACATGTGCAGGTTATTAAAAATATTGTGCATGCTTTAAAGTGGGATGGTGCAGCTGATGGGCTGACCATGGGCACTATATTATAAACTTGCCTCCAAAAGAACCCTGGAGCAGACTGCGAGAGCACAGACATTCCCACAAAACAGCAAACTGCTTAATCTAAGGAAGCTTCCTTATGCCAGAATTTTCAGATAAGTCTGAAATATTTCTTCATTCCCTACTACATATTTGTGCAGAAAACATTTAAACTTATCTAACTGCATCAGCTCCTTAGTAAAAATAACACTGAGCATCAGAATGAGACTGGAGAGCCTTGCCTGTGAAAGGCTGAAGCTCTAGTGGTTTGTGAATGATTTGCCAATGAGAGGAAGTGGAAGTCTCTTCCACTGCTTTATCATCATCGTATTTTATTAATCAACCCAATAGTACATGGTAAAAACTGAAATATTCCTACAAAGCTGTCACAGGTGGGAAAAAACTACTCCTGGTTGTTTTATTTTAAACAAACTCTACAGTAGCTCCCATTGTTTGTTTGTTTTTCCCCCCAGACTAGACAGCATGTGGCTTATGAGCCACACTGATAGAAGCGATAAAGCTCCTGCCAGATCTGATTGATGACAGCACTAGGAAACACTGTGAAGGTCACACTAATTCTCTCTTTGCAGCTGCTCCTTGTGAGAAATGGTACAGCAAAATAAAATCTGGATCTGTTAATTGCTAATAAAAGGTAAATTCCCTCCTTGCCTTGCCTTCCAGTTCTGAACAACAAGAATGCCATAAGCATGTGTAACCAATGAGAGAACAGATAAGTTTTAAAGAAATAATTAAACATACTTCAATGAACAACAGAAAAAAATCACCCACAACAAATCACCAAATATTGAGCTTTTACACATTTGAAGACACTGCATAGTAGTATAGCATGAAAACAGCATTTTAAAGAGCTTTTACTATTTACTTCTCTGCAAAACCGAGATAACATACTGCTACCTACTCTGTGAAGGAGTATTATCTCCAGTGATGAGAATACACATGAATTAACCTCCTTTGCCATAGGCCATTCATTCTAACTGAAACAAGTAAACATGGTCATTAAAAGTGACTACCCTCTCAGAATAAATTCAGCCAAACTAGATCAAAAGCCAGTCAAGCAGGACACCAAAATCTTGTTTTCCATAAATGTTTAAATGTGATTAGGACAGTGATAAGAGTCTTCGGGGAATTCACATACATGATACAATTACAGTGCCCTAATCAATAATACATATTCAGTGCAACTCACAGCAATTACCTCACAAACACAAAATGCTATATTTCTTGGGGTAAAATGCTGTTATCTTTGAGATATCAGCTACACCATAGATTAAATTTAAAGCCACTTCTGTACTCTTTTTCTGGAACTTATTATTAATGGATGGAATTTTTTTTATTCAACCCTCTGTACTCATGATTTTGGCATAGTGATTACCAACATCTCTCCCAGAGAAAGACAGCTTTTATCACTCCGCTCAAAAATAGACAATGGCAGAAAGATGCTGACTGCAGTAATCCCCCAGATAGTAAAAAAAATGCCACCACTATGTCAAACCCATAAATAAAGTCCTCTTAAGAATTTCTTTCCTTAATTTCACCACAGATTGGCCCTTTTCAGAGCCAAGTGTATTCTCCCAGGGCTCATATAAGAGAGGTGATCAACATCAGCTCATTTGGACACCGCTGTGTGTGAAGGGTGCTCAGCACCTCAAGCAGTCAAACCTAACTACAAGCCATATGTAATGACTGACTCTCTGTTAAGGTGCCAGAAGGGTAAATTATGGCAGACAACTCTATTTTTCTACCACTCAGGATTTCATTTCTTACCATCCCTCTGGAAAACAGACCTGATAGCCTAAAAGGTTTATTTGTTATCTGCTATAAGGTATCTCCCTTTCCAAAACACCCAATTATGTTTCTGCAATACTCTTCATTAGCATTACTGCCACCAGCAAGTTTTTTGTGACCTGGAGAGTCAAGAGTTAACTTTTAATCTGAAAGTAAGAGCAATTTAATCTATACATATTATTTTACAGTGCTGGTGCATATGCAGTACACATTCAGATCGCACATCTATGTAGATGGGTAGGTGCAGCCTGACAGTCATTCTGGTGTAACCTGCATACCACAGCTGTGTGTTTTCATGCCTGATCATAGTGTTGACAGATTAGTCTCAGTATTGCTTTAAACAGATACTCTCCCAAAAGACATCTCGTGTGAAAAAAAGTTTGAAATTGCTCTACGGCCAGCTCAGGATGCTTCAGAGTAGAAAAGCTAGCTCCTCCCAGTTGTCACTAGATAACTCTAATTGATATATAATAGGAGTATAGTCAAGACTTAGCTTTTCCAATTCTGTTTCAGAATTCACAGTAACTCTGTAGTCCTTCAGTTGACCTCCGGTTTTGGTCTTGGTTTGGTTTGGGGTTTTTTTGGTTCAGTTTGTTGGAAGTCTAAGAACGTATTATATTAGAGTATATTAAAACCTGGAAGATTATCTACTGAGTGTGTCACACATTCACCTGCCCAGCCCAGACAAATTAAATACTGTGTTTGTCAATAAACTGATGAATCAGAGGAAATTCAGGGTCATACCAGTAGCTATATGTCATTGACATCTGAACCAAGTTGGATTGTGTAACTGGAAAGGATGCATAAATTTTTGAAGAGTTGAAACAGTAGGCTTTAGTGTGACTTAAAACTGTAATAGCATAGAATGAACTGAACTGAATGGGAGTTTGGAAGCACAAGTCCTTGCATCCCACCCTCTCACTTCATCAAGAAATCTCTTGCAAATGAATATAAAGCACATCCCTTCCTCTGCCTCGCCCCCTCCCCGCAAAACAAAGAGCGTGCTCTGAACAATGCAGTTAACCGGGCAGCTGCTGGGTACCACGCTCCCTCTGACTGACATATCAGATACCAAACTTTTCTAAATGGATGGAAATTAAATCAGTCGACACCAGATTGCATAAAGCATCCCCGAGCCACTGCTTCTTTGTCCAGTAGCAATCTCTGAAGGAAGTCTACAGTCAGCAGCAGGGCAAGACAATTCCTGATCTGACCTTATAGCAGCTCCTTTTTGCACCACTGAAAGGAATAGCACAATTAGTCATATGTGGCCCAAATACAGCTTGCTCCCTTTGAGACTTCAATATTATTTTTTTTTATTATGTCTCTGACATTATCCCCTCAATTTTGAGACCTTCAGGAGATGAAAATTAAAAATCTCTCCAATAAGGTTATAGGATTTTAAAATCATGTGAGTGGATGACCTATTGAAGTATCCTCGGACTTGACTCCTCCTTTGTGCCACTGCTGTTAGAAACACTGCAATTTCAACACCACAGATTTTCTAAATCCCTTCATCTAAAAATCAACTGAGACTCAAGAACACCAAAAGCCACTTTGAATTTTGCTGACATACTTCCTAGGAAGAACCAAAGAGCGCCCCATATCACCAAAGGCAGTGAATCTGCTCATTGTTCTGTGTGCAGGTTTGTCACTGCAATCCCTGGCTACCCAGACACACAAAGAAAACTGTAGATGCTTCTATTCAGAATCTATTTCAAATTCTTCATAAACCCATCTGGTGTCCTATAGCCACTGTTGTCCCTCGGGCTCTAATGTGGGATTTGCTTCTTTTCCACCCCAGCTCCAAAAAGAAAAAGGAATTGTTCAAAAGGAGCGAAGTTCTTCCTATGCAAACCACCAGGAGGCAGAAGGGATGACTGAAGGGCAAGCGCCCATATAGGAGAATGCTGATGGATGGATCCATCTGGCTGCCAAGCTGTCTCCCCTGTCCCTTGTCTCCCCTGCACCAATCCAGAGAAGATAAAAAGAACTTCATAATGCTGCTACTGTCATAAATGAAAAAAAAGTGGCCATGTACCACTGGGAGCAGATAGTGACAGAACACCTGCAAGGGTGAGACACTAGTTATGGAAAATAACTCTGAGAGCTGAACCAAGCCATGCTGTGAAATTATTTTCACGGTGAAAACAAAACAAAACAAAACAAAACAACTGCACAAAGAACAGCAGATTTCATCAGCTTAGGAAGCCTTGGACTGCAGTACAAGATTTAATTAGCTCTCTGGCTTTGAGACGTATTATTGTCTAGTCAAATCTCAGACGGAAAGATCAGTGATTGCAAAGGTATGACAAAACAGGCACAGACACAACAAGTATTTGCATCAAACTGATCATATAGGATCCAGAGGGGAGATCAGCTAAATACTTCTCTATTCCTGACATCTGTCTTGTCATGCCTCTCAGAAGTGTGCATTCATTCATCTACACTGACTTTCTGGGCAGGTGAATGTCTCCGTTTCTGAGGGCTGCCTGCCTGAATCCATTCACCTCCTCCAACTCCAGAGCTTGTACTTTATAAAGCAACGTCTGCTTTTGGCCGTTTATCTGGCTCTTTTGCTGCCTGTTATTTTCTTACCGGCTAAATCTTTGGCAACTTCCCTAAATTCCCCCCACAGAAGACACATAACGCACGCAGAGTTAAAACTGAGTTTCCAAAAAAACCCTCAGTGGAAGAAATCAAAATACGTCCCTGTGAACTAACCAGCTGCCTACCAATGGCAGGCTGCTGCTGGGTGCTAATCTCTGCTCAACAGGAAATAAAAAGGAGGGAGTCGGACGGGGAAGCCAACGGGACAGATTTGCAAGGATGGTTCTGTTCGCTTTTGCCCTTACTGAATCCACGGCTGTAACATGATGTAATCCCTCCGCTATGATGAAACGGGTTCAAATGGCAGTCTGGAAAGAGACCACCTCTTACCACCCTAAAAGGCAGAAAATAATGAAACCCGCAGCTGTTAAAAGCAGCAGACCGGACTCCCCCCGGCTGCCAGGCCGGTGCCTTTCCCTGGGAAGGGATGCGAGCTCGG
Organism: Heliangelus exortis; assembly: GCF_036169615.1. Classification (NCBI taxonomy): domain Eukaryota; kingdom Metazoa; phylum Chordata; class Aves; order Apodiformes; family Trochilidae; genus Heliangelus; species Heliangelus exortis. The sequence goes on along the minus strand of NC_092431.1, from coordinate 9,725,483 downwards.
GATCACAGAGCGTGTAATCCCTGAGGATCTCAGCCGGATTTCTGCCCTTTCAGAGCCCGGGCAGGGGCCGCACCGTGCAGCGCTGCCGGGGAGGTGGGGAGCCGAGGGGGAAGCAGCGCCCGGAGCTGCCGCCTCCTGATGCTCGGGCTCCCTCGCAGCTTTTTCCATGTGCTTCTCCCGGCCAGGAAAACGAGTGAGACTTCTTTTTTTTTAGGTTTTTTTTAATCTTTTTTTCCAGTAAGCAGTTTTGAACTGCTAGGACGGGGCTGCCTAGAGCAGCAGCAGCAGCGGAGAAAGCCCTTTTTAGAATCCAGCCCTTCCCTTCCCCTTTTTTTTTTTTTCCCCCCCCTTCTTTTTTCCCTCCCCGCCCACGGAGCTCGGGAGACAGATGCTGCCTGGAGCGAAAGGGGAGCGAGCGGGACCATCTTACCTCTCAGGCCGTCCTGCCGCGGCTGCCGGCACAAATCGGGCTCGGCGCAGCACCAGGGACGGGCGCAGTTAGAGCCGCGCAGCGCAGCTCCAGCCGCGCAGCGCTGCCAGCACCGCGCCGCGCCGCGCAACGGGGCGCCGGGGAGAGGCGGGACGGAGCGGAGGGGCCGGCCCACCCGCTCCTACCGCCCCCGGGCCCAGCAGCCCCCGCCCCGCGGGGAGGGGACGAGGGCGAGGCGGGGCCAGCGGAACAAAGGAGGGGGGGGGGGGGGGCGCTCAGCATCCCCTCGGGAGGGGTCTGGGGTGCGGCAGCCCCCGGACAAGGGGGCTCTGAGGAGCGCAGCTGCCCCCCAGGCAAGGGCTGGTGAGCCGCAGTGCCCTTCCACCCCCTATGAGGCAATTGCTGGCAGTTCAGACATGGGCTTCCTGGTTGGATGTTTGGGTTTTTTTCCCAGATAAATTGCTGAAATATTGCGATGCCATAACTGGAGCTCCAGTGTGGTCCATCCCCCTTCCCCTCGATGCCCTTGAAGTCCCTGGCATTCACCTGTAGGGGAATAACCCAAAGTATGGAACAGGAGCAGACAGAATATATTGCCATTCATCTAAAGCCACAATTGAAGCCCTTTTGTTGAAATGGTGTAAAATCATGCACAGACACAACATTGATTTAAAGCTGGGTTTCCTTGCCTTAGTTTAGCTCAATACAAGCCAGATTTAAATCACGAGAGCACGCTTAGACAGTTCATGTTGATTAAAGTTCATACTGATGAAAATTGCCCTCTGAGAGCTTAAAGCAGACTTCAGTTTTAACAAAATTGCAGGTTGAACCAGTGTAAACTTGTATGTGGAAAACACAGGTAAAACATGTTCCAACTTTGACAAGTTCATTTATTTTGTTTCTTCTCTGTCCATAAAGAAATTGGAAAGCTGAGGCTACAGAGGAATGTTACTAAAGGAAGATCACCAGTTAAGGCAACAATATTTCTTCAAGTCCATCTGGGTGTTAGAGTACCCTTTTCTTTCAACTGTAACAGTTGGCTGCACACGTGTTCTCTTGTGTGAAGCATTCTACATAAAAATTCTCCGTTCTTTGTATTCTGTACAAGCTTGCAGTTTGTTACTGTACATTGTAGAGTATACAACTCACTAAGCATCTTCTATTTTTGGTGAATTAAATTTAGTTTGATCTGGACAAGTTTAATGTGGTTTTCTGTCCTGTCTCATCACCCTCAGTTATTCCAGTAGGGTGATACCCAAAGTAACAGGTTCAACCAGGGCAAATTCTATTTATTCAGCATTTACAATGTGTGGCCCACTAGGGCATGCATGAGATCACTGCAGACCGAACCATGAGTGCTGAATTCACAATAGACCAAATTTTTTTAGCCTAAGGTCTCACTTTCAGCTGAAAGAGATTCTTGTATGCCTTTGGGTATGGGCAGGGAAGGACTTGTCTACCAGATGAGCTCTTCTGACAGGAGCAGCCTGCTCCTACCTGCCTTTTTTCATTCTGCTTGTTAGGAGCTGGCAGGAGTGGGGTTTGGAATATTTATAAATCGTGATTTTTCTGGCAATATTAAAGAGCTTAGTCAGCTTTAGATTCTCTTCTCCATGGTTCAATTGCATTCAGCTGTTGCTGTCTTTGAGCTACTTTATTTGTATCACAACCTGGTCACTACAGAGAGCAATCCTAAAGTTTGCTGTAAAAGCACAGCTCTTGGCTGCTCCAGCTCATGCTGCGTAATCATTGCATAGCACTACTGATTTTTATGCTTTAAGAGAGCACTTCAAGGATTCAGTGGCCTTTCTGCCACCCATTTAATAAATTTTAATGACTGCATTATATTAAGTAACACTTCAGTGTATGGCCTCTGCCTGCCCTAAGATGGTGTGTGGCCCCTCTGCAGAGTGCTTGGTTCTAGCAGTACTGAAGAGTCCTCTTTTTTCCACAAAGATGTCCTGAAGATGTTAGGGAGCTGATCGTCGAAGAAATGCGTATGAGAAGTTGTCATCATGAGACAGGCAAGAAAATAAGCACATTATGACCTATGCCAGGTGAGAAGTGAGATAACAAATGATTTGGTCTTTGGTTGTTTTTTGTAAGGACTCATCTTCTGGTGGTAACTCCACATGGACTAAAGCATAAGCCACCTATCACAAAGACAAACATCAGAGAGCACAAACAGTTCCCTTTGAAGACAAACGCTCTCTAAAGCTGAAAAACTCAAAAGCATTTTTTTCTTATTTGAACTCTCAGCTTCCAAAATGCTGCATTTTAAAATGGCATCCCTGAGTTGTGGCATTCTGAGTTTGTCTGTATGCAGTCCATAAGCTGCTTCAGCTGCAAATTAAACCTTAGTGTTTCAGTCAATTTCTTTTCCATGAGTCTTAATGACACTCCTGAAACACAAAATACATTTTTCAGAACTAAAAGGAACAGCTAATAATTCACCTCAAACACAATATGATCAAAATAAATTGATTACTAAGAGTTTCTCGCATGGAAACTTAAGTCATGTCATTAATAGGAAATCTGTGGCTCACAGCAAGTGTACGTCATACTTTGCACCCAATAAACAACTTCAACTAATATCCTTATAACACAAAGTAGCAGAAGGCAATTTTGTATAAATCTCCCTATTTGAAACACACACCGTCCATGTTTGACAAAGCATTTTCTAGACTTAAGATGAATCATCCATGCAATGTTTCAAATATTGTCTTTATACTCAACATTTCACAATAAATTCCTTCTCTGTCAAGGGTAACTACACAATTTTAGGCAGTCAAGCTTTAGGCATGACTTGATGAAGCTTAGTGGTATGGATGCCCTTTTCTTCCTGTAATCTTTTTAGTACTGCTTATCACACACACACACACACACACACAAAAAAAAAAAAAAAAAAAAAAAAAAAAATCAGAGCAAAAAGGAAAAATAATTTGTAGTCCCACGAGTAATGTCTCTACATATAGTTTTTTACAAGATTAGGACTTAACCATCAGATAACCTTCAGTGTGTTGAAGGAGAAAAGTCGTGACAATGACAGGCCATATTTATTACTATCTTTAGGATGTACTTAAAAGAGTTACTATGCATGTTTTAAGACTTCTTTCCCTTGGAAAACCAACATTAAATGAAATCTGAGAAAAACAGACATAGGAAAAAGAAATGTCAAACCTTTTGTTGTGATTTATGTCTTATAAGGAAATCCAAGTGATTTGGATTTGGCCCACTCAAATAACATAAAAGGCAGGAAAACACTACTTTAAGCGTTTAAAAGTATGGGTCAGTTTTTAAAGATGCATTCAATTCCACATCAAATCTGCTTTGGACTGAGTCCATTAGCAGACAACTTGCTGGTGCAAGAGGCCCTGAAACCTCAGCAACATCCTGGTGAGAAAATAAGCATAAGAAAAGCTACTGGATGATGTAAGTGATGACTGGAATCCCTCAAAAGTCTGCTCAGTACTTTTCAGTAGGACCTTTCAAGATGTTTCTACAAGAATGTAGTAGGAGGGATTTGGTTTGGTTTTTGTTTCTGTCTTTTTGTTTGGGGTTTTTGGTTTTTTTTTTCAGTATATTAAACATGAAATCATAAATGTAAGAGACTGAAATTGTAGATGGTATCTTCTTGTGATGTGGTACCAGAAAGCCTGTCAACACAATCTGCCTCTTTGGGGGTTTTTTGGGGGTTGGATGAGGTATTTTTGTTTGAGTAGACATAAAAAAAGTACCATTGTCAAAACACTGGCTTAATGTACCAGATATTGCCCCTGTGCAGAAATCCCTGGTGTGTTGGGCAGGGGAGATGAAGGGTCCCTGGAGTGAACCTTGCCTCAGCTGCCTCCCATGTGCATCTCCTGCCCTCACATTGAGTTGGCTGGGGAAGAATGGATGGTCCTAGGGAACAGTGAAAAACAGCCAAAAATACTGTGCAATCTGGGCTGTCAGGAGAGGGAGTGATATTACAGTCATTGAGACTCACATCAGATGGCAGGATTTCAAAAATAGATGGCAGGTTAAGAAGCTTTCAGAATAAAATCAGATACTTTGAAACCGTGACTTTTCTGTAAGGAAAAAATCAGTGTTTCTACAGCTGTCTCAGACACTTGAAAACAAACTAGGAATAAATGTTACCACTCACAGCAGAAAGCCCTTGATAAAATGTGTTTTTTCCCTTCTTTATTACATATTGTGACCCTGTTACTGCAGAATCTGTTGTTATTAATACTCTCATACACGTAATCTTTCTGGGTTTTTTTCAAGAGTATTTTTTGAGGTACCTCTTCAGAGGAAGTAGTTTTTTCCTGGAACACACATACTTTTCAAGTTTGCCAGGGAAAAAAAAAAGTCATATTTTATATGCCCCTTTAAAATTTGTTTCACAAATCTCACAGTGCTTAGTATATATGTTATCTAAAAGGTTTGCTTATACAGTTAAAACATTTCTATAGAAATACCATTCACCTTTCTGAAGAAAGCAAATTTGAAGAAGTATGCATTAAAGAAACTTTAAGAGAGAGATTATGCAGCTTTTATATAATGCACAGGCCTCTCCTTACTTGCTACACAGAGAGGTTTCCTGTGCAGGAAAACTATTTGCAGTCATCTTCTTTCCACAGAGACGTAAAATATCTTAAATTAGGTTCTTCGTTTCACTGCCAATTGATTTTGAATCCGGGTAAAGGCAGGAATATATTCAAAAGGATAACATACGCTTTATAGAAGCTTAATGTGTAGTTAAGAATGGTTAATTTATATTCATATTCTTCTGTTTCAGCTAAAGATAAACAAACAACCCCTCCTGATTTCAGTTTTAGAAGAATTTCCATATAATCTGACCTTTGCAGTTTTGTGAGGATAAGACTGACAGTGATTTCAGTGGGCTTAGCATTTAGTGTTTGATATTTACAAAATGCTATGCTAATATCCTTTCATTAGTTGTGTATTTAACCCCCCAGCATCACTGTAAAGGAGCTCTACCTTTCGTTAGTATGATTTTTTTAAAAAATCCTAGTCTTCTTGTTTGTTAAACACACTGGGAGTATATTTCCAGTAAATTGCTCCTTCTTGCCCCTGTTTTCTTTGACTTCAAGAAAGATTAGGCCAAAATGAAATCTCAGCCTTTCCCTGCCTCTTTGTTCCACATGCATTATTCAACGATATATGAAACTCTATACCTTCCTTCTCCTTTATCATCAAGATCAGTGAAAAAACAGTTCTTTATCTGTCTAAATAATGCCTGGGTAATGCTGCTGCAAATCTAAACCCCTCAGATAAACTCTCTGCATTGTTTTACTTGTGCATTACTTTTCACTTTTGCCTACAGAAACACATTTGTATAAGTGTTGGAAAAGTCACTTAAAGTTACTTCTTATTTACACCTTATTTACTCTTGAGCTGACTCACTGTGACACAATGTCACTTTTTGACATGAGGAATTTTCTTATTCCTTCAGGAAAGCTTGGCCAGGTTTGCTTTTAATTACACTTTCACAAGTAAAGAAGTCATACTTTTTGGGCTCCAAAACTCTTCCAAATATTACCATTTAAGTCAATTAATTTGAAAGATTTTGAAAGAAAAAGATCTTACTTACAGTTAGGTATGGCTACTTTAATGCTTGTCTTCTGTAAAGTGTTTGGAAATCAAGGTCTGATGATCCAGACCAATATATTTTGCAGATCTGTTTTGCTAGTATTAGCCCTCTTTGTGCCTCGCTAACTTTTTTTCAATAGAAGTTTCACTATGTAGAAAATTTGCATAAATACTTTTAATTTCAGAGTAACAAGTGAGTTGCTGAACTGCTAGTATAGAAATACTAGTTTATTAATGTGTACGGAAGTCCTGGAATATGCTAATTTATATGTAAATCTATTTCAGAGGTACAACTATAAATGGGAAAGCACATAATCTAATATTTATATTTTTATAGAGCATTTAAAAAAACCCCACATTTTAGACCCTGAAATTTAGCACCTCATGGTAACCTATAGCCACAAAGTCCTCCCACTAGTGACAACAGGAGTACATTCTTCTGTAGAATTCTTTAATTTCATCCCCTACTCAAAAAAAGAGATTCATTTCAGCTTCTCTCAGGTATTTTTATTATCTTCTGTGCTATTTAGAATGGAATAAATTGTTTCAGTAGCCTTTAGTAGTTATTATGTTCTTTTTGTTTGTTTGTTTGTGTGTGTGTGCTATAAAAATATTATTACACTGAAAAAAGAATTAAGAAGAAAAACAATTTGAATAATCTGATGCTTATGCAGTAGCTCATGAAGTCCTGCAGGCACTGCCCTCTATCAGGAACTAGCTTAAGGGTGAAAACTGGAAAAAAACTGGGAAGGCCCCAGTGTCTGTATTCCAGATCTTTAACTTGAGAGAGGTTCTTTAAGTCTAACTAGCAAAATCGAGAAGTGGCATGAAGAGTATTAACCTGGTTCTGCAACTGAATTTCAGGCCAGACTATTAGAAAAATTCAGGCAACCATTAACAACTTCAATTGTTTAATTTGCTGTCAATGATGTTATTTATTTATCAGTTAATAGAAAAAAGTATAGAAAACACTAAAAATTAAAATTACTCTTAAATCAGAATTAAGGACCATTCACTTGTGAGAAAAAAACACAAGAGCAACAGCTTGCAATAGTGAAATAGTGAGAACAGTTCTAGCAGGGCTTTGGCATGAGGTATGTTTGTATTTAAAAAGCCAGTCATCCTTACCTTTCTTCTTCCCTGAAAAAAAGAAAAAAAAAAAAAAAGTCAATACAAAACAAATACTGCAATGTTTTATTCTGTCAGAAGACTTCCTGCATATAAGGTATGATGGGCTGAGAGGAGCTCGCAAGGCAAAGAAGGGTTTGGATCTCAAAAGAAATTGGAAACATCAAGTTTTAGTGAAGAAAAGAGTCAGAGGATGTAATGAGACAGTGCATCACAGCAAGAGGAGAAAACAGGTCAACAGCATTTCATTCAAGACACAAATGTAACAAGATGCAGAAAAAGAAATTAAGCCTATCCAGACTTCTAACAAATGGTAAACATATCATAGCTGAGACAGGAAGCCTCTCCCCTAAACCCTTGAATCCTTACACACTGAAACACATGGGCTATGTTGCTTTTGTCTGGCTGTGGTCTCACTGTGAGTGCTGCTGGTGGGCAGGCTGGCATGGAAGGACAACTGACCCAATGCTGCAGAGATTTTTTCAACCACTTACAAAAATATGGAACCTACCTACTCAACAAAAACCTGCATGCATGCTAGTTAAGATGTTAAGATGTCAAACACTGAGTGGTAGGAAGAGAACATGATAAATCATGAAACTAAGAGGACTCCAGTAGATTGTTGAGATCTAATGTTTCACAGGCATACGTTTTTACTGAGTATCACCTTTTCTAACATGACTTTTCAGAGAATAGAAAAAGCAAGAAGAGATGCAAAGGCTCCAAAAGTCTGAGCCAGCACATCCTGGGAGGATTTGGCCATCCCTCAGAGGTAGCCTGGATATGAAGAAGAAATTCTGTAATTTTACATGTACAAGAGGGTTGCACTCTATCATTGTGTAATTAAAAACATTTGTCTTTATTTTTCAGCTGTTTGAGATATTTGAAAAATGGTAGCCACACCTGTGATCTATCAAATAATCATTTTGGTTGAGGACCAGTCTAGATCTCAGGAAGCTTAGAAGAACATGATCCTTTACTTCACACAAATGAACAGGAGAACATAAGGCCACCCTGAAGCTCATGCACCACACTGATGGCAGTGCCTGGGATTTCACCCAGCTCTGCGAACAGGCTAATAAAACTAATGGTCCGGCTTGGTCACACTTGGGAAATATTAAATAGATGGTTCCTCATCAAAATGAGTAATGTGAGACAAGGCATCTCTCTTGGTCTGCACTGTATCTATTTTGTTCATATAAAATTAACCTTGTCTCAGAGGGTTATTAGATTCCAGGTAGCTTCTCACAACCACGTATTTTCTTCTTTCTGCAATTTCAGTTTTCAGAGTTCTATCCTGAACCACAAGGAAAAGAAATAGCAGAAGGTCAGACAAAAATGTCCAGCCTTCTCAGACAGCTATAATGGTAATCTGGCATGCCTGGTTTCCTATCTGGAACTGTTGGTCAGATATTCCTCAGCAACCACAAAAATCCATGTGTTCCTTTGTCTCAAAGACTATGATGATGAAATAAGTTGGCTCTTTCATTGCTGTGTTAGAGACATGCCTTCTTTAAAATTCATGAGATGAAAATTAGGTCATACATCAGGGTTGTCATGAACAGCTGAGACATACACTTCAAATTCAAGTATGAAAATAAAATCTGACAGAATTCTCTTTTTTGTTGTATACACATAAAAAACTCCTTCAAGATCTACATTGATCCTTTTGAGCTGCAAAGCCATAGCCATACTTACCAAAATGGTGAGACAGAATTTCCTTGAAAACAGGGCTATGGAACAGTATCTTAGTAACTCAAAAAAGCATTATCTAAAAAAAAGCTGATGATTTGTCGAGACTCTCAGTTACTGCCAATGTTGGACCACACTATCAGATGGAATATTCTGGCAAAGATGTATCTAATTACTTTGAAATGCATTTTCCAACTCATAACACCATTTAAGATTACCATATGGAACTCTAGAAATAAACCAGATTTTGCACATGTTTATGCACACCAGATTATGCACATGTTACTCTATTCACATTTAACAAGACACTCTTAAGCTCCTGAAAGAAGACTACATGGGTAAAATTCCAATTTGCAATGTTTAAATGGGGAAAATATAAATTTCAGAAACAGAAATGTTGTGTCCTCTGGTATGCTTTGTTCTGGTTTATAGAATTCAGGTGATGTACAGAAAAATTATCAGTGAAGTGAATTACAGCACTACTCACTTTATGGCCCTTTTACAGTGGTTGGTGCCAAATCCAGCATACAATATCATGTTGTAAAAATTATCTAGTTAGGCCAGAAAGCATAACTGAAGAGGTCCCTCCATCATCTGACATATATGCTTTAAATATAGAGTGATACATTGGCACATATCATCTGAAAAACAGAGCAGCTTACTGAGTTATGCCACCCTTGCACAGAACAGACATTTATAGACCATGTTAAATTTTCAGGAAAACGAAGTAAGAAGGGCACACAAGAGTACTTGTTCATCTAATGTCAGCAAAGGTTTTGTATATGGGAGCCAAAATTCCTTTTTGGTTTTGGCTAGTTGTAGGAACGTAAGTTGATAAACTGAGTGTCTTCTAAAACATTTTTGCGTGTTTGGCATTGAATATAAGCCTGATTGGTGCACAGTATAATGAACACAAAGAATTCCTGTGTTGAGGCAACTTGTGAGATCTGTGCAGTGCAAAGTACCATCCTGGTGGCTTGGAAGTTATTTGGTATTATAGTCTAGGAGCTGCCAATGGTTCTAATATCAGCGGTTCCACCAGCTTGGTAAAATGTGGCTTCTTATTTTCATGTTCAGACTGTAGGCATGGAATTAATTTAATGTAAAATTAGGCAGCTTGCAATGTACACTTCTGCTGTTGAATTACTTTCTTTATATTCAGTGGACAGAAATGAGAAAGGTGCAATTCATATTAGGATGTGATTGCAGTACTTTTTTTTTTCTCTTCAGTGACCATAAAAGGTATCACAGAACAAACCAACTTGTAAGCAAATAGAGACAGAGAATGGGGCATCACTCCCAGGTACAGTTGTGTGTTGTGATAAGACTCACATGAGCTAAAACATCTACATAGGTAAATGTAAACCAAGAGTTGCATCTGCTCTAACTCAGGTATGACAAGGATCTCCAGGAACCACATTAAGGCTGTGGATGTTATAACAATCTAACTGGCTCCCAGCAGCACTAATGGGTCAAACACAGCTCTCATGCTCTCACTGTCCTCACTTCTCATCAGCTATACATCAGCATAATACAAAGCAGCAACATGTGTTGCTTACTAATGCATATTTTCCTTGCAACATAGGCTGAATCCTACACCAGTACTGTGGTTAAGCAATTTTCAGATTATTTATGAAGATACACATTGAACCTGATCTGCACTGGTATATGGCTTTCTTTGATCAACCTGCAATTTGTTATACTCACAGAGATGTCCGTAACCAATCTGATGTCCCAGGAATGTGTAGATGAGAAGTCTTCACCAACATCAAACTTGCTTTTCATAATTCTCCAACTAATTGTTCTCCCAGATTTAGATTTTCATAGTACCAATGGACCTTGCTGATCATGTTTTAGATTGTCCTATTTCAGTGTGATACTGGTTTTCACATGCAGAGAAAACCTAAAAAGCTATCCTGAGGCTGCAGAGAATTATGGATGCAGGTGATCAGGAGCTCTCAGTTAATAATTGCCAATAGTTCTGTACACTGAACATCACTAGTAAAGCAGTTTTTGCTTGATCAGATCTGCCAGTTGCAAGATGGATTGTTTACATTATGACCAACTTTACAGTAACTTGACATTCAAAGGTACATCTAACCCTCTCCTCCATGAGCAAAACTGATTGCAGATTATTTACATTAATATCATGGGAAGCCCCTATCCAGAGCAGCAGTGCCATCTAAAAATTATACACACATTAGCAAAGTAATTCAGTTAGGTGTTTGTTTTAATGATTTCTTTAAAACATTTGTATTATCAGACAAAACATTTAGATCATGAGAAAATATTTATTTTCAACAGCATGGATTCTCAAAGTCAGTCAGAAGAAGGCATGTTCAATGCTATGGTTTTTCCAATGCTAAGTCAGTTAAATCAGTGTCTTGTAGTGCATACCAGGTACTTTAAGGAAATGCAAAAAGACAGTGAAGTAGGAAGTGAGTTCAAACATTCAAGGCAGTAAAAATGCACAATACTGACACATGGCTGAAAAATGTACTTTTTGTAATGCTCTTTTAGTATCACACAAAACTATCAACTCACTTTAAAACATTTTTTGTCAGCAACCATTCCTCTGACCATATAAAATGATTACATTTAATACAGTCTTTCCACTGCAAGAGATTTAAGGTCTAAAGCTCATATCAAATCCATAGATTTTGGTAGCTTTGCTTGTTATTTATGATAGTTTCAAGGTACTGCACCAGTATCAAGATAGGTTGTTTTTCAAAACTCGTTTGTATAGAAACATGCAAGTAATAATGCATGAGGTTTTTTCTATATATTTGATTATAATTGCATGTATTATTGATAGAGCACACCAAGCTTTTTTTGTTACATTTTATGCCGAACAGTTCCATTTTCACACCTACCAAATGCCATCACAGTTCTCATGGCTTACTGTGTAAAGCCAGAAAGTGAAGAAAGTAAGAATGTCTTTACTTAGGACATATAGTAATTAAAATAATACTTTTATAGATAGATAGATCTATCTATGTATAATTAATATTACATGGTATTTCTGTCAGCATGAAATGTAAAAAAAAAAGTTCTTCAAACACCCTAAACCAGTAGGACAACACAGTAAACTGGCACAATACACTCTTAAACCAGTTTTCTATAAGGCTTCAGTTTTCCTGATGAATGGGACTACAATTTTAAGTAGGTCTGTATACATTTTTAGTCATTATAACTGTTTTATGTCACAATATATTCTTAATAAAATAAAAACTCTTGTGTTGCAATAAAGATGGCTAGTTACCTCCTAGACAAACATGACCTTTTAGAGAGTGGGCTGTGTCTAAAGTATAAGTAGATTTAAGGTGCTTCCATTTTTTTGCTTTCATTCTTAAAAGTACCACGCATAAACAACTGCAATAATTGCTTGTGGACATGCTTTTCTTTGGCTTTTACCATATATTTAATAGCATGTGATCCCCTATTGGAGAGTTCTATATTCATGATTTACTTGATTTTGTAAAAATTATGTGGTAAAACTTAATGGAACAAGATGTTGGACACATTTCCTTTGTCACAGCTACACTTTTTCTCTTCATTTCATAATTTCCATTTGCATCAAGCAGTAACTGCAAGCAACAGTAAATTTAAAGCTGGATTTTTTGCACACTGTAAACTGGTTAGCACCAGGAGTTACTGACAAAACCATCTGGTCAGGCAAGATTAGCAAATTCTCTGTATACCAGTGCATTGCCATCTAATCTGTCCTGTTTCCCCAACACATACTAACGCAATGAAGCTGGACAATGGTTCAACAGCAAGTGCATGTGATAGTTCTGGCAAGACTATTTTTGTTTTGATTAAGCACATTTTTTATCCGGGAGGGGCTAGAAAAGCAGGGCCTTTTTCTTCAGGTCATTCCGCTTCCAAAGTGCCAGACGATCAAATTCCTCAATGCTCATTTTGAAGACTTCCTGGAACTCTTCAGGGGACAAATGCCTCTTGAAAATGAAAACACAAAAGGTATCATTAAGATCTTCTGTGCACAGGAATATTTCTACCCTTATTAAGTTTTGAAATATACCACAAAATAATGTATTAAGATTTGCACTTAAACTCCCTAATTTTTTCTGGAAAAGACCAAATCAGCTCAGAGTAGCTGGAAAATGCAATTATTGATGGCAGTAGTGAGTTTTGAAAAAAAAAAATAATCTCTTCAATACAGTTCCAGCTAAACAGAAGCTGTGGTCTTCAGGAAAAAGATAGGTTTACACATGGTGCTTGATGACAGAGCATGCCGAGACAAATTTAAGCTATTCCAGGGCTTTAAAGAGATTGATAAAAATGTAATTTCAGAGTTGGATTTGTTTTGCCTTGATCTTTAATGAGAGTGGTGGACACCACACTGGTCCACTAATAGCAGCCCTGCAACAAAGCAGAGAGCACACTGCTAAATTCCTAAAGCCCAAATGTGCTTATCCATGGGGATAGACTCATATCAAAAGTCCAAGTTGGATAAAGTTTTAAGTGACAAAAACTACACTTCCATTTGATGTTTTCATGATTTAATATTACAATAATAATAATAAAGAAGATTTAGAGAAAAAAAGCCTTAGCTCTGCAATCTAGTCCTCTCTTTCCCAAGCTTTTGACTTGAAGTTCCCAAGGTGCAGCCTCCAGACACCCCAGCAACTCTGTCCTGAACCTTCAGCACCTGCTGAAGCACCATCTTCCAGCAGAAAAGAGGTCCCCCAAAGCTGATAACCACAGGAAATTCATGGATGTGACTCACACTGTAGAATCAGGCTCATCACAATTATTAGACACCTGTGTTATTTCACGGGACAGACATGGGCCTTTCATCTCAGTGCTTCCTGGTTGCTGGAGGACCCAGCAGGACAGAAGTCCAGGAGGACAGAAGTTCAGTGTCCCCATGATTTGGAGGAGGATAAAAACTGCCATCTATTCCACATTACTCTCTCTCAAGATACATGTTCCATTAGCCTGCCTTGCAAAGCTATTTTTATGATGAATTTGAAAGCAAATTTATACATTCCACTTATTAACAACACATTTATCTTTGTGATGTAAATTATTCAAGGAAAGTTAACTAATTTTTTATAAGAAATCACTGCATTTAATTACCTTGAATGGTCATTATGGGCCCTTGTGATATAAAAAAAGACAGTGTTGGTTTTCTTCCTTTGAGATTCCACATATTCAGAACAACAGTGACTAAAAGTTTGGAAGTAAGCCTTCATTTTTCATTTAGCAAATGACAGCAACCCACCATAAGCACTATGCATAGCATGGAACAAACACACCATGCATACTTGGCAAAGGAGATCCTGTTTCACGTGGAAATGAGCAACATCTGACAATGTATTTTCTCTCACTGATAGGATTTAATTCTACTGGGATTGGAAAGAAAAAGTAACTTCTCCCTGAATTGATTTCATTTTTCCATATTTTTCTGGTAATCAAGTGGACAAATGTGAGCAGGCTTAGCTTCAGCATTTTCTCACAGCGAGGAACATGACTGTAAGTTGTGAGATTGAAAAAGAAGTCTAGATGAGTGAAGTGAATCATTTTACTTCATCATGCTTCCTAGGTTGTGGATAAAACTTGAGATGTCCCCTCACTCTGGAGAAAGCAGTGACAAATTGGAGTTAATATTCAAAGAGGAAATCAGCAAGCCTATATCCTGCAGGAAAACCCACTTTGCCAATCATCCAAAACCATAGGAAATGTAAAAATTTAAAAGGAATGTTCTCTTTTCTCTTTTTGCTTCACCTCCCAACAAAGCTCACCACCAATCTCAGCAGAGGCTCTGCAATTCCCTCTTTCCTTTCCAAGGCTATATTTTGCCATTTATGATTTTGCTTTGCCCTCAGGCTTAGTGAGCTTTCAGTCAGCTTGCATCTGTCCAAGCCAGTAGGAATTAGATGTGAATTCTGCTCCTTTGCTTTTACCCAGGTGACATCACCTTCATTCCTTGCACGCACTCATTTGCTAATTATATTGAAGTTTTCTTTTACACTAGCACCATTTATTTTCCTCACAGCAGTTCTCAGTTGGTCCAAAACCAGCTGAAAGTTTCCAGCCCAGGGATGCAGTAGTAGAGATTGGGATGGTGAAGGCACATGCTCATTTATTTCCACCTCCCATTCCACTAGGCACTTTGTTTTAGTTTTTCCTCCTTATGCTGCCCCTCATCTCAGACTAACAACCAGACTGCAATATTAGCTAAGTTTCTCACTCCATCAATGCACTACTCACATGCAAAATTAATTCTAGTGGAAGGGAACATTCTCCTTTAGTTCGAACCCTCCCTGAAGACACCAGTATGTGTCCAATGCAATTTAATTCCTACTGTTTTCCAGGCATCTCAGAAATTTTTACCATCCTTTCCTTAAACAACATGGGCTCTAGCTTTGGGACTGTCCCTAGAAGTAGTAATGATTACAGCTCTGTCTGCAAATTTTGGAAGAAACCTTGACCCCAGAAAGATGTCATCGAACTGGCAAAGCTTCAGATAGAAGTAACATAAGTAATCATAGGTTGTACAGTTTGATTTATGAGGAAAGACTAAGAGGCCCAAGTATGTATAAGCTTAGCCAAATGATGACTAAGGGAAAATATGGTAAATGTCTACAAGTATTTGAAGGGTCTAAACACCATGGGAATAGGCCAGTGTGGGAAGTTTACATTCCATGCTTCTCTTTGTATTTGTGATGTTAAATTTTGTCTGCACTATTATCAGGACTTTCATAAACTTTACAGCTTTAATACCTGGAGCTCTCTCCAAACAAAGGCAGAAAAAATGCAACACTAAGATACTATAAATTGATTTCTCTTCGTCAGATATCTGAATATTAATTTACCTTACCTGAAGCGTTACCTCTTGTCATTAGTCAAACAAAAGAAGGGAAATTGAAAATTATGCATAGTGAATAGGGAGGATATTCACTTTGAGGTATGAGAAAATATGTGTGTGTGTCAAACTATGCTTTACAGGGCCAAGAACAGGATTTTTTTTTTCTTTAAGATTGGATCAGCTTAAAATATCTAGCCATGTTAATAGTGTATCAATGGGCCATTAAATGAATGGCCTAACTTCTTAGTAATCTGAACAGTCATTGCTGGTTTTTACTAGTGTTGGCCTTGTTTACAGAGGAAGTCTGTGTGTTTTACAGCATACTAGTGACTGATTCCTAATTCCCTTTGTGACAATCTGGCCATAATCAGGCAGCCAAACTCAATCTACTTCTCTGCACTGCATCAACGGCAAAGCTGGGCATGTTGCAGACACTGAGTGTACAGATGACCAGATTAAGTTTCCTTTCTGCCCATACTCTGAACTGACTGCGTTTCAGTCAGCTCAGTTTGGAAGCTGCATACTGATGTTAACATGAGGCTGTGCAAAAGCCTTGCCAAAAGATAAGATAAATAGTTTAAAGATTGTTCACTGAAAAGACTGCTTTACTGGAACTTGCAGCATCAGAACATCAGCATTTTGTATATATTTGAAAAACTGTCACTAGAAAGGACTTCCACATCATATCCTTTTGATAAAATTGCATTAATCTGAGGCTTGTAGAGTCAACAGTGCTCAACCCTTTGTTCTGGATAGCATTTCATGTCAGCTTGCATAAAAAATCAGAAAGGGACAATAAGACTCAAGTTCAGTAAAGTGTTGGTCTCAGCAAACAAGTCCATGTGTTGCCACAGTGTCTTTGTATAGAAAGGAAAGTTGTGATTCAAGAAGCCCAATCTTTTACCTGCAAGTACAGCATTTTGGATTAGAGATATGGAATCACAACTTTGGAATCATACTTTTGGAAGCCTGAAGGTGGCCTGCACCTTGGGAATCAAATGCTGCTGCTCTAATTTCTCACCTGGATGTTCCCTATATGGCACAGTGCTGTGTAAGAAAGGTCATCACACCTTGCTGTAGTTAGGTTCCTAGC
This sequence comes from Heliangelus exortis, assembly GCF_036169615.1. Taxonomy (NCBI): domain Eukaryota; kingdom Metazoa; phylum Chordata; class Aves; order Apodiformes; family Trochilidae; genus Heliangelus; species Heliangelus exortis. The sequence goes on along the minus strand of NC_092431.1, from coordinate 9,708,707 downwards.
TCTTCTATAACATACACATTGAAAAAATCAAAATGCAAATTTTTCTTATTAAGATACACAGAACTAAGCAAGGGCTGAGCTGAACCTCTCTATTGCAATGCAGCCCCTTTAATGGAAAAGCCTCATGCTCTACAAAACAAAGGCATTAAAATGAGTGGTACAGATACGGGCTCAGAACTAAAGTAATTAATTGCACATTCAAATACTTGGTCTACAGTTTTATCTCAGAAAGATGTGATGCTTTTCACTGCAAATTAATGAGGCTTGTCTCTATTTTTCTACAGCCTGCTAAATAGCCACTCATCATTCTAAATAGAGCTATAATGTTTATTTAATTCAATAAGATTTCTTTTCCTCAAGAATAATTGCACTTCTAATGAAATTCAGAGATCTTCAAAACTTATACTTAGGAACATGGCATTAGTGTGAATAAGTCACAGAAAGGGAAAAATGCAATTAACCTACAGCCTTACTGCAGTAAGCTGTGACCAGGTCATGCTGCACAAGCATGTTTATTCTGTCAGTAATTGGATGGGAGTCCTCCTGTGAAAACCTGCTGATGTAGGAAAGTCAGAGGATATCATACTTCCTCACGAGTCAGTACTGAACCCATGAACCAACACAGTGGACAGCAGGCGAGTTGAAGACGAGAAAAATCAGTCCTAATTCATAGAGGCCATTTAAAACCTTGGGTTTGTTTCTGTTTTGCTTTTTGTTACATTATACTATAGGAAATGACAGCTGAGCATTAAATTGACTTTGCTTGAATCCATAGCAGATCTTTCAGCTAGTCTCTCTCCAGATGTCCCCTCTGTGTGCTCTACTTCAGAGATTATAATTTTAAGTAGCTGTCCAACTCATTTTTTTCAGAGTCCTCATAATACTTCCAACCTCCACAAAATATCACAAGTAAAAACTATAGTATCATCAAAGCAAACTGGGATTATTGGGAAACATTTATCCACAGGTAAGCAGGAATTCATCTAAATAACCAGATCTTAGCATTTTAGGGTTGTGAGTGCAAAGGCTTTGTTGATGGGACACAGTCTTTGCCTGTGTTCTCAAGGATGTTAACATATCTCAACTAAACACATTTCAGTTGACAAATAATAGTTTTGTCCCTTCTCCAGTTTTTCTTCACACTACCACCACCACCCTATCCCCACAAAGCCACCTCTCTCCTCCATTCCCTTCTCCTGTGCCTCTCAAAGTCAGCACTACAATTACTTTTGGGTACCTAATTATAATTTTATGGAAAGCTTTCTCTTTTATCTACTGAATTTCAAATCCTCACTTTGCTTTTGAAAGCTTTCCCCTCTTCACCATTTTGTCTGTTGCACTGCTGGGGCTCAGCAGGCTTTTCAGAGGTTTCTTCTAAAACTACTGCATGGCTATTAACAGCTTTGCAATTAGCCATGTGCCAAGCTCCCAAGGGAGTATTGAATGTTATGCTCATCTACAGAGCAATAAAGCTTCATGCTCACTAACTATTTCAAACTATTAAGTAATTACGTGATAGGGGTGGGAACGTTAATCAATGGCATGAGTTGCCACCTAATGAAATTCAAAAGTTATCAAAACATAACTAGAGAAACTCCACTGACCAGGGGATGAGGCAGTAGGAGCTAAAATTATGTTTATGCTAGACTAGGGCATTTACCTAGTCAAAACACTGAGCAGTTGGAGCACTTGTGCACCCCATCTGTGGAAGGAGGTCTAGATCCCTCCCTTTCCATGCTTCCACATAGTAATGTGGAATTCTATGAATGTGAGTCTCCAAAAAGGCTCCCAGGAAAAGCAGCATAACTGAATCAGCAAGGAAGGGAGTGTGCCAGTGTAACCCCAAGCACCTATATGAGACTCCTGGACCTGTGGATATCTCTCATTTACTATCTCAGGGCTTCATGAAAATTCACAGAAGCTGCATTTCCCTCAGCACTACCACTGTGGGCTAATTTTATCTAAACTCTTAAAAAATATCACAAGGCACATGCAAAATACTCTGTGGTAGAACTATACAGTCACTATTTTCCCCAGCTGAGTAATCATGCAAAAAACTGAAAAGATACCAGTATTTCACTCAGGGATATCAATATATTACCTGCACAGTAGTATAAGTAAAATATTTCTGAGGAAACCTGTACTATTATTCTCTCATTCAACCGAATGAGCCTTCACATAAGTAATTGCTTTCAACAGATTGCTGGTAAAAATGTTATATAATTAAGAAACTAATTTCTAATTAAAATTAAATCTATGAACCCATAAAAATTATAAAAATACAAGAATCTTGAGTTTCAAACATTTAAGACATTTAAGTGATGTTTTACCTTAAGAGATACATTACTATAAACCTGAAGAATCTAATGAAGTTATTTATTGGGTGTTCATGGAAGAGAGGGTTTGCACTTGTTCAGATATTTCTCCCAGACCCACAACTGGGTCTCAGAGGTTTGGTGTCAGATGGTATGTCTATAATCTTTGGGCCTAATCCAAAAACGTATGCTGGAGTCAACATGAAATTTTCCATATTCATTTGCTTTGGGTAAAAACCTTAAAGCAGGTTTTTCAGTTTTCCTTTATTTCCATTTTAGCGCATCCAAAATATGAATGTTCCACACCTAATTCATTTTCACTCCCACAGTGATTCCATTCTGACAGGAATTAGCCTTTGTCCATACCATGTGATTTCTAATGTGTGTTTTCATTGTACAGCAGCTCTGATTTTCTCCATCTGAGCTCCAGAGGAGGTGGGCCACAAAAAATTACTTGTATGAATGACATCTAGGAGCTGGGGCTTTTACAAATTCAGGCTCAATTACTGGAAACCAGTCCTAAGATGGCTGCACAGCCCAAATGTCTTGAAGCCAGGGTGATTGTTGAATAAAAAACAGTGGAAAAAATGTCATCTTTAAAATGAATCCAGACAAGCAATTCAGAAGGAAAAGCATGTTTGAACTAATGGGAATGCTCTGTTCAAACAAGACCACACCCATGTTTAAATGTCTCATTTCTGTTTATAAGAGAACAAGGTGGCAGATGAAGGTTTGCTACTTGACATACCAGAGTATTTTTTTCCTTAACAACTGTTTCAGTGTGTCCTTGCTAAACAAATAATGAACTGGCTCAAACAAAAGTGGTATAATATACTTTCTACTGTATTTGTTAGGCATGAATGAATAATGTTTTTAACTCCGGCATTCAAAAGAAAAGGCTAAAGAAACTAAGATACATTAAGATAAGAAAATCAATTGAAAACACTAAGATGGTTTCCAAATGAAAACTCTTAACTTTCAAAACTACCAGCCTGTGACCACAAAAGAAATCTTATACTCTGTGATAAAAGCAACTTCAGAGGGAAAAAAAAAATTAAAATCTATACAGCTGGTCATGAACCATCCACTTGGATGTGCAAGCACTGAATGACTACTGCAACTGAAGAACAGGCAAACAATATCCAATCTAAGATAAAGTATCAAGTGCCCGCTTTTTGGAGCCCAATGCCTATAAATCATAAAAGGTATTCAAGTAGTTGAAAAAAGTATCAAGATTTTCAAGTGTCCATAAGCCCAACTTCCTTTGAAAAAAAACCAAAACAGGCCATGTGGAACACCACTGGGAAACTAGTACATAAGGAATGTGCTAAGGTGTCCTATCCAAGGGTGATGTCTTAGGCTTAGGAAACTCATGATGTAAGTTGTCCAAAACAGGGAATTTTGCTCCAGGACGCTTACATTTAAGCCCCTACACAATAAAATTGTTCTTTTGATAAAATGTTACAAGATGGACCAAATGCATTTTTTCAAATCCTATTGCAGCAGAGCATCAAATAATCCTATTTTGTAATTATACTCTCTTAAGGCTTTATTCCTCACAGAATATACCATCCTAAGCAAACTAGGAACTTATGGAGGCCCTCAAAGCAAGGCCAACTTTAAAATTAGACCATATTCTTCGGGACCTTGCCCAGCTGAATTTTGCATGCCTCCTGGTATAGAGACTCCACAGCTTCTTGGGCAACCTGTTCTACTGCACTAATTTTCCAATGAGGAACTTCTCCCTTATAACTAATTGTACTTTCCCCTCCTGCAACCTGTGACTGTTGTCTGTTGGCCTTCTAGAGAGTACCTGTGAGAAAGGCAGGTTTTTCTCTATAACCCCTTAACTGCAAAAGTGAGCTCCTGACTCAGCTTGCTTTCCATTAGGATTATCAGGTACTTTTCTGCAGGGCTGTTCCCATCTTGTGCTGATGAGTCGTGTTATTCTCTGACAAGTGCAGGAATCTGGATTTACTTTCTTTGAACTTCATTAAGTCCCTGTTGAGCCATTTCTTTTACCTGGCCAGGTCCCTCTGAGCAGAGACTCTGCTCACCAGAGCATCAGCTGCTGTCCTCCCCAGTTTGGGTCACCTGCAGATGCAGTGAGGGTGCAGTTCCTTTTCTTCACCCAGAAAGTAAAATCTACTCCTGTCCCATTGCGTTGCTGTTCTTAAACATTATCATCATAGAAACAAAAAATGTTTGGGGCTGGAAAGGACCTTAAAGATCATCCAGTTCCAAACCCCCTGCATGGGCAGGGACACTTTCCACAAGACCAGTTTGCTCCAAGCCCCATTCAACTTGGACTTGAACACTACCAGGGACAGGGCTGTCACAACTTTCCTGGACAACCTGTGCCAGTGTCTCATGACCCTCATAGTGAAGAAGTTCTCCCTAAAGTCTAACCTAAATCTACCCTCTTCCAGTTTAAAGCCATTACCCCTTGTACTCTCACTACAGGCCCTTGTGAAAAGTCCTTCCCCAGCTTTCCTGTAGGCTCTCTTCAGATACTGGAAGGCTGATTTCAAGTCTCTCCAGAGCCTTTTCTTCCCCAGGCTGAACTCCCCAACTCTTTCAGCCTGTCCTTTATAGAAGAGGCATTCCAAACCTCTGAACGTCTTTGAGGCCCTCCTCTGGACTCGTTCCAAGAGTCCATGTCCTTTCCTTTTTGTGTTGGGGGCTCCAGAACTGGACACAGCACTCCATGTGGGGCCTCACAGGAATAGAGTAGAGAGGGAAAACCACCTCTCTTGACCTGCTGGCCACACTTCTTTTGATGTAGCCCAGGACATGGCTAACATCTGGGGCTGCAAGTACATGTTGTTCTCAGCAACCAGCACCCTGAAGTCCTTTTTCTCAGCGCTCTTCTCAATCCATTCTCTGCCCAAGCTCTACTTATGCTTAGGATTGCTCTAACCCAGGCACAGAACCTTGCAGTTGCTCTGACTGAACTTCATGAGATTCGAATGGGCCTACTACCTCTCCCCTCCAGGGCTTTATCTCCTTGCATCCTGCCAAGCAGATCCATGAAGAGTTCAGAGTCTGCGACACCCCGAGGCCCAATGAAGGGAGCTTGCTCTGTACCCTCTTTCTTACCCTAAGGACCCTGAATTCTGCCATTTCATGGTCATGGCAGCCAAGGCTGCCCCAAGTTTCATGTTATCCTCCTGCTCGTTCATCCTTGTTGGCAAGAACATTATCTGAATTAACTTTCTCTTCACCATTTCTCATTAGAATAGCTCACAGGAATGCTGCTCATTCATCTACTGCTAGAATAAATAGCACTGGGGTAGAGAGAAACTTCAAAAAAAATTCCTGGGCCAAATCCTTATCTAGTGCAAATTCTTCACATTTCTAATAAGTTTATATTAAACAAAGATCCAGGCTATTCATTCAAAAGTCTCTGCCAATAATGTATTTTAAAATCAGCAGGTTGTGTGTTACAACTAGCTCTGAATGTTGCATGTATTAGTTCACTGTTGGCAGAAACATCTCCTGGAGGAGCACAAGAAACTGGGCTACTTCTGCCTCACTACTAAGTTAGAACAAGCAAACAAAAACATGCCCAGTACCTCTACACTTAAATATGTGTGCTTTTGAAGAAAGAATTCTTGCTATTTGAATGCATTTATTACCACTTGAACCTTCCTAATCTCTAGATATCCCCTGGGCCTAGGAAAATACTCATCGTTACAAGAAAATATTTTTTTAATCCTTAAAATATATTTCTTACACAACAGATAAGCTAAAAAATACTCACAATGGGAGAAAAGTTAGGAAAACACCACCACCCATTAAAACCCCACTCTCCTGTGGTCTTTGACCATTAGCTGAGCCCTTCTTTGCAGCCTCCCTTAATCTGACCCAAGAAGCTAATACCATTTACTGGAGCTCATTTTTCATAACAGGAACACTCAATAGAGGAGATTCCCCTTGGAGGAGGGAATCAGAGACAATTAACATTATATCCCATGGCATCTTTGCTGGATCGAAGTGCACCACAAACTCAAGACCCTGCTTGAAATCAACTTGCAGGAGGACTCTTAAGTAAATCTAGCTCATGTGGATTTAGTTACCTGGAGAGACCAGAGTCAGAAATGTCACGTGAGATATTCTAATGGTACTGGGCATGGTAAGATTGCTTTCAGGTTTGATAGTTCATACAGATCACAAGGATTCAAGGTCTCCTTTCACTGGCACCACTGGCAGCCTCTCTACAGCCAACACCCAGGAGCTGCTGCTGATTAGCAGCACAGAGACCAACTGAGTGTCACAAAACTGGAATATTAGATCATTTCTTAATAGATTTTCCAAGACAAATTACTTTACAGTTTGGATAAGACCATAGGCTTAGTAGTGCTACCACCTTCACCATTTCTGTAGGCACAATCCAGCCCTTTCAGGAGTGACCCTGGCTGTGGGATGAAAACAGAATATCAACCAGCAACCCATTCTGCTTGGAGGGAGCCCTTGCCTCCTCAAGATCTGTGAGCATCAAGTTATAGGCTCCAGCAAATGTGAAACTGAACTCAAGGGAAGTTGAAATCTAACCTTAGATACACTTCCAGTATTCTGAGGGTTGCCCCCAAAAGTTTGAAGATACAAAAATATGCAAGAGTCTCTAGTAAGTATGCAAAACTCTCTAATGACAGATGGGAGGTGTGTGGTGTATCTAATCCTGGTCTGTTCCTGGGCAAACCTATAAACCCACAGTCTTGGGCTTCCCCTTGGGTCTTGGCCAACCCGGAAATCTGAATGCAGCCAGCAACCAAGTTACAATGATTGCCTTCTTCTACCACAAGAGAAAATATTGATAAACTGCAAAGCTACTTATTTCCAGCAATTTTGCAGTGCAGAAGGACGGAATGGGGAGGAGGAGAAGAGGTGAGCAGGGAAGGCAAGAGTTTGTGCCTATCATTCAACTCCGCACATGTTTTGAATGTGTAGATGAGCTGCTGCCTCTGTTTTTCCAGTAGTTACAAACCTATTAAAACACCGCTAATTTAATTACTAAAAAAAACCCTACCAATCCCTAAAAAATATAAAACAGTTTCCAAAGGAGTCCTTCCTGCAGCTGCACATGTTTAACATAGTGCAGCAATCAGCAGGGTCAGCCTGCTCCTCTTATCACCTTCCTGCTGCAGGTTTGAAGCAGATTCTGTTTATTGTTTTATTTGCCAAGCTCTGGGAGCACTCGGAATTGGTTGGGCTCCTCCAGCCATCAGGCACTGGGCTGCACTTGCTGGGAGGCAGCCTGAGCAATCCCAGTGTTAACCAGACTGATCCCAGGTGAGGACAGAGTACAAGTGATGGATTCTGGCAGCCAGGACAGGCATGAACCATGCAAAGCAAACCCTATCTTGTCTTCAAAAAGCAATATGGAGTTGCATTTGCTATTCAGACCAGCCTGATGTGTTTAAACAAAGATTCTGTTCTTTAACATATATATTTGTATAAAAGAAGCCTTTATTAAGATGTGTCCAGATTAATAACCCCACACCCTTCTCCTTTTTCTGGACTCATGATGCTTTTTGGTGTTGCTGCCATGCCTCGCTATCCTCCAGGCTTAGAACAGCACATGTTTGAGGCTCTATTTTCCTTACAATCAAATCAATACTCCTCACTGGGTAACCAAATGACAAGGCCATTGTAGTATTTAATAACATATACAATTTGCCAAAACATAACACATGTAGAAAAATATGGAAAGTACATTTTTTTTTTAAACCTCAATCTTTAATGAGGAACTTTGTTACCCCATAGTTTTTCTTTTTTGCTTTAAGATTAAAGTTTCTCTTGTCACATTAACAAGCTAAAAATATATTTATGTAAATATAAATCTTCCCAAAGGTTCAATATTGTTAATCACATAATTTTCCTTCACTTATCTCTTCTCTTCAATAGTGATTCATACAAAGATACATTAGTTTAATAATTAAGTTGAGTCTTTATTCAGTACTGTCATAACTCAGTCAATAAAAATGGACCTCATGAATCTTGCCTGAACATCAGCTTCAGGATTTGGCTTTTAGAAATGAAGCTTTCGCTTATGATAAATCATAGCTGCATTTCTCCAGCTTTTACCGCTACTCTTTGAGAGAGGTGGATACTACAGCAAATCTATTGCACAGTGATCATGGGTCACATAGGCAACTGGGAGGCTCTATACGGTAACAGACCAGAAACATAGGTCCATATATTTTAGAATACTCATGTTATTCTAGGACAGGTTTTTTAATAGGAATTAAAAAAAAAAACACAAAAGTTTCTACCTGCCCCATTCTGACTTTCAATATCCTGTATAATCTTCTGAAACTAATCGGGATTTTTGTGAAACACCATTTGGTCAGACATGTGGCAGGTTTTGGGCTGTTCTTTTTAAGTTAAATTGCCTACATGCTGGTGTTTTTAAATAAAATTTAATGTTATTCCTCCCTTCTTTCATTGCTATTACTTGGGCACAGAAATAGCTACGGTGGCAAATAAACAAGACAAAGATTTGCAAGGGCATCAAGTAAATATCATTCCTACCTCCAACCTGGTCCTGTCCACATCCTTAGGCAATTTCACACGAACTCGGTTTGTTACAATAAGCGTTTCATAAGGATAAATCTGTTAAAAAGACAAGAGGATATGAACTCCAGCCAAATCAGATTCTGATGCATGGAAATGATAGTGTGTAGAAAGTACTAATTGAAAAGGTACATACTTGCATCCTGATTTGATAAATATTTCACTGGGTTAATTAACAAAGTAAAATTAAAAAAGGAACACATGTAACCTTGCTAGGAAGTGCTGAATCTGATTGTTCTTCCAGTGTTGGAAAAGCCCTTCTTACCTTGTATTCTGCAAGAGAAGGAGAACAGGTTCACAGTTTAGAATTTTTAGGCTTTTTTTGGCATCACTGTAATGAACATTTAGGTACATAAGCAATCTGTTATGCTACTTTATTTCCCTCTTCTCAACAGTTGTTGGATAACTCATGCATAGTAAGCATGTGACCCCTGTGCTCTGAAAGCCTTTAACATTGTCTATTACCAAAGCAATAGTCCTTGAGATCAAAGGCTTATTACAGAAAATCCATTTCCTGATGCCATTGGGTTACACATCATGTATGTCTGGCAAAATTGGAAATTTATTTTTAGTGGAGGCTTTTGTGCACAGTGAAGTCAGCTCTCATGTAAAAGTCCTGCTCTTATTGTTCTTTACTGAAATCAGTTAAAATATATGGATTATTACAGAGATGTTTGCTTGGGAAAATACATAAAACTCATTGAGTTAATACAATGTTCCAAGATACCAACATCTTAGAATTGGGCTGACCGCAGTCACAGTAGTGAAGAAAAGATTATAGAGCGTGTGGTGACAAGGATTCCTGGATCTAAACTAGCAGAAGAATATTCTAGTTAGGTCAGCATATAACTATATATGATATGAATACCACAACGTCATTCATTTATATTGATGATTAAATGCAATAAGGATAGCCAGTATGTTCTCATATGCTTTCTTACAGTTTGAAATTAAATCAGACATAAGTCTCACTTTTCAAAATCTGTACTTCGAACTATTTAAACAAAGAGACAAAGATTTGTATCACAGAACCATGAAGTGGAGCATTGTAGTAAGATTTTTAAAATGAGATTAAATGTCCTGGAAAGAATATCCTGCTCTTCCCCATGAGTAGATGCATGTTCCTAAATTTAGCTCAGCACTTTTGGAATATTCAGCTCAAGTTCCATATTAAGTCCACATTCCACTTAAACTGCAATAAAAAAGATGAATACAAATAAATTCTGTTTTTTTAATTCTGTACATTTGAACTACACCACAGCACAAGTAGGACAATGGACTTTGGTTTTTAATCTGGTATCTTGAAGGAGTGATTATTTTAAATTTCTTCATCTCTTTGATATGAGACCACAGCAGAGAGGCTGTGGCACATAGAGGATACCAGAACTGACTGGGATTGGTTGCATCACCTGATGATGTGTGACCTTAGCCAGGCCTTTTATGTTTGGTTAGGTAAAAAGAAGATTCATGACACTGAGCTGGGTCTCTGTTCTATTCATTACTACGTGAACTATGGGAAGATCTCAGAATAGTAACCCTTATGGTGATATGTTAACAAGCATCCTCAAGAAAGAAAATGTGAAATGATATTGCAAGGTACCTTTCATTCCCCAGCTCGCCTCCTGGTCTGTTTCATATTGGCCCATATTTTCAGGCTGAAAGAGAAATCAATGTAGTATCAAAATGGACCACAAAACCACACTGTTGAGAAAAAACATTGTTGAGAGAAAAAAAGAAAAACAGCTGGTACCACACAAAGAAAACAAACATCCTTGGGAGAGAGAGAAAGAATAAAGTCTCATTTGAACTTGACCTAATTGCTGCAAGCTGGCATCCCCAGTGCTCACAACACCCTTGCATCTCCAATCCCAGGGATGGGGCTCTGCCTGTAGAAGATAGAGCATCAAGTGAGAGCCTGGGTCCTGAGAGGCACTGCAGGTGCAGTTGGCTGCCTCCATCATAAACACCCACAAACCAGAACAAGCTGAAGGTTGGATGTCACTCAGAGAGGTAAGTGCATGGTCATATCAACCCACCTCAGCCCTAGGTTCCTGGAACTTTTTCAGCTCTTTTTCCTTGCAGCTTTCAATGAGGTGGGTGTCAGAAAGCTACAGCCACCCCTAATTGAAGACCTGATACTAAGGTTAGACTGAAATTGCCTTTCTCTGCCATGCAGACATCTTGGTGCAGTCATCACAGCAGACCAAATCACTTAGGCTGCATTGCAATCTGTCTCATTCCACTTTCTGCTTCACAATGCTGGTGCCAAAGAGAGCTGTGTGTATGTGCCATTCAGCTTTGTCTGAACTGATGCCTTTTTTTATTTGCTAGCAGATGTAATGATGACAGACATTACAGGATATCAGAAAAGCACTATTATATATATTTTTTTTCACCCAAGTCCCATTTTTGCCTGCTAGGGTGTGCATAACTACATTCAATAACCTCCATAACTCCTTATTGTTTGTTTTTAGATTATGTTGTTACGAAGCACTAGGATGACAGATTAGGAATAACAAACCACAAAAGCAGCTGTAAAACTGCAATCCAAACAGAGGCCATTCATTCTGAGAAGAATTTTGGCCTCAATGGTTTGACCATGACCAACCCTTTCAACTTTTCTACAGTTATATGCTGTAAAATTGGACAGTTTCAGTGGGACAAATGCTGCCATCTCCTGCTTTCATAGTACATTGCATGGCTGCAGCCTGCAAGCTCAGCCAACTCCACTGCTGATGGCCTTATCTGTGTGGAGCCTTCTGACAGCTTTGGTCCCTCAAGAGAGCAGTAGCTGAACATAAGCTGGTCCCTCTCTCTCTTCAGTAACAGTTATTCTGAAAAGTCAGAAAAAATCTGTTGACTCCTAAGTGGGGACAGGTTTATCTAGACCCATCCCTAAATCTCATTTGATCATGTCACAGTGACACTAGTTTCTTCAGATGGGTATTCAGACAGTCAGGTATTGCAGCAATGCAGGCACAATAAGTGTTGTAATATTAACTCAAAGGGATAGACATTTGCAGTAGCTACTTAAAAATTAATTTAGCTACTCTCTGACAATGGTTTGCTTGTAACTCCTTCCATTGACCTGCACTTTGACTCATCACTGGGGATGTTTAATCCTGCTCACGTACTTTTGCAGTTTTTCACATCTTTCTTTAGAGAAAGGATGGAATTTGAATGAGGTTCCCTGCATGCAATTTAGACACAAAACAATCTTCCAAATATAAGCACAGGTACATTCATGTATGGTCAAGTTGTCACTACAAATGGTAATGGATTTGTACCTAAAAATGTAAGCCTTGAACTGAGAACCCATAATGCTGGATGCCAGAGAGAAAGAGACACCACAATGTCAAAGATGCCTTTCTCCTCAGGACTTGCAAAAATTATAATAAAGGATTAGAGCACCTAATCTGAGCTGATAATAATGTAGTTGCACTTTTTGCTCTCTAGATTGCTGCCTGACATTCCCTCTGTATTCCCCTGTTTGTGTATATACATACACATATATGTATACACGTGTACATATACATACATATGTGCATATACACACATACACACTGAAAAAAAACCAGAACATATGGCTCAAAAAATTATGTAGGCTTACTCAACCTTTGCCCTAAGATCTTTACTTGCCTAATTATAGGCCTAACCCCTTCTGTCAAAGGGTTCTATTAAGCTATACTGTGATCTATTAATATATGCATTTGGGACCTTCATTTGTTTGTGGAGGAGAAGCAAGGTTCCTAATGCTCATGACACACACAATGGAAAAGGGAAGCCCTAGTCTTTCTTCCTCTTGCAGATAGACAAACTGCGATCCCCACTGGGTAAGAATTTGTCAGACAGGGCTGGCAGCCAAAACACCTTTGAAGTATTATTACTGAGTAGATTTTCACCTAGTTACTAAGATGCCTATTTCTGACACAGTATTTCCCAGAGAATGTATTGAGATGTGTGCCTACCTGGTGTAAGCCGTTTTTGCCATAGCCAGGCAGAGAAGCAGATTTGGAATATGGAAATCCTGTAAAAGACACATTATACAGCTATATTTTTTGTAAATCTTTTACAGTCTACTAAAACACAGAATTCAATAAATCAATCAGAAAAAAGCAATCACAAGCTAAGCATGTACATTCTATTAACAGAATGAAATATAACTGAGTAGTGCTCATTTTTTCTCTAGATGTGTAACAATATCTATAAATAACACCACACCAGGATACACTCACTTTACCAGGCATGACATGAAGAGAGCTGTGGGACTCATGTTATGGAAACTTTATGCAGATCTACATGCAAAGAAGATTAGAGAGCTTGTGAAAACTTTGCCCTCCAACTTGGTGTTAAAGGATGACTTGAGAGGGGGATTAAAGGTATTTTTTATTTTAGTTATATTAAAAATAAACAAACAAACAAACAAAAAACAAAAAAAAACAAACAAACAAAAAACAGGAGAGATTTTGCTGTCTTTACTACTTCTACTGCTAGTGAAAAAAACCCCATAAATTATAACATGGCAATGGATAAAGTAAATCAGTGGGCATATAAACATTACAAACATTCAAGAAACTTTAGGAGACACAAAATGATCAAAAGTGGTGTTACCACTAACAACTGGATATAATATGGTGGTGAAACTGTGTGCCATCAGTATGAAACAACTGTAGAGCCTTACTTAAAATACTGAGAGTCAGTTAGAAAATCTGGAAGTTCCTTTTGTCAGTGAAAGGACAAAAAATGTTTCAGATTAGTTTTTGGTTTATGTAAGTATTGCTGTACAGAAATCACAAGCTGAATCCATTTAAATTAAGCAGAAGATGAATAAATACATCCGTAATAAATATTCTTGATTCCAGTACAGGAAACTTTGATAAATTGATGCAAAAAGTTAGAGAAGGCAGTTAGCTCGAAGAACTGAATGTACAATGCTTCTTTCTGTCAAAAATGTTAGCAATATGTGTCCAAGGGGGAATGCAGGAAGGGAAGCCAGACCCCACTGGATTAATAAATATCCTAAGGAGACAATTAGGAATAAGCATAAAGAAAGAAAAAACAAAAGATGGATCAGAAAAGAGCTCATGATGTGCTGAGATAAAGTGAGAACTGCCAGAAGTCAAGCTGAGTTAAACACTGAAAATTATATTAAAACAAATAGCAAAAGGTTCTCCAGCTATCCAAATAATAAGAGAACAAGGAAAGAAGAAATGGGATCAGTGGGAGTTATTCTATGTCAGTACACAGCAGAGGTGGAACAAAACCTAGGTAGGGCTTCAACACTGAGGGAATACTTCATCCCTGTTTTCAGGAACAGAAGAGAGAGTACAGAGGAAGGAGGGAGAGCTCACAGAATAAGGGTATGCCAATAAATCTCATCCATGACAGGAACATAATTCAAAGTACTTCATGTACTTAAACAGGGGAGATAAGCAAGTCCAACACCTCTTGCCACTGGAGAACAGCAACTATAGTTTTTATATTGAAGAGGGGAAAAAAGCTGAGGAACTATCAGTTTGCTTCCAACACCAGACTTAGGGAGAAACATCAAAGTAAACAGAAAATCAATTACAGTCACATAGATTTTAATTGGTTTGACATAAGCTAAAGACACAGTGCCAGACTTGCTGGTAGCCTTCTTTGTTAAGAGCTATGACTTCTGCACAACATAAATTTTATTAGATCTCATCTAATGTGATATCATTAAAGTGTCTGGCATGTTGCTACACATGGAATTAAATGCAAATCTGGAGAAGATGGAGTTTACCAGAGGAATTATAAAATCAGTAAGGAAATAATTAAATAAAAAATGGGTAGTGAGAACTGTGCAGTGCTGACAGAGAAAAGTGTCAGCATGGACTGGGGCTGAGTTGAACTTGCCTAATGTTTTCACTAATCATCTGGACACCAAAATTAGCAATGAGTTGATACACTTTGCAGTTGAAACAAAATTATAAAGCACTGCTAACATAGAGGAGGAATGGGACATCATAAAGAACTGGGATAACCTTGAGCATTACATTAATAGAAATGGGAGAAAATTTGGATAGTTTTGAAAGTAATGTATGAAAAAAGTCGTGCATCTGGGGACTAAGAAATAGCCCAGACTTCAATGACTTAATCTGAGAGTTCATTGTTTGGAAATAACAGGAAAGGTGACAGGCTTAGATAAATAGCTCAATCACAAGATGACCTTGATTTGCTTCTTAGCAAGTAAGTACAAATTACAAAAAAGGCAAAAGCTGGAAATGTCTTGCTTGATACATATAAGACATGGAAATATCTGTTTTGTTCTGGGGTAGCAGCAAGAGATCCTACCTGCATCTTTTGTGCTGTTCTTGTTCTGCAGTGTTTAAGTGAGTGGCCTAAAGGATAACTGGGGCAATGAAAGCTCTTCACAGGAAAGGCTTGATAAGCTTGACTTATTCAAGCTAGCAAAATGAAGATGATCTATAAAAGCGAGAGATGTTTCTAAAAAATACAATCAACCATCATTTGAGGAGTGGTATAAACTATAAGCAGAATGTCTGCTGCTGACCCTGAAGGGTTTTCCATGCCTGACACAGGGACATTGTGAGGAATACTGAATTAGATGGATCACTTACCTATTCCAGTTTAGAAACTGTAAAGATATTGCTTGCTATCTGAATGTTTGGGATATCAGAGTGCAAAGAGTGTATAGCATCTCTGAGACACAGCAAATGGATCTGCAACTACTGTCAGCTCTCATCCTGCCTGGAAAATGATGCTGGTGTTGAACATCAGTGCAGAGCTCAAGCTTACAGTCTCTTGGCTGCAGAGAAGACGGGTGGGATGGTTTGGTTCTATTGCCAAATAATCAGGAAAAATTGGTAAAAAGGTAAAGGCCACAGTGCGAAAACACACTTCTCTCTGGCGAGTACGAGCGGAGGAGCTGCCCCCCCTACACCCCCGGTCCCTCGCCTCGCCCGCCTGTCAGGACGGGGCCGCATCGCAGGCACCGGCGACATCGTGTGGCAGCCTGGAAAATACCGAACAGGGGAAATACAGCCGAACAGCCCCTTTTAAAAAACTGGCAAGAAAAGACCTACTGTTTCCAGTGCGAATTGTATTTCATTTAACTTCTATTTCCCATGAATTTAGTTGCAAAGTTAAACACGTTTTTATTTTGCTGCTTTTTTTTTTTTTTAATATTAAGAAAAAATGTTACATCAAAAGCCAGCAACCACATAGTGCTCATCACATCAAGCTGCAGCAATTGCCATCACAGCAAATTTTCTGCAGTAACTGGGCAAGATAAAGCAATCTTTCTCTCTAATTAGGTACTATCTGTACAACAAGTGCTCTCTGCATGGCTACAGCTCCTATTTTTTACAGGCTATCATTCACCCTAACCTCATTATTCTGATGTTGCCTCTCAGCACATAAAGGACAAATGAACAGCAAGGGTTATGCACCTTGCCAGACATCTGCTTTCCTAAATACATGACACTCAAACCCATGAAATATGGTAAATTATTAGCTAGTAAACACGTAAACCTACAGAAACAAGACGCATTTACACAGGTGGATGTAAGGTGTATCAATGTAGCCACTTTGACACTAAAGCTATATCTGAAAAGTTTGTTTTCTCTGATGCTTAATGACTACACCACAGAGATGGGGCTGAATGTCTGAGTTGCAGATCTGGCTGCTCTCAACCATGACTGCAAGAGCCAGAGAAGCTACTCTTCCACAGCAGATAGAGTATGTGACAGACAACAAGACTAAATAGGAAAACTGAGTAGAGTAGGAATTAGTTAGGACTTCCATAGGCAATAAAAGATGGTTGAATAAAATCAGAAAGAATGGAACAAAAAATAAATTGTCCTTGTAAGTAAAATAAAAGTTCCTAAATGTCATTTCTTTGTAGCTGTTAATGGGGTAAAGATAAACTTTCCTGAGGAACAGAGAAACACTGTCAAAAAGCAATGGAATATTAACTACACAGTCTATATTGCATTGACACAGAGGTGATATTGACCCTAACAGAGGTGACATTGACCCTAAAAGAGGTGTGAACCATTTTTTACATTTCTAGTTTTAATAGCTCCACATTCTCAATATAAAATAAACCAAAATGAAAACAAAACCCCACAAAAAAATACCCAACATAAAAGAAATACTGATACAGAAGAGGGAGAGGTCTAGCAATATTCTCATGAAAAAAACCTCACACCTCATGGTGTTACTGTATAACATAGTTCTTGGTGTTCCACATATGTCTCCCTATTTCTCCAGAAAATCTTCATGCAAGGATTAGACTCTCAATATATATGTAGAAAGGCATCTGATCAACTCAAGAACACTTCCAAATACACCCAACATGCACACTGCACTAAAAGGCTTACATGCTCAATGACCTACAGATGTTAGGTGTGTGAGGTAGTCAGATTTGGTTTCCCTGTACAGGGAATCCAGCAACACACCTTGTGCACATGTATGCAGTGTCTGATGATGACAAAGAAATCAAATCTCTTCAGGTTAGACCAGTGAGGCTGATGATTCAAAACAACTTTTCTTCTTTATCTTGATACAGCCTTATGACAGACTCTGTAGCATCTGTTTTCCCTCTTCCTTGCATAGCTAAGCCATAATTTCCTTAATACAAGTTGATGGAGCCAGCTATCACATTACCAGAATGCCCACAAGACTGACATCCTAGCCCTGCTGCCAGACATGCCTTGCACTGGGTGCATTCTTTTGGAAAACTGCTTCCCCAACTTGTTTACCCCAGATGACCTGCTATGGCTGTACGGCAAAAACAGGGGGAGGCAGGGAGAAGAATGGCCCAGTTAAAAGTTATTTAACCTAATTTTTTTTTTCATTTATGTAATCTAAAAGTTAGGTTCAATGCTGATGATAATTTCCTTCACCTCCTAACCAGCTGAAAATCAGAATAAGAAAATTTAGAATGAGGCTTAGTATTGACAGCAAACATGGACATATGATCTTCAGACCAGTATTTAGGACAAAATTATCCCATTATTTCACCCTTTTATTCAGTGGCTTAAATATGTGGAAGGTCTCTGTGGACTTATAGGTAAATAATGTGAGAAATAATAAAAAAATGCCTAATCTAAATTAACCTGGGGAGCAAAAGTGTTCTTTATGCTTGACCATGGTACAGAAGAAATGGCTCTACTAATATTCAAAATACAGTTTGGATCAAGGAGTAATTAGTACAAGTTAACCATCTGCCTGGTACTCCCCCCCCACCTAATGGAAAGCCAGCACAGTACTCACGGGAGTAGCCAGCAGTGCCCTCCTGTGCCCTTGGGAAGTTTTCTCTGTCACTTCTGGCAGTAAGAGACAGGGACCGGGTGTCTGAATCTGGGGAATTTGTTCTGGTGTCCATATCCCCTTTCAGAATAAGCCAACTGGTCTTTAGCTGAAAATGATAAAAGCCTGTTACATGATTCAGGATTTAAGATGAATGCAGTTCTACTTTACCTGCCTGGGAAGTCTGGTGAACTGGTTGTGTATTTATGCTCACTGCAACTTGTTCCTTTCCTTATCAAAGGATAAAAGTTAATTGTATCATGGGACTCCCTGTTAGAAGCCACAGCTACCAAAAACTCCCAACTTTCAGCTGGGCTGAGGACAGTTCCTCTGTTAATTAAGCTGGCTGCTGCATCCCATTTTAGAGGATGCACTATGAAATTTTCCTATTACTAATGTTCTGTAACATTTTTCTTGTATGTTAATAAGCATCCTAAGTAAAAGTCCAGCAGCTTAGCTGGATAACCCATGTATATCTTGAGACTGAGTGAAAATCCATGAGCTAACTCCTCTTAATTTCAATAACCCTATTTCTTTCTTCACTGTAGAATATAGACTCTAAATGCCACGGATCAGATTTCAAGCTTTTCTGTATCTTCTTGGAAAGACTTAAAAGCAGTAATGATTACTACAGTAATATGAAAGAATACCTTATGTATGAACATGTTTTAAAAAGCAGTTGTTTCAAGAAAGACCAATAAACTACTCTCTTTTGTTCTTTCTGATCGTTACCTTCTTACTGTCCTGATCCAAGCTTCCATCCTCCCCTTCTGATCTTCTTGCTGCTGGAAGATTAAGGTAATTTAAAAAAACATAATGGATTACATCTTTTTCTTCTTCTGTTTTGAATGTTGTTATGTTCCAAATATTTTTGAGAGTAAAAAAAGAAATAAAAAAAAAACCCACACACAGGAAAAAAAAAAACAACCCCCAAAAAACCCACCCAAAACCAAAACATCAACCCAGAGCTGAAAATTTGATGTGTAGAGCTATGGTTTCAAAGAATTACTTAAAATATTTTTGAAATTATTACAGTAATCCTTTTGGATACAGTGAATTTAGGCAAGCTATTCCTGCTAGATTTTGAAAATGTCTTTTTAGGAAGAAACTACTTTTTGTGATGATTGAGGGGGAAAAAAAACCTTTATCATAACTTAAGGACAGATTTATATGGTTAGTGCACACAGGAACAAGTAATTTCCCCATTCTTTTGCATTACCATGAAGGTACATATGGTTACATAGATATTTTGTGGTCTGCACAACTGGGCCTCCTGTGTTCCCAGAAAGGCTAAGCAATGATGGTAAAAGAAGATAGGAACAAATATGTTATTGCCTCTTCACAAAGTCTGCATGAGAAGCCACATCAGACTCCTATTTCAACTCAAAATTCTGTGACTAACCACTTTTCTGACTATATCACCCTCTTAAATAATATTTAACAAAATAAATATTGCTTATATTTTAGTATTGCTTATTGTCTTGTAACTTTCTTACTTGCTGATAAGCAAAACTGAAAACTAGCTGAAAACCTAAAAGCTGTTCAATAGACAGTTCCCAAGTATTACCTGTGTTTTTCCTTCTCTTTTAGATGCCAGCATATTGTTCCAAACACTGAGTTACACTTCAGAATCTTAGAGAAAGCTTTTGAGCCAATTTTACACCATTTCAATTAGCTTTTCAATATTTGAGTGCTACTTGCATTTTTATCATTCTGTGTTGGTTTGGGGAGAGCATAATGGTACAAAAGTGCATTAATGCCACGATCCAACATAATCATAAGCCCATGAGAAGTCATCCCAACAAGGGGGTTGCCTGCAGTGCCTGAGCCCCATGCAATGCAATGCAGCAAGAAACCAACTATTATCACCAAATCACCAACATCATAAAAGAAGTAGGACTCTAGAGAAGCCAAGGCTCAGATGGGACTCCTTGACACAGGGGTGAGGAGGAGATCAATTTCCCCCACCATAACTGCTCTAACACTCCCAGCTGGCTGGGAACAACTGCCCTACATCTAAGCATCAGATGTGTAAGGCCACCACCATTAGCATTGCAGTGTTATTCTGTTTTATTTTCTGGTGTCATTATACAGCTCACTGTTAACTGTTTTGGGGTTTTTGTGTTTTTTCCTTTTTTTTTTTTTAGAAGGTGATACTTAAAAAAATGACAAATTCCTGTAAGGCAAAAAAGCTATGGGTTAGAGGTGAAAATCTGTCACTTTAGAGGGTTTTAACTCAATTTAATGTGGCAAAACAAAGCTGTGACATATGACAAAAGCAGCACTACCAAAAACTTGAAGTTTTTCACAGTTAGCTAGTAGCATCCTGACTAGAGCATTTTCCTGAAATAACAAGCTGCTTCTCTGAGAAAGAAATAGAATGGAATATCTATGTATGACAGATGAAGAATAATGTCCCTACACTGCACCAAGGACTTAAACCTGTTCCACTGCTATTTTGGGAGCACATCCTTCTGTTGTTCCAGGTTATATGTATGGATCTTGCCCTCACTAAATCAGAAGCCCATATTGAGATTCTGATGCATTTTTTGAAACTGTTTTTGTTTCAACGCATGGATTTTTTCAAAGCAATCCAAAGCATATATTCAGAGGCTTCAGATGAGAGGCTTCCATGAGATATTCAAACAAATGCTACAGGGCTACTCTGTTCAAATATTTTAAAACCATGAACACACAGAAATGAACACAGGCTCCCACACCCTTCGCTTTCTCCACCAAGCCTTCAGCCTGATCTCTTGTAAGTCCCATTCTTAGACCTCTTTTTTTCATTCTGAAGTTGGGTGTTTACAATAGAAACAGAAGCTGTGGTTACACTTAAACTCTTGGGCAGTGCTGGAACTGAAACCTTTTAGAATCAAATGTTTTGGAAGAGCTTCTCACATTTTTTGTTTTAAAGAACATTTTTGTGCTTGTTTGTTCAAACTTGGTCTCTTCAACAAAGGAATGTTCTCTGGCTCCTGTTCAGCATGTATCAGTTCAGTGTTCCATTAGCTTGAGAAGCTGATTCATCAGTTGCTCACCTTCATGCTTTAGCTGGTTGCTCTTTCATAATAAAAGCTAAATTTTATTCTACTTTATTTATTTATCTCTTTATATATATATATATATACTTATTGAAAGAAAAGTTCATTGATTTTTTGATTGGTTTGGGTTGGCTTTTTTGAGTTAGAGTAAATTACGTTTTACCCGAGTAGAAAAATGAGTGTGTATTTTCAGCAAAAACTTTCAGAAAATCTGTAATCTATAAAAGAAAGTTTAAAACTTACATCCTTGTTAACCTATAGAGACTGATGACTTGATAATTTAATTGTCCACTCACTCCAGTGAATACAAGGAACAACTCCATAGAACTGTGCAAAACTGATGTAACCCTGACATTGGCTGGATATCTAATAGGCAGTAAATAAATATTAAAAATGCCTTGTCTGGAGCGAAAAACCAAAGCTGCTGCTTAGAATCCTATTTGCAAACAAAATTATATTACACAGCCAGTATATGGGACATTGGAGCCACATCATTAGATTGTGATCTCTGAATCAGTGAAGCTATACTGATTTGCACCGGATGATTGCAACTTTGCATTTGCTCATGATCTTTCCAAACACCACTGTAATATTCAACTTCTTCCCATGTCAGTAGTTTTGGTTTGGTTTGGTTTTTTTCTCAGCGTGAGTATTTGCCTCAAATGATTTGTTCATCTAAAGACAAGAAGGAAATAGAGAGCAGACTATAAGGTTGGCAGATTTCAGGAAGTCAGGCACTAAACCAAACCCATCCTGTCTTTTTGCCTTTGGGTAACATTAGTTTGCCCAAGATTAGGACATAGTGAGAAGAAAATGTCTAGCAAAGACTGACACCTAAGGGGCATGGAAACGTCAGTAAGTCTGACTTCGCTCAGAGCCATACACAGACAGCCCCCAGAGGTTATCTGAATCTGCTTGCTTGGAATGACGCACCAGGAAGAGCAGAGGTGTCAGGCTGACTCACTCAGTTGGGAGACACCAGTCAATAATTTTCTTTCTCCTATTACTGTATCAGATCAAAACTAGAACTTAATTCAAACCAGAAATAAAGGTAATTTTCTGTGATAGTATAAAAATAACTATATAAAAGCACTGTTTCTTAAACTAAATGTTAATTGAATATTTTAAGATCAGTTAAACTCCCCTATTACCACAACAGAAAAATATGTAAATTTTCCTTGTTCTGACCATAAAGCCAGTGATGCAAATGCAGTTCCCTAAATTTTGATTCATGGAAAGTTATCAGTTACCAGTTAAAGCAAAAGTATGGGAGAATGGACACACATAATATTAATTAGCAGCAGCTTACAGTGTGATGAACACCTCTGATATTTATTTTTTTCCTCATGCATCCCCAGGAAGGTTAGCAATCATGATTAAAATTCTATTTTTTGTTGGGGGAACTTTTATATTAAGCTTTTTTTTTTCCTTTGCTTCTGAGTGCCTTTCAAGGTGCATGAACTAAGGCCACTGTCAAACATCACTGAGACCACAAAGGTACTGACATCAACATAGAAATTGCATTGATGTTGATTAGTTAAATGTACAGCAAAAGCAATAACAGATGAACACAGATTTGTATTTCTATTCTTTTATATTTACTAGAGTCTTAAGCCAAGTTCTCAGTGGCATAAAACATCACATATTGTCTGCTATTGTTTAGATACTCAGAGAGCAGTCTTGGTGGTGCTGGCTCAACCAAAGGTTTTCCAATCGTATCTCGCTGATTTTATCAGCTACTGAATTTGTTCTAGCCCAAGGCATGGACTGAAAATAGGAGAGCAACCTTCTATATTTATGTATTTTATATGTATTTATGTATTTATTATTTATTATTATTTATGTATTTTATATCCTTCCATAAATAAGAAAACTGTTTTGAAGTTATTAGCCCAATTTTAGAGAACATACTGAATCCTTGGACAACATGTTATACAAAATGCTTTTTTATTTTCTTGTTATTTTTTTTTCCTTTTCTATTTCAGATTGTAGGGACATAAACTGCAAAGACTACAGAGAATAATCTGGAAATCAACATGCACTTCTTTACAAGCCATGTAGAGAAAACCGCAGGAGGGAAAAGCAGACTGTACCATGCTGTTTGTAGATAGGAGGTTTCCTATAGATGTTATCTTTTACACCAGTGTCTGAGAAAGAGGAAAGAGAAAGGAAAGAATAAAAGAGTAAGCAAGCAGTTCAGACCATGCTGCTCTTCTCTCCTCTCAACAACACAACAATGCAAACACTTGAACAAAGACCACACATTCATTCAGCCACCTGTCATTCACTAATTATTACAAGAAAATGAATTCTTCCCCATCATCTTTATAAATGTGAAATATTTGCTACACCTACCTATGCAGCAAAATCCCCCCTTAGTCCCACAAAATGCTTTAAGACACCTTGAGTGGCATCTGTTTGCTGTTGTGTTGGGTAACCACATAACCATATCTTCAATACCAATATATACTTCACAGACAGCAAAGAGAAATCTGGCTACGTTTGTCATTGCTTAAAACAAAATTCCTGTACAGGCACAACAGATGACTGTTATACACATGAAAAGAGTCTTTCTCCATTAATTATGAAGAAAGTGTACATGTTCAGATACAGAAGTTTACACAGGAAATGCCCAACATTCTTAGAGGAAATCTTGTAGTCTGCCTATATTTTGAATTATATAGGTAATCTGCCCAGCCAGGATTTTTTTTTAAAGCCCTCAGAGCCACAGACCAGGGTTCCCACATCATGTTGTACAGACATCAGATTTCCTTTGACCTGAGCAGATACAAACCTAATTACAGGGTGTTTACAGAAACATTAAACCCAGAAGCCAAAAATAAATAAACTGTTCCATAGAGCAGGTAGACATCCTTAGCAGACAAAAAGCTAAAAGGATTTAGAATAAAAGTGCCTGTGAACTGTATGTGAACTTGAAAATAGTACAGTACACACACAAAGACAGTCACAGTCAGTGTCCTGGAGGTCTGCAGCCTTCTATCTATTTTTGAAGTCTATATTAATATCACTCTCTAATTCAGAGAGCAGATGGATAAAGAAAAATACAAAACCCCTTCAGCCTACCCTTCTGCACATTAATGCAACAGAACTATGCACCCATGGCACTATAAATAATAGTACCTTTGTAGGCTTAATAACATTTGCTGCTGTTTGCCTCCTCTAGTGCATTTTTACATATATATATACACACATAAGCACACAGCTCTCAACTCCTTTATTTCTGAGGCTAGGTTTAACAGTGAACAGATTTTCACTTATCAGACATTTTCTTCTCTCGCAGTTCAAAGTTCACAAATTAATGCAAGAAAAGACTTGCACTCAGAAGAGAATAAACAGATGCCATCAGTTCAAGATCCAATCTAAGTAGCGAGTGCCTACCTGGAATATGGAAATGCCTAGGAGCCTGCTGATAGACAGAAGGTGAAGATTTGCTGTCTGAATACATGGATAAGCTTGGAGTGCTCCGACCACTTTCACTGCCTCCAAGGGGAAAAGCAAAGAAAGCAGATAAAAGAAAAAAAAATGGAAAGCAAAGTATAGTACTTCAAGCATAAAAGCTTGTTCAGAATGACTTGTTAATCCAACAGTTTTAAATATATGTTCTTTGTAAAACATTAATTTTTAGCACAGTGTATTGGCTCAGTCTCCAAACATCCCATCATTAATATCTGACAGATAATATTGGATTAAACTGCCCCACTTGGAAACCAGTTTCTCTTTTAACAGCATTTTAATAAAGAAAAGAAAAATAAAAGGATAACTACATCCACAGTCTTGTAATGTGTTTTGCATAGCCTTAAGTGAACAATCTACCAATAAAGTTTTTGAAAATTTTAAAACTACAGCTCTTGGCCTGCCCCTGAAACCAGTAATGAAATAACTCTGTAGTGTTTAAAACATCTCAAAGCAGGACTAGACTAAAAACAGCTGCTACATTTAAATCAAATATTCCTGCATATATCAGTGACAGAAACAGATGCTGAGATTTGGTTCTTAATTGAAAACCTTTCCCACAGGTAACATGCCACAGCATTTTATAACTATGCAAACAAGGTTGGATTATCAAGTCATGGGTCTATAATGCCATAGTCACTTTACAAAATCTCAAGATATATATAGGATTGATCCATCCATCATCATTTTGTCAAAAGCTGATTAGGTGCCATCTATTTCCTCTCAGCTAATTTCCCCAAAGAACACTCTATGGCATTATAGTGCCACTTGGCAAACAAAAAAGTAAAGCTCTACTTTTTTGGGACTTGTAAAATCCAATTAATTTACAGCACTGTTAAGCAACTAGAAGCCAAACATGACATTTTCTAACACAAAATGGCTGTTAGTTTGCTGTTAGCGTTTTACTGTGGATGGAGCACAAATTTACCGGCTAGCAACACTGAAAATTATAGCAACTTTTTGGGGGTAAAGAGAGTGCAGAAGCTCAGAACACTGAGTTCTGTCTGAGTTCTGCTCTCAGGGCGGGGAAGTTTTATAACCATAAAATTCATGGATTACCATAACCGTGTAGGCCATGCCCATGGAGGTGGTCTCTGCAGATCCCTTGCCTCTGTTGACAAGCAGTGGACACATGGTCATCGGTCTGTCACCAAAGCCAGCTTTGACACACACCACTGCAGCCAACTGGGTACTGCCACTGAGTTCAATGGGAGCAGAAGTAGGCCAGACCAGGTCAGAAGAGTGTGCTGTGCATCTCATGATGATACACAAGCTCATCTGTTTTAAATTTAGTCTCTGTTTTTTTCACAGCTGGTGAAAAATTATAACTCTA
The DNA here is from genome assembly GCF_036169615.1 of Heliangelus exortis. NCBI lineage: Eukaryota > Metazoa > Chordata > Aves > Apodiformes > Trochilidae > Heliangelus > Heliangelus exortis. Next base: position 9,682,665 of record NC_092431.1, on the reverse strand, counting down.
AAACTATGCAGCCAGAGCCACGGTGTACTCAATGATAATGATTTCTCAATGAAGAAAATGCAATCAGAGCAGCTGAGGAAGTGAAGTTACAACTGCATGTGCTGTGGTCCTTCCAAAAAGTCAGAGAAGAATTATGGCATTACAAAAAATCTGGTGTGTCACCACCAGTTTGCAATCAAGTTTTGCTCAGACAAGGAACCTAATGGCTTTCCAGTCTCTTGATTCCCTACTTTGCTCTTGGAAGGAAAGATATGGCAACAAGTTTTCACAGCACATCTATCAGTACCCTCCTTTTTTTGCTGCTTTCTGCCAGATGCTTGGGCATCCCAATAGGCCACAATGTCACTCCAACTTTGAATGCAAAGAGCAGTGGCAGACCATTATGCAAATAGGGTCCTTTAGAACTCAAATAACCTCAAATATCTTCAGTTCAAAGTGATGTTACTATTGAATTTTTTTTAATTTAAAAAGAAAATTAAAGGTTTCAAGTTATTTTCACAGCATATTAACTCCTCATTTAATTAAAATTACCATATTATTAAAATCAATATTCATCTCTGAATTGCATGAATCATTACTTCATTGAGCAGTGACACCATGGTGCTTGCATCATACACACAGAGAGAGTCATTCCTCAAGGACAGGGGAGAGAATCAGCAGGGAATCAGGAGGAATCTTGATTAAGAGTAAAAGACTTGTAAAGAACAGGATGCAAGCACAAGTGCCAGGGAACAGCAAATCCATGAACTGCTCAATGCAAGTGGGTGGAGCAGTTTACAAAGCCACCATGGCCATCATCTCTAACTTGCCCAAAGGGGAATAATTAAGGATTAAACGAGGCAAAAAGTTCTTCTTGCAGCCCACTCAAACAAGCCCACACACATTTAATCATATTGATAAGTCTGCCTTTGATTTGGACAAACACAAAAGAGCAGTTGTATTTCACATTTGGCATAAAAAAATAAGTTACAAAAATAATGTTACAAAGTAAACCGAAGACCTGTGTAGAAAGCAGATGTGTAGTAACACCAGAAAAATATTTCATAGAACCCACAATAAAAATCTTTAAAATTAAAGTTTACATTGTAGAAGAACTTCAAGTGAGGTCTCAGAGAAAAGAAAATGAAACTTCCAGAGAAAGATATTTTTCAAACTTTTGGGTTTGTCTTTTTCCGCAAGTAGTTGCAGCCCGTGATCTGCTCTACTGGTCAGTGCAGAACAAAACAACAGAATTGTGAACTCTTCCCTGTATTTTATTTAACTTGGAAAGAATCTGGGAAACTTTACTTTGAACTTGACTGTCAACCACAGAAATTTCATTGTGTCTTTTGGCTACTGACAGGGTAGGCTGCTCTTTTAACCTTGTTTGTGTGTGTAGCCAACTGGTCAGAGCTCAGACCAGGCTCCCTTTTCAAGGGATTGTCAGAAAAAGTATCATCTTGTTTATAACTCCTTCCTAGTCAGCTATTATCTCATCGATAAGGTGTGAAACTTGATAAGGAGTTGCAGTCAGAGCTAAGTTCAGGACTGAACAACAGATACCAGTGGCCTGGCCTAATGAGGGAGACACCAGAGCCTCCTTCCGAAACTGGATCCTTTAATATTTCTGTACATGGTGCATTAATCAAGACAAAGTTTTCTGACGCTTGATGACTAATTCTTTTCAAGCTCAAAAAGCCAAATAAATGGGCTTCAGAAGCTGTACTCCTGCACTAGAAAGGCAAGATACTTTCCACCAAATGTTAATGAAGCATGTTTTCAGTAGGGCTCAGCACAGCCTGGATACTCACTGACTCCATCACCTCAAGGGGAAGAGTTACACCAAGCACAGGGACTTGGAATATCACTCCCCACAGTTCTGCAGGGACATGAACTGTGAAGCGAGGATTTATTTTGATGACAAAAATCCTTAAGAGCACAACCAAATAATTTGTCTGCATGACAAAGAAAAGCTCATCCTGTTACACTTCATGGGAGCTAGACTACAGTATACTGAAGAAAGAACTGGAACTCGGTAACCATATTTTTTGCTAGAAAAATGAAAAACCATGTAATTTTAAGGATGATTATGATGCAAACTCAGTGAAGTCAAAAGGGAAATTCTGCCTGTTTTAATTTCCCCAGGGTAGTAACATTTCTGTCTCTTGGAAGCTTAAAGAAATATCTTTACTGATGATTGCATAGTGTTGGTTTTACAAAGATCACTTCTCGTATTATTAACTTTATTATCTAGCATCTATTATTATTTAGAATTTTAATTTTTATATAATAAAAGTATGTAAATTAGTGTGATTTAACTTTTTAAAAACTCAAGTGGCAATATTGGCCATGGTTAACTAGTTTTACAATCCTGCTCTTCCCACACAAATCACTTTGAAGAGAAAAAAATAACACCGTGATGCCCCCAAAAGGCTTCTCAAGCCAAGGAAAAAAAAAAAAATTCAGAGTACTTGAAGAGGATGGGAACAAAGCTTCTGACTCCTTTCAGATTGTGACATCAACTCAGCATGAAAAAGCAGATAATCTCCACAGCCTCCACAGGGCTCACATTTACCTGGGTGGAAAAATCACAAACAGGCTCGCCTGCCTCCCAGGAGCACACTGAGGCACTGTAAGCTACTGCTTGCAAAATATTTTAGCTCCTTGATAAGAAGTGCTACAGAATTGCAAAGTAGTATCATTTTGATCACACTCCTAATAATTGTTTGGGCACAAGGAGCTGCCCACTTGAGGATTTTTTCCTCTGAAGAGCAGCACAAGGTAATTGCTGCTGCTCTGAGCAATAGCAGGTAGCACTGCACAGAAGCTCTGTTTATCAGGAGTGCTGCTAAGCAACTGCAGGCTGGCTTTTGAAAAAGAGCTTCCAATACACTACAAAGATTTTCCTTGCCAGGTTGGATGATATTGTCCAAACTTATAGGACAGATCAAAAACTTGTTCACGCAGTGCCTAAGGGAATACAGGGTGTGTGCCTGTCTGGGTGCTTGTGGGTAGAGGAAGGAGTTTTGCAGGCAGACTTTAAAATGGCAATATTTAGTTTAGGCTCATCAGCTTTTTCTTCCAAAATTTTTTCTTGGGCATCATATGTGGGAGACTCGAGTCCAATTCTGTTCATAAAAGTGAAATTCAGCTGATTTTGGACAGAACTGTTTTTGGGTACGAGGACCCAATGAAGATGTATTAGTGTTTATTCCAAAGGTGATGAGCGTCTGCTATTTATTTGAGTTTGCAAGTCAGGCTCCTGCAGAGCGTCACTTCCTTTTCTGTAACGGTTACAAAGGCAAGAAGAACAGTTTTGCTTTATTTAATCAAGCAGTACTGAGTCAAGGAACAAGCACTGAAAATGTTTGGCATTCATCATTCATGTCATCTCCCCACTACATCACTACAAGAGAGGACAGACTTAGGGCAAGACATGGTAACTGAATGTCTTCTTTCTGACATTCAACTAACTAGTAAAAAAAAAAATAGCCTTTGCCTCAAAAGTTCTTAACACTTCTTGTTACTGTCTCACACCCACAACATAGAGGTCATTAAAAGTTAATAGCCACTGAAAAAAAGATTTAATGGAAAGGAAACTAAATTCAGTTACTCTGTTTTATACCATTATTTGCTAATCAGTGAAGCTTATCTGCCATACTTTTTTGTAATGCTACAAATAATATGAAGAATCCCTAAATGTAGGTTAGAAGGTTACAATACTATCATTCAGTGTAGGACTCAACATTTAAGCTTGTTACAGTATCTATTTATCATCATGAAAAGAGGGTAGACACTGTATTTCAGACAAATAGACTTTTAAATTATTTCTCTCTCATTTTCATTAGAAAATCTAATGCCTTCCCTCCACCCCTTTAAAAACACTTAACACTTACTCATAAAAGACAAAAATAAAACAACCCATACCCACTCAGTTCTTAAAACTTACAGAAGACATCAAGAAAGCACTTGCACAAAATTTTTACAAATTTTATCCAAGTGGAAGCCATGCTTGCACAGACATAAAAGTGAAACACATCTGAATAAGTCTACAGTATCACAGCACGTTTTTGCATTCCTCGACCTTACCTTTGAAGAAAGGGATGTAATGATGTCTGAATGTAGATGTAAGGCTTGGGTGTTGGGGCAGGGAGATGCAGCTACTGGTACCAAGACTCTGAGTACCAGCTGGGGGCAACAGAGAGTAAGTGAAAATAAACTATTTAGTTCACTTACTGAAACCCACAAATTACTATGCCATCCTTTTTTGGTTTTTTTTTTTCAGGAACATTTTCCTCCTGATGCTTAGAGAATGTATAGTTTATATTTAAGACTTCATCTTTCTTCTTATTTATTGCTAAAAACATCACAGTGGCCACACTATGTGGCTGGCCCAGGGACACAGGCTTTCTGCAGACTGAAATACTGTATAAAATGCTAATAATGTAACGCATCGGAAAATATTCCAGAAAAGCCACCACAGAAAGTATAGTTGCACTCAGGGAAATATCTGCATATTCCAAAGATGCAAGAGGGAATGATATATGACCATAATGGATCTAATGAAATGAAATGGGGAGAGAGCTTCGTCTCTTCTGAGAACTGTGCTATGGGTGGGTCCAGTTCTCACTGCCACCAGTGCACACTGGTAAGAGTTCAAAATGCAGCAGGGCACTCAGGTGTATGGCTGATTGGAGTGTGTGAAGAAACATCCTGAAGTTATTTGAATTCTTATAATTATACACGTGATTAAGTACTGTGAAAAACATTCTCATAAGTCATCTTTGTTTGCTTAGTTGTAATAATGTCCTGATAACATATTTTTAAGGACTAATGGCAATTATTAAAATTAGCAGTTATGATGACTATCTTCTAACTTTTCAATGAAGCTGTAACACCATTAGATTTCATACAGAATTTCTTTTGTGTTTTCTCCTTGCTTTAGCAGTGTGCAGCTAAGCTTAAGCATGACACAGCTGCCAGACCTTCAGTGGGGGCTGATCTTTTGTCTCAGTGATCTTTTATACTCAATCTCATTTCCACTTCAAGGACTTTATGTAGTGCAAATATTCAAATCCTGCAAAAATTGTTCATGTTACCCATAGAATTTTCATTTCCACTGGGAAGATTAAGAACTCCCAATCTTCCAAACTAGTTTATAATTATAATGTAGCTCAAATGAAATAAAAAGACATCAAGAAAATATTTTTGAATGATCTGATTTCCACCCAAATGATGAATAAACAGAATTAATTTAAAACAATTTAGTTGGTTATTCCTAAGGATAAAACTGAACAGTGCCCAAATGCAAAAAAACTCTTTTATGGGGCTCTGATACAAGGAACCAAACACCATGAGCCCTCTTCTCTGTGCAACACCACCACCAACACAGCTACCACTTCAGCCCGAAGTTGCAATAAACATTTTTGTCAACTTCTCAACTAAAACAACTTGGCTTTCAGAAGCCATCAGAATCAGTGGTCACTCCTCCAGCTCTTGCACTGAAGAGAGGAGACACAGCCCCTGTGTCTGTGGCACAAGAAGGGAGAAGAAGTCACTCAACCACCCCCTTGGCTTTCCATGCATTCACTGCCACTGTGAGAGCTGTGGACTCAGTGTGCAACTTCAAGAAGGATGGGGCCAGAACCGTGTCCTTCAAACGACAAAGTAGTGGAAAAATCTAGAGAAAAAATAAGGCTGCTTTTCAATTACCTGGTCTGCTATAATGCTGAGGAGAATGGGAGGTTGGAGTGTAGCGACCATAGCCCAGTGACCCAGCAGAGCTGGGACTGGATGTCCTGTACTGCTTGAAAGATCTGTCATCTTGATCGCCCTGGGAGCAGGAGAGGAAATACATGTCACTAAGGAAAAGAAATCACTTCTGAAACAGGCAGAATACACCATTTTGCATGATTCTGTGCCATGTTAATGGAAGTTGATGTTGTCATAAAGCTCCATGCAATCCCAAGGGAATGAGGTGGCTTTCAGCTGTAAGCACCTCCAGAGTAGTGTGACCAAAGGAGCTCTGCCAAGTATCAGAGAACAGCCCTGTTACCAAGAAATTCACCACATGCATGAATTTAAAATGACTACAGAATTTGAAAAGAACATAGCACTGCAAAAGTGTTGTTCAGGACATTAAAATTCCCTGAACATATATGGGTGGGTGGAAGATGAGATCAGGATAACCTGATAGTACTGTGGTCACTTTGGAACTGTAGGAATGAATGTATAATGGTTACAGGCAACACAAAAATCAGCATTTGGTGGCTTCGCTACATCTCAGAAATAATTGTGTCTGCTCAGCAAATTGCCCAGTGTGCCACATTACAAAAGTGTCATTACTAGCCAGGTAACTGATATAAACTCTTATATAGCACTAACATTAAAACTGCAGCATTGTGCAAAGCAAGCCATACAACCCACTTTCCACTAAGCCCTTGGCTTCAACCACTTAAAAGCATGTACACTCATTTCAAAGCCCTCACTCTCTACACCTATGTAAATCACAACTGCAACACAGTGTCTTCTTAATAATTAATGCATTACTAAGTGAATTAGATGTGGAAATAATTTTTTGTAAAACTAGCTATAAAAGTAAACTCAATTTTCTTGTTTCTTTTCAGATAAGCAAGAACTGGCTTCTCTCACTTCATTAGGAAAAAAATCAAGGAAACCCTCAGATGCTCATGTAGGAAAAGTCATACTCAGAAAACATGCTTCCCCCCTCCAATTGCAGCAGGAGCAAGTGAAGATATGCTATACCCCAGCAGGTGTTAGTCACTTGCAATAAATCCTGAGACAACTTTAGGCATCTGTGTGACTTACATTGGATCATTCATCATCCAAACACATAGGGCATCCTACTAAGACCAACCATCATCTCCCAGATTCCTATCAGAACAACTCAGTTACATCTATCCATTCATCTTTAGAGTAATGTTTTCCATTTGACTTCTCTGGGATTATTATTGACTTTGTGGAGATGTACAATGTTCTCCCATCATCAGTTCTTCACCCCTGTCTCAAGTTTGCTCCATTCCTTCCACTTCACTGCATTTTCAAAAATCAAAAATTAGTTTCGAATAAATTTCAGAAGTTACATAAAAAAAGAGTAGCTGAAGCATTCCCAAGCATGCAGAGCTCTGTAGGTATTCTGCCACTAGCCCCTCTATTGTCTGGCTCCTGAAATGGCTACATTATTTAATGCCCATCTTAATCCTTGAGCACTAGAAGTAGTATATCAAGGTCTTGCAATAATATTTAAAAAACACGCAGTGTTAGCTAGCGATCTATGCTGTGTCCCGTTGTATCATATAGTGAATTTTTCCTCTAATAAAAATCCCTTAAAAAAGCACGACAAATTTGCAGTTATGATTCCTGAGCATTTGAATAAAGATTCCCTGGAGAAAGACAGCAAGCATGGTAAAGCTGGATAACCTGGAGAATTCAGATGAACAACGGCAGCACCAATCTCTATACCAGCATCACTTCCAGAATATAACATTATGACTGATTGCTAACTGAGAGCCAGTTTAAAGGAAATTATTATAATCTTTCAAAGTTTCATATTGATTACTTTATACCTTACCTGTTGTGTACTTTGTGTCTCTGTAGGGAACAGTCAATCAAGTTCATGAAATACAATATTAAATAGTATTTTTTTAATTTTAAAACTATCAGTTACATTACATTTCTATTGGTTAACATCTCTGTTTAACCAATGCTCATAGTGACAGTTTGAGATCTGCAACCCTTCAATTCTCCACTAAAATTGTGAAATGCAGTTCTCTTAACATAAAACTGAGATAATGGAGAAATGATACATTTGTGATATGTAATTGAGCTACTATCTGGGAAGATGTGTGGAATGCTTTAACTGCTTCCAAGGTGACATATCTTGAAACAATGACTGGCTTTTCATCACTAATGCACATCAAAATAAAGAGAACTAGAAGTTCAGGTATGTGCAAATGACTTAATAGTAAGTGTGTACAAATAGTATAAAGAGTTTTACTATTTGTGAAAAAAAAAAAAGAAAAGAAAAAAAGAAAAAAAGAGGAGAAAGCTATGCTTAAGACTATTTCAAGGCAATTCATACAGACAGCTTTAAATGTAAACATAAGTAATATTTCCCAACGTAATTTATTTAGTACAACTTGAAAAAGTGACCACAATACAACCTTTATTTTGGAAGGCAGAAACATGGGTGACAGTGAAGGTAGATGCATACAGATGACAGTCCAGAAGCAGAGCACATATTCAACACAAGTAACGCTGCAAAAAACAAATTATAAAACCTCATGCACAGTAGAGGCAGGAGGCAAACCCCATATTTTAGACGCTGCTGGTTATCAATATGACCAGATTTATGCATCACAACATGGGTCAGAATAGGAAAATGAAGGCATTGGGGGATTACCTCAGTAGGTGTTGGAGAGAGCAACTGAGGTGACTGCAAACAGCAACACACAACAAATTAGTGAAACAAATTCATGAATGATGTTACTTGTGAGAAGAACTACTCTTAAGTAGCAATATCCATGTATAATACACGATACTGTTAGGAAAAACACCTGTCAATTAAGTTACGGCAGTTTTTCTTTTAATGCATTTTAAAATAAATAAATAAGAATAAAATAGAAATAATTTAATAAAAGCTTTTGTTGATTTCTTTACTACAAAATCCTGGAGTCTGGTGAGGCAAGTCTTGTATTGCACTGCTAGGCACTGCTAGTAGGCAAACTCCTATTAAAAGCAACTGCCTGAAACTAGACAAAAGCCCTACCTAAGGATGCATTTAACCACCTCCAAAATCTGGACTAGAACTTTGTTGCTCAGAGCTGACTACTTAATTTTTAATTACGTAATTTAATTAATTCTGTTCACTCATTTTCCTGTCAAAATTAAATGCTACATTTGGTTAGTTGAACATATCTACAGAACTTCTTGCAGCTGCAAGTAACAGCCAGATGTTGAAGTTCAGGGTTGGAAAGCAGTTTTAAATTTAGAAACCTAAATACTATTAAAAACCTTTACTAAACACAATTTTAGCTTTTTTAATGCATTGTAATACAGCTACTGTGGCTCAGCACTGTAGAGAGAGGGATCAGGAGAGTCTCCAAGATCTACGAAGTGCTGAACTTTACCTGAGAGTAATACTGAGACTTTAGTAGTAGATTAAATGTAAAAGCTGTAAGTGATAGCAGGACTGTGTCTCTTATAAACAACATAGCTACCATTTCTAGTATTTATTTCTACCCATTTCACGTACACCTATAGAGAACAGTGCAAGACTTCCATTCTGGACCATACATAACTTTATAACATACCTAGTAAATTTAAGATTTTTGATTTGTAAGAAAGTATCAAAAATTATAAAAGATACCAAAATTCAAACAAAGGGTAGATATACTAAGGAAAAGAAAGCTAACTTGCATGACAAGAGTTATATACAAATGTGCTTCACAGAAAACAGAATTAGTATTAGTAATACTAAGTTAAATTAGATTTCATTAGTACAAGCTACGTAATATTAGCTCTGCATATGAATAGGTTGAAATGCATGTGTAACATGAGGATGAACTTTAGTAGGGGACAGCTGAGAGAAATTTATACATAGGAAAGTGATACCATTGTTGTATTACCAAAATAACATAGTACACTTTCCAAAAAAAAAACCAAACAAAACAAACATGAAAGACATTTGGCTTTGCTTCTGATTTTGGTATTACAATTAACAATGGCTCCTGTTTCCTACCACATGCATGTAGAATTCCTCTTGCAGAAAAATTTAATTTAATTATGCCATCTGTTTCAAAAATTATCACAGAAAACAATTCTTTAATTTCCACAAACTAAAAAATGAAATGAACATACTATTTTTTTTTAAAGGCTAAGATGCCTTGTGAAGAAATGGATGACAAGACTCAATTAACTGAACTTATAAAGTTAGTTATTTGTTTGTTTGGTCAATTATGCACATGTTGAAGAGTGTTCAGCAACATGTTCAATGATGCACATAAAATCTCAAATTCATAGTAAAAAAATACCCAGGTTTCAGTACCTCCCCGTAACTATGCCTGTCATCTGAAGAGTAACTGATATATGGAGAATAGGAGATCATATCTGGGCGGTCAATGTTATAGATGGCTTTATTTTTAGGAAGAGCAGCCAAATCCCTGTAGTCAAGAATTTCATCTCCAAGCTTTGCCTAAGAAAAGGAGGAAAGAAAGCAGTGAGAACAGGAAAGAAAATGATCAGAATGCAACCAGAGAAGGGCAGATAAGTGTAGGCAGAAAAGACATTATCATAGTAGTAAACCATTTTTTATGTCTGTGTGAATTTAAATCTCTTATATTTAACTAAACAATGCTAAATAGTACTGCTGTTTTCTTTATATATATATATATTGGTGCTTTCTACTTTTCCTGGTCACTCTCATCTGGCTAAAGGGAGCAGCAGGGCATCGTTCCAGTTCTATTGGTTTTATCCTGATTACTGGTAGTGGCACAAAGAGGCTTGGGGGACAGCTATTACAGTCTTTTACAGGCAAAACATCCTTCATTTTTAAAGGGTTTTGGTGTGCAGTGTTTGCCTACCATAAGCGATAGTGAATAATTAAATACGTATTTCTAACATACACTCTCCAGATGACGAAAAACGTTTGTCAGGTCTGTAATTTTTCCCATTCAGCTATGTCCCACAGCTTCACCTCCTTTCTTGACTATGTATAAGTAGCCTTTAATTATGTGTCACAAACCAGCAGATGATGGATTTGCACCATGGTGGACTAGCTGGAGGATCACAGATGCCACTTAAGTAAAGTTTAAATCCTTTGATGTGACTCACACAGCCAAGAGGGAAATGGCTGTATCACTCCCCATTCTCCTCTTACTACACTTTTTCTAACAGTGTAATTACAAAAACGCCACATTTGCACAAATTACCCTTAGGATAATGTTAACTTGCACAAAGACTGTATCCAACATATACTGCCTTGCAGATACAACAAGTTGGTCACATTGAGAGTGGAAAAATGGACAGAGTAATTGTCTCATTCCCAGTTCAGGTTTTACAGAATACAAACCTCTTTGTTGGCAAAAAAACAATGACTGAGTCTTGCTATGCTTTGAAAATCTCAGTATGATCAGCTGTAATAATGTTTTCCATGTGCAAAAATATGAAAGTATCCAGGATTTATGTATGCCATGGTTATATTTTTTTTAGCGTAAGCTAGGAGAAGTTCAACAGATTTTCTAGGGATGTTTTCTATTATGTTAACCATACAGGAAAAATTTTGTATGACAACTTTCAGTTACCCGTTTTTCTAAAACAATGGATGAATTTATTTGAATGTAAGCAACATGGAAAGGAGGAAGAGTCCTCTTGAATAAGAAAGTGGAGCAAAGCTTCTATAACAATCATATATTATCATTCACAAAACTAATGAAAAATGTATTTTAATGAAATACATGCTTCTTTGGCTATCTACAAATCTCACCTTCCTTGCAGATGCTTTAAGAAGCTAAAGAGCAATGAAATAGCCCCTTAATGACAAAAAATCCCTCTCCACTGAGAAGCCAGTGGCAAGCTCTAATGCAAGGACAGGTCATGGAAAGATCAGGAACAGTATGTCCATCAGGTCTGTTCCAGGAAGACTTTGGATATCACTGTGCCTACAAGGAAGGCCAAGGAGGCTGTGATAATTTCTTTTTTAGGGTGCCCAGGATTGTGGAGACTATTCTAGTGAATCCAAAGAAGTTCAGAATTGGGAGTATTAAATATGAATTATTATAATTTTAGCCCATATTTCTCCACCTAGAAGTGTTACTTGAGATCCTCCCACTAGACTTCAGAACTGTCAGGAGTAAAATTTATCTAGCTATGTAATTCCTTTCAGTTTAAACATCAAAATGTAGGCAAATTTGGATAAGAAAACCACCTTAGAGATACAGTTGCTTTCCAATCACTCAATTCTACAAACATTTGGCCTACATTGCATTTTATTTTATTTATTTCACTACTTTCAAATACAAGAGTGGAATTAAAATCTGATTGGGACAGCTCAAATTACAGCTAAGAGGCCTGAAGACATTTCTGCAACAATCTGGTATTTTGGATTCTGTTAAAACCATGCTCTAAGTTTAGCATTTCTGTTTCATTTGTAATATGCAATTTTATAATTGTATAATTGCAAATATGAACCTGTAAAAAAATATAATGTGATTTCTATTCCTAATATGAGACAGTACAACACAGCTATGTAACCTAACCTGAACCTTCCAGACAAATGTATCTTTCTAGCTATTAATTCTTTCTTCATAAAACTTTCATTTAAGCCATATTTAATTGCACGATTTAGAAATAAACTGATTTTTCAACAGAATTTAGGGACTCTGTGGGGACATCTGCACTGAGGTTAATTTCAGTTTAAATATAATGAAGCCACTACTGAAATTATTGAAAAAATGCCCATTAACTCGAAGACATTGGTCTATGCCCTCTAGGTGCAGGAGGATACCACAATCTGGTACCAGCAGATGAAGACAAAGAAGTCAGGCTTTAGTAAATCACCTCTATGAATCCCATTAAGGTTCAATCAAAACACTCTTTCTTCATCTTTCCACAGGTGACCAATGAACTATGGCTCAGGGACATGTCACCATCAGACAGTGCCTTGTTCAGGATGATTCCCTCGCTCTGACTTGATGATGCTGGAAGTACAAGCACCATGAGCTCATGGTTCCTAAGCTTTAACTGTTTACTCTAAATTCTCTTTTGTCCAACATAATACTTAACAGAGCTCACTAGTTATTAAGGTACAGCTTTACTATTGGTTTGAATGATCTGAATCCACGCTATTCCTGAAAGTGGCTGTCTGCACCCACCACTACTCTGCCTTCTATGTTGGCATTAAAGACACATAGATGGCTGGGTCTTTTTTTTTACTCTTTGGTTGTCTGGAGGTTTTTCCTATGCTATTTTTAGCTGAATCTAGTCTGAAATCTGACTTACCATAACTCTTTGCACCCTCTTGTACCAGCACCACAGTGGAGATGGTAAAACAGGGGAAAAAGGCAGGGTCACACGTGGGTGGTGCCTTTGTTTCAGCCATCATGAATTTAAAACCAATCATGAAAGCACCCAAGACTAATCTTGAGCATGTCTGTATGTCCTAACACTCCTTTAAACAGATGCAAAAGATAGCCAAAGAATTGTTTTGATAAAATGGAAGTCCAATAACATGTTTTAAATTCTTTTTACTTCCCTCTTTGTGAAAGTTAAAATAGGATTTAATCAATCACACAGCTTTCTGATAATTAAGCAGTCAGAGATGAGACAGATACAGCAAGAACTTGCATGCCTCTGAGGAATCCTTATTTTCTTACTGACACGTATTTGCTAGAAAACTTTATTCCTTCAAAGTCTCAGCTGCCTACAAAGTATACTACAGAAACAAACACTAGAGTGGTGTGCTGATTGATTGATATTTTTTTAAAAAACATAAAAAGAAAATGGAGGCTTGTCTTTGAATTTTAGAAGCCTGCCTAGCATATTTAAAGCTGTAATCACAACATCAAGAAAAACAGTACCATTGTAAACTTAAATAAACATCACTAAAAGCAAATAAATCTTAGAAGAATGCTCACGCTTTTAAAAACAATGGCTGGAGAGATAGAGACCATCTGGCCAAAGTAAGTGCCTGCAGAATTACAAGCTCCTAGCACAACAAGTTGTCTTCACAAGAGTTGAGGCAAAGGCACTTTTTTACTAGGAATCTACCACTGGTTTTCACCAGCATGGAGTTCTACTGTAAGAATAACTCAGAAACACCAGTAAGCATTTAGATAAGGGCCAGCTCCTACACTTCTAGTCAGTCTTACTCAGATAAAGGGTATATTGGGTTCAAACTCATTTTTACTTTAATAAAAGATAACTTTGGCTCCAAGGCACTCTTTTGCATGTCACAGTGAAGGAGATAAAACCCCTTAATCTTTTTATAATAACATCTCCAGTAGCAAGGTCCAGTAATCACATTTCTAGCAACTCCCTCTGCATATTGTCCTATTCAATGAGAAGGACCTGCTACCTGAAGGATGCCTGGACAGACAAAGAATAGCCCTGTGAATACAGAAGGGCTCCAGGAGCTTTTTTGTATGGAACACACCTCACTTGCAGGTATTTTTTAGCTACTGGTTGTAGCCTTGAGAGTTTGGCCATAAACATTAGCTACACCAATTGCAACAAGCAAGGTACACCTGGCACTGAAAAAATATTCGGCACAAGCTTTTATCATACTTGTTATTTTAAAGTCCCTCTCTGAGTTTTCCAGAGCTAGTGCTTCTTGGACCATAAACACATCAAAGGTGCTCTGAGGTTAGGGACTGGCATTTGTCATGGCCTGACTCCTGCAAGATCATGAACAAAAGTTTACACAAGCAATCAGATGGAGGCTCAAGAGCTTGCTTTAGATAATTTGCATCCAAATCTAAGCTTGTAATCTACCTGTGGTCTGCACTGTTTACTTGAACTTTTCTTTTAGAAAGCACAGTGGTATTTTGCATGTCTTGGTGTAAGCCAGCTCTAGTGGTAATGGAAGTACTATATACACTATGTATATACTATATACACTATGTATATACTATATACATATAGTATACTATATATACTATATACAACAAAATATAACAGGAAACTGCCAGGATTCTGTTATGGTAAATGCAGTATTCAAACATATAAATGTGAGAAAGTTCATTCAGTTTTTGAGGAATCACCAACTGCAGTGGTTTGGAGACATCAGCGTTCCACACAATGTGCTGAACTGTAGAACACACAGTGCTTTCCCCCAGAATGAACTTCACCGTGAAATACTCACATAGATCACACGGCTTGGGGAACCTGATGTACTTGAAGCAGGTACAGAAATAATACTTTCAGATGAAGTCCTCGTTTCCTATGGCAGAAGTGAAACAGATACGAAACAGAGGAAAGGGAGAGAGAGCATAACTTCTACTTCAAAAAGAGCTTGCAGTACAGTAAGCTCAAAACGTACAGGTATATAAAAGACTTCAAAACAAAAGAACATTTGCAATCAATCAAAATGGCCTTTAGAAAATGCAAAAATTATTTTACAGGTGACTGTCCTTTTCCCTCCCTTGAGAACAAAATAGCCTGTGACAACTTCAGAGCACTAACACAGGCTGTCCAAGTTACAGTAGCTCTGAGTCTGCTGCCATGAGATGATACAGTGGCAGCATTTTCACTCTAAGGTTGTACCATCAAACTAATCTGCATTGCTTCTGGAAGGTGTCACACTGCTGTGCCATTTCCTCAGAGCAAACAGCAGGACATCCTGCAGAGCACTCAGCAGACACCCATGGGACAGCTTTCCCCGTTCTGCTAACGCTACCGGATTAATTTTAATACTCAACTGGTTTTGCTCTTTTTTCAATTACTCTGGCATTCAGAGTGCAAGACCTTTATTGCTTTGGTTTTGGTAGATTCCTTTATAAAGAAAAATATAATTACTTTTAAATAACAAAAGGTTGTGAGATACAATGATATTAACCATAAGTGAACAGACTTGAAGTTCATAAATGAAGTTTAAACAAACCTTACTACAAAATCAATGGATTTATACCCTCTTTTTTCCAGATATGGTAATTCATCTTAAAATATTCTTACCCATCTATGGAAAAAAAATCTGTCCCTGACTGCAAAAGGTATATATTTTTCCAGGGACTCAGAATGACCATAATTCACTGTCTCAGCAGAAGCTGAAACTTCTGACCTGCAGGTTACACGTGTTTAAAGTCTAAAAAAAATTTTAGCATTATTAATTGGTCAGGTGAGGGTAGTAACCTTCCCACTACTTCAACCTTGAAGTATCTGCTACCTTCTAGAAACAATATGTGTATATATCTGTACTGCATTGTGCTAGCAGAGCAAACAAGTTGTCTCATTTCTCCTCCTGGTGATTAAACCCTGCTCATTCCACTTCTCACACATGCTCCTTATACTCTGCATGATCCAGCAGCCCTCTAAGCATCCTTAGTCCATGCCTGCTACACATCTCCTAGCTATTCCAATGAAAAATTATATCTCAGGTGACTCCATTGCTTCTGTTCAGTTCTTTTCTCTATACTATGAATTTTTATTCCCCCCTCCACCTCTTCTTCCTTTATGCCTTTTGATAACCCTTATTCTTTTTCTTGCTACTTTGATTTCTTCTGTCTTTTCCAGCCTCATCTCTTCTGCTTACAATCTTACATCAATTTTTAATTTTGCTGCCTCTCTTTCACAACTTTTTTTTTCCTTTCCACTGCATCCTCAAAACTTCTGAAGGGTGCTGCCATGTATTCCTTTTGCCCTTGTCACTTTATTTACATGCTATGCATATATCTATACAAATATATAGAAAGATAACTTTAAAAAACAATAGACTTCAAAGGGTGACCAGAAAATTTCTCAGCCAATATTACCCATTCCTAACTTTGCAAGTTATGTTGAGAAGTCTACTATTAACCTCCGAGACAAGCCCCTTTCTTCTTGGTTTGTTTTTCTTCAACGAGTGTAAAGACTGAAAAAAAACCCAAAACAAACCAAACAAAAAAACCACAATGCACAAAGCAAACAAAACAAAACAAAAAAACACAGAGAGAAGCCTGGACTCAGAAAAATTATTTGAGCTCCATTCTGTTTGTTTTGGGGTTTTTTTTCCCCTACTCATGCAAAACTCCTGCTGACTTTCAGATACAGACATCTCCCTCTCTCCTCTCTGCTGGGAATAGGGAAGACTCCCAGCATTTGGAGGGATGAGCTCTGGGTCAGCCCTTACAGAGTATCTAACTAATATATTTTCTTTGCCTTTGGGAGGAAAAGGAAAAGGGAGCCTGTAGGATCCTACTATAATTTTTCCACCACTTTTCTTTGAAGGAGGAGGGAAAAAAAACAACCCAGTACATTTTTGTTAAACCACATTGGGTTTTAGACTTGCAGTTTCAGGTACTCAGCCAGACTAAAATCCTTAGGAAGCCTGAAATATTGCTTAATAGTAATTAGGCTGAATCAGCAGCACTTATTAAAGTATTTTGACAATTTTAAATACACATATATTAAACAATACATTTTATACTGAAACACTGCTTACTTAATTTTCAGAGCTTGCTATGAAGAAGACCAGAACAATCACTTTCCAAACACACAGGTACAAAAAATTCCACCAAGATTCTTCAGGGTAGAGCCCCCACCAAATTTTACTCAAAACTGTAATTTGGTTAAGTTGCACGCACTAAAACACCAGATTTGAAAAGCTGCTGCCTGCTGCTCTGTCTCATCCTATGTGCCTTTTGTCCAAGCCTTGCTGAATTAAAACAGAGTTTTTTCCAGCAAGGACACTGAAGGTACTATTTGGAGCACAGAGAACACCAGAACTGAAAACCCCCATGCTTGGCCTCTCCAGTAAATTAGGTAGCTGCATTCTCGGTCCTACCACTTCAGATATTTTTCCAGCTAAAGATTAATTCTACATTTCCTGGGGGCAGTTTATTCATCTCTAACCTTGTAATGAAGTTGCCAGAACTCCCCCTCTTTTACCCTTGCACACAGAAAGATGGACAAATCATCCAACTTAAGGAGGTACTTAAAGCCAGAGATTAAATTAAACTTGCCAAAGTTTTAAAAGGAAAAAAAAAAAAAAAATTCCATGGAGAGATTTTTTTATAAAACCAATAAAGTGAAAGTCCTCTGATCTTTAAAGTGCAGAGCCACATAAAAAGAGAGGAGGTCATGCACTGATCACATCATAATCAGACAGAAGTTAAAAAATTACTTTTTTTTTCTTATTAATATCTTCACATTTTTTTCCTTATTCAGCTTTAGCTTTAATCACTAAATAAAAGCAGAACATTACATTATCTAATAGATTTCTGTCATTCAAAATTTAAAATTACAGTTGTGAAAAAACTGACATTTTTTTACCTTGTTTTTTTCTTCAGCCTTTGCAGCCTGTCTACAAACTGGATGCCAAATGGATGCACCTGGAAAGTAAATTTAATATTCTGCTTAATTCAGTTCCCCAATAAGAAGTTTTATAGTTTTAAAATAAGAACCTTGCTAAGCCTTCCTATAAGGTTTTATAAGACACAGCAAACTGACTGATTCCACTGCAGTCACCGGTTCAAGTATACTTTAAAAGCTCTACCAAGCAATTTTCAGTGAAAGTAGTTAGATTTTAACTGCATATTAGGAAGAAATTAATCGCTGTGAGGGTACTGAAACACTGGCACAGGTTGCCCAGGAAAATTGTAGATTTGCCCTCCCTGGAAGTGTTCAAGGCCAGGCTGGATGGGACTTGGAGCAACCTGGTCTAGAGGGAAGTGTCCCTGCCCATAGCAGGGGGATTGGAACTAGATCTTTAAGGTCGTTCCAACCCAAAACATTCCATGATTCTACGAATATCCATAAGTCAAATCACAAGCATTTTAATGACTAGGTGCACTTCAGAGAGCTACTTCAGTCTGTTAGATCAACATCATAATCTGCATCCGAAGAAGCATGATAGATTTCTGAAGCTCTCCCATCCCAATCGCCTGCTCAGAACAGGCAGCTGATGGTTCTGCAAATCTCAAAGGATGGAGATTACACATTTTCTCTGGGTAACCTGTTCCATAATTAGAGCAATTTTTTTCTTTTTTTTTTTTTTTTTTTAGTGTAGTCACAACTTCCTGTACTCTTACTACCTGTGCTCTTGTAAAAGTTTGGACCAGCTCACAATAAGTAGCTCACTGGGATGGAACTGAACAACATTGTGGTATTTAACACTAGCTGAAAATCCAGTCTTTGTGTATTATTTATTGTCCTAACCTTGCACTTCCTATATGTTTGTCTCTCGTAAGTAAAATACTGAGAAAAATACAAAATGAACCAATTCTCTACTGCTTGTAATTACTAATGAGAGGACGAACTCCAGGGATACAAGTAATCTGAAGTTTGAGGAAGAAATTTAATAGTTTTGCAACAGTCACAAAGAAGAAGAAAACTTCTAAAAAGTAGAACGCAATGTGCAATACTCAGTGTTCAATTAAATTTAAATGTGTAATTATATAAAATAAAAGAATTATTTGTAAATTTTAATAGTAAAATGAATGCTGATGCCAGTCTGAGCTATGACAAGCTGGCAGCTAAAGCTCCACAGAGTTAATAAAGTCAGTGTACTGCAACTTCTGCCTGACTAAATGGGAAGTTGAGAACTTTTGTGTTATAAAGATTTCATGTTTATACTGGGTTGAGAGCACCAAGAAGATTTATTGAAAATGCTTTGTTTTCACTGCAGTTTGATAGTTTTCTAACCAGTGGATTTTGGAAATAAGATAGAAACAGAAAATCTATTTCCCAAAAGACAGATGGAGATTATTTGAATTTATTTCACAAAAATAACTCAGATTAACCCAGTCTCAAGCAGTAATAGACTATAATACAGACTGCATAAATGATTCTCACTAAGTTACTGAAATGTTTTGGGGAAAAAAAACACTAAAAAAACTTCTCTTCTCCTTGAAATTAACCCATAAGTTATGTTTCAATTATGAATGGATGTGAGCTTGTCCACTGAAAGAATTTGTCCCAACTTCTCCACAAATCGATGTAAAACTTCTCAGTGGTTTTAAGCAGTACTCAGACCAACTTCTGTTAATGACTTAATCGTACCTGTGTACCTGTATCTGTGGCAACATAACATCCAACAGCTGTCTGCTGGATGACTACTGAAACTCAGTTTCTTCTAAGAAACATGCAACACTTGAAGGAACTTCCCATTAATTAAGAGGATGAAGAACAAGTTATAAAACCTTGGGGTATGAATTTTTTTATTATATAACTAACCCAGTTAAGCAGCCCAAAACCCTAATCACAGATCTCTTAAGACATTAACACCAGTTTCTAATGGGAGCTGCTCTTCATGTGAAAATGACAGGCCTATGATAGTGAGCTGGTATGATGTCTCATGCATCAGAAAATAAAGTGAATGAAGACCAAAGTAACAGGACCTGAGTTACTTTGTGATTATCTGAACTTCATTTGTGATTATTTGGACTAAAAATCAGCACAAAACCTAAAAAATTTCTACCCTTATAACTAACTGAAGTGAAAAAAAAAATTCACTGCAACCCTGTTTCAGAGGGTTTGAAGTCTAGAAACACATTTGTAGTTTGGTATCTTTTCTAAAAGCATTGATTTCCATGGGGATTTTAGTACCACTAAACTACTTTGCAATTGGAAGAACCATAACATTTTCTGGCTCCTGAGAGAGAAACCATAAGCATTAGGGTTATTATGTCCTTTAATGAGTTAGTTCTTGTTGTAGACCAAAGTGACAATAAAATTGTCATTTTAAATAACACAGTAAATTATAATTACATCTGACTGAGACCACTGTTGTGTTTTAAATTGAACTCCTATTTTCAGAGCTTAATGAATGATTTCAAAGTATGCTTCTAAAAAACTGTGGACAATTGCAAAGCTGTAATACAGATCTGGGCAAGCATGTGATTTTTAGGATAATACACCAGCCTTGCAGTTCCCACATCCTAGTGAGTTTCTCTTATTTCTTTTACTTTGAAAATATACCACCAGTCAAAGACATAGGCAAAAGCCTTCATTTTTCCCTGGTGCCTGACCCTGTATTTAACTGTGTAAATGTTGTTTTCTTTGATCAGTTAAGTACAGCTTAAGTTAGTTTGCTAATATAGATTTTAGTTCATAGATATGTTAAATAACTTTTTTTTAATTGAATAAATAATTGTGTAAGTACTTCTCAACTACCCCTGAAATTCCCTGACAAAAAACACTGAATTTCTTCTGTACGAGTTATGTGCTGCATAAGGTACAGGCATAAGATGTGGTAAGGGCTTCAGCCCCCTGGCATCCTCTTCTCCACCTTCTTAGGGCACTTGGGAAAAGACTCATGACTGCAAAAGCAGCTTTAGGGAACTTGCTGTCCCATCTGAGTGTTAACTTGCACCTGGACCACTTATCATTGCATAAAAATCACGTATTTTCAGTTAATGGAAAATTTTACAATCTTCACTGTCAAGTACTTCCATTTGCAGGAAATAACTGCTGCCACTCATCCTTTCTGTGGTTCACACTTGCTGTGGGATTTCCACTGAGAGTGAAGTAAGAGAAAGCACAAAGCAAAAAGGCTTTGATTTTGATCTTTTTTACCCCCACATTGCACTCTTCACTTTATTTGATAGTTATGCAGTGAGAATATGTGCAAAACAGCTCAGTGATGTCAGTGGGCATGGACAAGAGGGCCATACTGCCAAATGTAACTGGTTTGGTCTGGGGGTTTGATTGGTTTTACCTTGAAGATACATTTCTTCTCCTTCTGCAAACATCTGACTGCACCTGACGCATCGTGCACAGCTCGGGTGATAATGTTTTTCTCCTGCCTGTTTGGGAAAACAGGAACAGATAATTAAGCATACTGATCAATTTAACATCTTCAGTATTAGTTTTTCTTTCATCCTCCAGAATATAACCAATGAAAATAAATTCTTTAATGCCAATTAGCTCAAGTATCTCCTACAACCACAATGCTTATTTTGTAATACAGGCAATTCATGATTTAAAATGTAGTTATTGTCTTGACTACAACGCAAACACACACACAGAAAAAAAGTTAACATGCAAAAGTTAAGTCCCTGAATTTACAGAATGGAAATAATTCTATGCAGCAAACACATCTTCCCTGTAGAAAACCATAGTGTCCATTCACTTTATGTTCTTCATAATCCCACTGAACATATAACTCACAGCAAGAACCATTTTATTCAAGAAATGTTTGCATCTCCTTTGAAAGTGGCTTTCAGGTGAAGGATACTAAAACATTTCTGTGAGGAACATGTGTAGGATGTCCATGTGATTCAAAGTTCAGAGCTGCTACTTTTGGGTGCTGTACTAAATCACTCACAGAAACAGCCCAGGAGATTTGCCAACTGTTCCTAGATTTGCCCTTATAATTTAATACCACCATTTTCATTGACTGGAATAAGAACAGGACTGAGCCCTAAATATGCTCAAAACAGCTTAGTAACTCATAATTTTTCATAAATTTAAATTTCCAATGTAACTTATTACTCCCAATTTAAATTCTTTCACCACTGACTTCAGTGGGGTTTTCAAGAGGAGGCATCTAAGACCTGTACCTGCTACAAGGAGCAAGGCCTTGTCTGTGTCAGGATTTGAATGTGTAATACAGACAAGGGTTAAGTAATCCTCAAATGACTGTAAGGGAAGAAAGCCAAGATTCCTGGATCATGGGATTTATGCAGGACTCAATTTTGGTAGTTTGGCCTAAATTCAAATTTATGTTCAACTGTGGGCAAACTTGTTAACTCTGGTTCCCACAGGCAAGGACAGCAGCATCACAAGGCAACATTGACTTGAGCCAGTGAGAAAAACAGCGTTCAGGTTGTTGGGCTCTTATGAGTGAACAAAGTGAGCCACCCCCTTCAAACTATGGAGTGTCTAGAAGGTATTTTGCTATTCACAATATCAAATACAGGTGTGAGACCAATTTAGGTTAAATAATCTGTGGTTTACTCGGTTCAGTCCTGAAAACCTGTTGCTCTATTTTAAACCATCAGTAACGAAGAGCAACACACCACATCAGAATTGCTATTTTGAAAACAGCTTTGCACCAGTTCACTCTTCTTTTTATTTATGCAGACTGCTGGGTGATTTCTGCAACTTTGGACACCAAAAATCACCATTACTACATGTGTTGACAAACTTAAGTATCAGGCTATGAAGTTATCAGTACCAGATTTAAACCTCAGGTTTCAAATTCCTTGACTGCAGTTATTTACGCACAGAAAGTTATTAAAATTTCATGAGATAAAGTGAAATTTGGAATATCACGCTGAAAAAAAACCTAATTTCCCTTGAAAGATTTGTATTGTCCAGGCATTACTAACGCAATGCACAGCCTCGATAATTCAACTGATTTAGCACAGCTGATACAATTCCCAGGCTAAGACTCTTTAGGGGAATTCAATTACCCCTTTGCTAAAATAAACTCTCAGAATGCATTCTCAGATAACCTGGATGCTTCACAGACTAAAATCTATTTCTCTAAATTTAACAGCACAACCAAATATATCACTTTAATTCACTCTGTAGAGTAAGCATCAGCTAGATGAAGAATGACACCAAAAGACTTCTTTTTATAAGGAAAATCAGGTGGCAATGATCTAGTGGTACTTTTGTTGATGGTCACACTAGCTAATTCTGATGGATTTTGCATATTTTCTTCTGAATTAAAATGAAACATACTCAAACTCTTCATATAACTCTAAGTGCTAGCAGTCACCTTATTCTCCCTTTTGAAGTGTTCCTTATGATGGCTTTCTTTTAACCTAAGTATGGAAGACAATATATGGCAGACTCTTCATGACTTTATTTATATCAGATCACACCACTGGTGTAAATGAAAAGTGATGGCTAAATCCAAGGTTATGGGAATTCATGCAGGAATGAATTATTAATATTCTCTGATATGTTTATCCAGTCTGCCTGATTAGATTTCACAAATTATATTCAAATCTACGACCTGGATATGTTCAGTCTGAATGATAACCTTACTTGGGTAGGTGCCAAAGAGGCTTTCAGCAGTGCCCTTTTCTTTTTTCAGACTATTTCAGAGGTTTCATTTCATGGACAAACAATCAGTTACAGCAGAACCCAGAAACCAGAAAGCTCTGCAACAAAGCACACAGAACTGCCTTTCCTCATTTCTCATAACTTCAGGGTTTGAAGTAGATAAAAGAAAAATGAACCTTATGTGACAAATGTAAACTGCATCACTTAAAGAACAATCTGAAGACATTAAGGGGTGTATTGTAGTCTGTGGAGCAGTATGAACGCCAGGCCTGCAAAACATGCAAAGCTAGCAACAGCAGAGTACTTCATAAGGGAAGGAATAACCATAACTATTTAAGTTTTAAATTAGCTGTCAGCACTCAGGAAAAAGATACTACACTACTGCAGACAGCTCAGCAAAAACCTCTGCTCATTCTCTGGCTATGACTGTAATAACTGATGAAGTGGTAGCATATGTAAGAGATTATATGTATAATTGTAACTCTGTCACAATGACATTGCTTGTCTGGGCTCTCAAGCTGCTGCTAGAAGTGTGACAGATATAAGTTTTTACTGCAGTTGATGAACAAAAACTCCTTATGGATTGACACTTGGTGGATTGAACCAGACCAGCCTAGAGCTCAAAGCACAAGCTGTGTCCTGGAAAGAAGACTCAAGATTTTTGATGACTCTCTCAAAAGTAGTCTAAGTATATATCCTATGTTACTGCATTACTCAATCAGTAAACTAGCTAGTAAAGACAAGAAAGAAAGTAGAAAAAAAAAATTGTGTTAAATAAACTCATAACTATTTGGTTCCTTTCCTAAGAAAGAAAAGTTTTCAGTAAACTTTTTCCAGTAAGAAATAAAAATAATATAAAATAACAATGTCCTGCTACAAAAATGCACAGTGGTAACTGACATTCTTTTCTGGGAGTAAAATGTTTGTGGAAGTGATGAAAATTTAGAATGCTGCAATGATTCAATCATATAAAAGCATATTTGCCATTTTAAGGGAATAATACAATATAGGTTGCTTTAATAGTGCATTATTACCACTGCCTGTTATCTATTGAGCCCAAATCCTGCCATTCTCATACTCTGAGATCTCTAAATGAAGTTCTAACTATGTCCTACTCTGAACAAAAATAATGGAAGTCAGCCTACAAAACACAGAGCCTGCTGGTATGCCAAGGCACAGTGCAGTTGCATGACCCAGAAACACAGCCCACACAAGACCAGTATAAAGCATTTTTAGTTAAAAGCTTTTCACATGGAACAAATTTGCTGGAGCACTGGGACATCATCAGACCACCACCTGTTAAAGCAAAGGGAAACAGAATAAAGCACAGAACTACCAGCAACCAAAAAGCCTTTTCATCAGACAGCTCCTCACCCTGAAATGAAGGACAAATGCTCCTAGGAAAGACATAAAACTTGACCACTTCTATGTGTTTAAGTGGAAGGGAGTTACTATTTTGGTATGCTTAGGTACCCCAGTGACAGGCTGAAATTTAAAACTTCAATTAGACAATAAATTGTCATTTATTTTTTTCTTTTTATCCAGTCAGAACTTCCCCTCTTTCAATTTATTATATTGTTTCCTGCTCTCCCAACAGGCACCTCAAGTAACGAGCTTGTCTCCACCCCCTTGAAGTTCTCCTTGCAGGTATGGGTATGCTTCTATTAGGTCCCCCTGAAGCCATCCCTTTTCCAGGCTGAACAAGTCCAGCTTCCTAAGCACCTCCTCACAGGACATGTGCGCCAGCGCCTCAACTATCATGGTGGCTCCTCCACTGACCTGACTTCCATTAATCAGCATCTTTTAGTAAGGGAGGGCAAAAAGTTGTATGCAGTATCCTACAAGTGGTCTGACAAATTCTCAGTAATAGGGGTTATCTTCAACCTACTGGTTGTGTTTCTGCTGAAAATGACCTCTGTGTTGGTGGCCTTCAAGCCTGTCAGGGCACATAAGTCTAAGGCTTAGCTGACTGTCCATCAGGACCACAGAGATCCCATATGCATCTCCAAACACTTATAGCTGAATATAAGACATCAAAATAAATGAAGATGGGCATTAAATACAAACACCATACTGAAACAGAACATGAAGTCATGACAAAATCCTTGATAAATTAATTCCCTTGTGCTTTCAGCTTATGTCCATGGATTCCTATGACTAGAGCTAAGAAGAAAAACATCTTAACACTGTATAAGTGAAGTTCATCATCATTCAACATTGAATATCTTCACTGGGAAATTTTTTCAGAGTATGCGAATGAAAAAGATGGAAAACCACTGAACTTCTTTAGTTTAATTCAGCCTGTTTATACTTCCTCATTCATTCCCCATATGACAGTTTTTACTGAGGTATTAAACTATTATGGGAATTAAATATTCTTTTTCTTAGGGGGTGGAAACATACAGGAAACCGATAATGAAATTAAATACAGTTATAAAAAGGAACTCTAGATTTCACCTTTATGAAAATTAATACAGTTTTTGAATGAGCCACAGCATTTCAATGTTAAATGGCCCAGCCAGTCACTGCACTGATTTATGGAGGCAAATTCACAAATTCTGAATGTAAATGCAGCTCCCTGATTGTGGTTGAGCTGAGATTCTAGCCCTGCTCCCAGAAATAGGTTATTGAAAAACTCCCTGACCTAGGAGCAGAAAACTGGCAGGGAGAATATTCCTATCAAATCACTACACCTTCTAGGCTGAAATCAAGGTTTCCTTCTTTTTTCCCCACCTGGTAATAAAACCCTCTTGTTCTTGGCCAGCACGTCAATGTGGGATTGTGCAATGTGGTTTTAATCCTCAAGTCAGTGTAAAATTCGGGGCCCAGGAGTTTGTCCTTTCTTGACCTCAAGAATACTGTGGAGAAAGTGCACAGCTCCACACCATCCAGTGTTGTTCAATGGCCACATGCTCATAGCTCTGCCACTAAAACCATTTAGTGGCCTATTTTTTAAGTGGCTACACTGGTTCCATAAACTGGATTCTATGGGGTGTTTTCAAAATAGAGTGCTGGCATTCAGAAACCCAGATAAACCTTTGATGTTTGGAGTAGAATTCTGTGCTCAGTTACCAGCTTTAAGTGTAACCACGTAAAATCTCCATTCACATTTATAGGAAAGAGAATGTTTTGCATATGCCACAGAAAAGCTCAGAGGATTACTCACTAATAGTTATACACAAAAATGGTTAAGTTAGTAAACAACTGTCATGTCACGTACTGGGTATGAAGGGACAGGTAATATTACCAAGACAGATGTAGTTGACAAGGTATCCATTGCTTACATCATACAACAGTGCCAAGGAGAGAAAAGTGTGAAAGGCAGCAGACAATGAGAGAATTATGTGGAGGAAAACTCCTACCAAGCCACTTAGTCACTGTGGACCTGATTCACCACTGAGTCACAATTCAACAGTGTGCCAGGGCACAGGAACCATTTTCAGTGGGGTTTACACCAGCGTAAATGCAATGTTTTGAATCAGTCCTTCTCCTCATCTTCTCTTTGCTGGATTCATTTATCATCCCACCAGATGCCAAGAAACAATCACGTGAAATGTTCAGTACACGTAACTGCAGCATTACTTACAGCTTTAGCTGTCTCACATGAATGGTTATTTCATATTGTCTTGGTTCTGCCTTATCCTACTGTACTCTGCAGAGCTTTGAGACCTCCCACCAACATCTGAGTCACTTTTAATGCCTCCTACACACTCCTTATTCTTCCAGGTATAAAGTACAGATTGAATATACCAACGGGGACATTTATCTCAGAGTGATAGTAACTATATACTGGACTTTCAGGAGATGTTTCTAATGTTTGTGGTCAGTCAAAAGCTGGAAAAGGCCAACAGTGCATTTTTTCTACAGATTTTGGTACATGACATTGTAAACAAAAATGGTCTGTTATAGCAAATATCACTGATTTTACACTCAGTTGCTTTTGTTATGCAATGAGTGATCTGCTCCTTTTGTCTTCTTATTCTCAGCTTTGTAAACTTTTCTTGCCACCCACAGAGACTGGAAGAGGCTTCTGCTTTTCATTTGCTCAATAATCCCCTTTATCCCTTCATTTCTTTTCCCCTTTCCTCTCCCACTCTTTAAAACCCACTTATAGGCCAAGACAAGCTGCAGCTGCCTCTCACTTCTGCCGTTCCTTGATAGGGGAGAGGGAGCAAAGAATGACTTGCAGACATGCTCCCTTTTCAGCTTTATAGCTGTGGATTTAGCCCACCCACCCATTTCAGTTGGGAAGAATGAAGCTGCAGCCAAGACTGAACAGCACTGGAGAGACAGCATGATTTATCAGATTAATTCAGAGTAGAGCTCTTTGCACATTGGTCATGGTGATCCAAACTGCAAACATCTGAGGACAGAAGCTGTTCCTCATTCTGTACCTGCATAAGGGCTGATATTTTGGATTCCCAAAATTAATGGAGTCTGGAAATGCCACTGTCACACACAGAACTGATTTAATGGTTTTTCCTGGAAGTAGGATGTTGTTATTTTCAGGCTCATCCACACAATTCCAGGGCAATACACCATTCACAAGTTTTCACTTGGATGGGGGGAGTGCAGGAAATCTGAAGAGCAACAAAAAATGCTGAAGGTTGACAGGAGGAAAAATCATAAAGGTACAAGGATTGATTCACACAGGCTGCTTCCCTGCTATTAGCAGACACACTGAGCCACTGTCACATGGTCTGAGCATCCTGGAGATACTTCATCAATAAAGCCAATTGTCACTAAGTGCGCTTCTGCACCACTGCCATGGTTACAGGGGAAAGATGGAGGAAGGCACTTGTGCTGTTGGCTGGATTGGGGTTCGGTGCAGGGAGCTACAGAACTGTGACCTGGCTGACTAGAGCACACCCTGGGCATGAGTCAGAAGACCAGCAGAAACTATAGAAATTATGCAAAGTCATACTATGAGGACCTGCAGACATCCAAAAAGTGGAACGTTTCACTCTGCCAAAATATTCAAATGCCAGCAAATAGTATCAGATAATAAAACATCACCACAGCAACGCATTGCTCAGAGAGGCTTTGCAACCAGCAAACTGTGTGCTGCTTGTGTCTGAGGCTCAGAGCGTGCCAGGGTGACTACTGGAATCACTGTTTTGATGCTTTAGTTAATTGATACAAATAGTTTAAGACAGTTAAGTAGTATTTTTGAAAAAGACAGTGGCTACCATTCACCTGTCTGCCAGTTCAGGAGTCAAACTATGCACTGAAATGCAAATACGAACCCACACACAGCAGGGCTACTGGAGACTTTTTTCACAGATATGAGAGAAATCCTCAACAGAAAAGCAAACAAGAAACTGGAAAAAGTAAATTGTAATTGTAAACTGTAAAAGTAATTTTTTATTGTCTATCAACCTCTATCCCTTTAGATTTGAACTTCCCTTTTGTGTTACTCACAAATAGTTTGCAGAATCCCTTACTTTGGTAAAAATGGAGCAGGCTTAAATTATCACTAAATGCTTCTCAGTGTTCTTTCTGAAAAAGATACACCAAGCTGCACCTATCTATATTTATTACCTGAACTGTCAACAACTCACAATTGTTTACATGTCAGGAAAAGCCACTACATTTGAAAAGGAACTGTTTGCATAGTTTTTACTCTGTAAATCAGTTTTTAGGTTTATTGATAAAGAAAACTGAGAGAAATATATCTAAAACAATATAACTGGACTACAGAAAAGAATAAAAGCTGAGGTCAAGAACATTTGCATTTATGAGCTTGTTGATAGTTTTTTTAAAGATGTCTGTTTTAAAGCAGAAAGTCTAAGTCACCTGTCAGTTAACACATACACAGCCAAGTTCAGATACTGTGGACTGATAATTAATTAACCTGCCTTTGAAAACCAGCAGTCCCAGCCAAATGAAAATGGCACCAAAACAGAACATACTCAATCTGCAGAATGCCTCACATCTCTGCAAACATTCAGCATTGAAAGTGCTTGTTAATGTTTCCTACCTTAGATGGTTTCCCTTTGCAAGAGTTAAAGCTGATTTCTTTAGATGTATCTTTTCCCACAGTTTTCTTTCTTCTCTTGTGATGGGAGAAAACTGGTGTAGAGAGCAGTTTCTAACTGAAGATTAGAGCTGACACTTGGATCCTTCTGCTGCTCTGACAGCCTTCACAAGGCTGCTCATGCTACTGGAAACCTTTCCTTCATGTAGATGGAGCTGGTTTTATTGAACATTCAGTACTAGTGCCTAGATTACAAGCTGCTGAAGTACCTCTCACACATCACTAGGTTCTGTTGTCAGCAAAACAGCAAGATAACAAAGATTTCAGATTGAACCATTCTTCTTCCATGCTACCAGCAGAAATTTGTACACCCTGCTTTAAAGATTTAGTCTCATCTCTCTGCTATACTGAGACTTCTGCAAAGGGAAAGGCAATTGATTTACAAAGTAGATGTGGCTGCAAACAAATGCAGATCAACCCTACGGCAAAGTAAAAACAAACTTCAAAAAAAACAAACAACCAACTTTCATTTTTTAATTAATGAGTCACTGATCTGTAAGTGGCATTTAATTGACATATAAATAATTGACATTTCTAGTCTCATTCCTGTCTAGTGCTTATTGTTTTACTTGCTCCCTTTTTTTAAAGTAACATACAGTTATGATTCATATATTTAAAAAATATTTTCATTATGCTTTTCTAGACATTTATATATGCATGTAAACCACAAAACTGTTAAACCTTACTGAGAGTCCCGTGCTGCCATTTTAGGATTTCAGGTACAGCACCTGGACCTATCTATATGTTTAGTAAGTGATAAAGCCATTTTCACCTGCACTTGTTGGGCATATTTACACCACAGCCATATAGCTGGTGAGTCATTGTAACAGTTGCAGACAAAAGTCAAGTGCTGAAAATACTCCTCAGTGTTACCAGAAGCAGTTGGGTTGCATGTAAATAAGCCCCAAGAGAACTATTCAAAAGCCTTAACCTCCAGGGTGCTACATTGTCAACTTTTATTCACGTGAAACCAAAACACCAACTGGTTCCAGTGAAGACCCAGTCTGCCCACCAGCTACCACCCAGCTGGTGGTGGAGCCTGATACAAGTCAACCAAGGCTGGGCACCTCTGGGTGCAGTTGCTACCCAAGCAATCACACCTGAACCCCTCATAACCTACACCCCATTTGCCATCAAAACATGCCCAGAAGGTTACTGTTGGGTATGAAGGTTTCCTCTAACAACCAAGGCTTTGCCTAACAAGATATTTAGCTGAAAGAGCAGCTGAAGAGAAAGTTCTTTCTTTTAACACCAGTGGAAGGGTCTACTGTCACTACAGAAAGCAGTGGTGAGGTGTTGTCTGGAGTGAAATGTCCATCCATGATGAGATAATGTGGTTCCAGCTAGGAACAGGCAGTGAGAAGGTCCATGAGCATCACTAGAAGAGCCTGAAGCTTACTTTATGAGCAAAGGATAATTTGGTTAACTTAGTTTTGCAAAACAAAAGTTGTCAGGAACTAAGACTGTACTCTATGGATTCTCCTTAGCCTAACAATTAAATGGGAGGAGATAGAAATCAATCTGTAACAGAAGAATTAATTATAAAGATACCATTTACAACGAGACAGTTTTCTGGAATGGAGTTTCTAAATAGCAGATGTTAAGGAAATCCAGGCATGTTCACTAGGAGAGGACCAGAAGGAATCACTGGCTGTAACACAGCACTTCAACAGCCTTCCACCCCTCCTGCACCTCCTCTGAGCAAAATACAGCTACAAGTCTGATTAAAGATCATGAAATAAATGGAAAGTGGGTTTTTTGATTGAAGGAGGTTTGTATCAAGCTCTCAGTTACACACAAAATATAGTATATTTTTACCCAGAAAAAGCAATTACTCTTATTTTGTCTATTTTTATTATATGCTTATTAACACAAGTTGTGATTTTTATTAACAAATAACTGCTTGTGACAGAAAAAGGAGGAAAAAAAATCTTTTTTGGCACCACATGCAGAGAAAAGATTATTTACATAATAAAAGGGAAACAGCTGGTTATAAAAATCAACAGCTTGTTATTTTAAAATGTGATTATTTTCTGTGTGATTGAATGATTTTAGCTATTGTTGGATTGGAAACAGAATTTCCAATGCTAGAGTAAGCATTAAAATAAACCCTTTTTCTTTCTAAAGGTTTTCAATTGCACTGCATTTAGAGTCAAATTACAAAGTAAATTCCAACTACCTCTTGCTCCCTATTTAAAATGGCTTGTTTATCAATATATGTGGTCAAGGAAAAAACAAAGCACATTCTAGGAGAGGATTGATGTTGCATTAAGCATCTCTGTATGCTTCACAAGCAAGCCACACCTTGCCCAGAAGAAGCACTGGTGAGCAGGGCTTTTTTTAAAAACAGGAAATTCAAAAAATGTTCAAAAAGAACAGAAGAATTTACGGTCTCTGTAAATAAGGTGCTCAGCCCCTTTGTACCCTTTCCAGTACAAATTCTCTGGGAGACTGGGATCAAGCCAAGGCAGACTGGAGGGAAACAAGGAAACAAGAAAGGTATTATAAACAGAGCTATCCTGTGTTTAAACCCATTTACTACATGGAATGAATCTGGCCCTCAGAAAATGGGCTGAGGGAAGAATTTAACTAACTAAATCATCATTATATTTGGCTGGCAACCCACAAAAACAGCCATAACTTTATAAGTTATCAGTAACTCGCACTAGTTGACTCTCCCTTCCTCTGCTGAATTAACACTTAGAATGTACAAATGTTGGAAAGAGATACAGTATTATAAAATCTGGGCACAGAGTAAATGTGGAAGCAGCTGTCCTCCTGACGTTATGACAGAAATTAGAGATGGAAAAAATTCTATTAGGTCATATAGTCCCTCCCTTTGTCATTGCAGGACTGTTCCCTAACATAGATTTTCCAGTGCCTTGTCCAATCTTGTTTAATGTGATCTTAGTGACAGCTTCCAGCATCTCCCTTGGGAGATTATTCCTCTGCCTAATGAGTATCATTGTCATGATTTCCCCTCTCTTAAATAGAAAGTTGCCCTATTATTTCTGTGTATCTTTAGATTATATTCAAGATGGTAATTTTGAAAAATGTTACAAGATTCCAGACATTTCCACAAAAAAATCCATCTCACCGTAAAAAGTAGCTGTAACTACTTTCTCTTTTTTGTTGTTCTGACCAGGAGATATGCATAAGTATCAGCAAGGTGGCCATTGAGCAATAAAGAAGTGTGATATCAGACAGATGGAAGAAACAGACATTTCCAAGCCTTTCAAACAAATCCATCCACTGCAGTGGAATAACAAATTACTTAACTGTGTTAGCTATGGATATGGTCTCTGTGTTCTTTCAAATCTGTTTGCTGAGGTCATGACTTTTAATCTAGCTTCCTAATGAAATGAGCTCTGTGCTATCTGACTGCTCTCCACAGTCAACACTGAAATTCAACAGACATTTAAAGTTATCACCTACACAAGTCCAAAGGCTCATGGAAATGCCAGGCTGATCACCATGGAAGGAGCCTCACACCATGCATCACTTCTTAACCACATAAACAGGCAGTGGAACTGTTTGGAAAGCTCTCAGGTTACTTCAAGGGGAAACAGAGGGGATGGGAGGAGGTATTTTGAGTGACAACAGGACGGCCAGGACTCAGTGGTGGCAGAATGCTAGGGCATAGGATGTTCACCTATAGTCAAGCTTCATTAGTTTTGGTGCACACAAAATAATAAATTGCTTTTTATAATCTTATGGAAAGACAATTGCAGACCATGAAGTTTCCAGGATGATGAAACAAGCCTCCTGTAGAGAGAACCACAAGTCCTCAAGTGTCGCCGATAATGAACTGGGAGCTTAGGCCCAGCTGTGCCCAATAATTAGGGCCTGCCCCAGCCGGAAATGGGCGGGGCTGAAGGGCAAAATAAAAGGCATGCTCCCAGAAGCAGGACAAGAGATGAAGGTGCCTGAGGAGAGGGACAGCAAGAGAGCTCTGGAGAAGAGCCGTGTCCCCGAGAGAAACAGCCTCCAGAGTATCAGACCTGTTCAGACCCATTGTCTGCTTCACATTAATTTCGTCCTATTTTTCCTGTGTGACAGTGACACTATCTGTCACTGCCGTGCTTTTACAGATTGTGAAAGTCCTTTCTATTTGTTTTTTTTTAAAAAGGTTTCAGAATCTTGCAGTGGTATTTTTGCAGTTAAATGCTACAGAATTCAATCAAATCCTACAGTCAGTCTGTACCAGTACCAAAGTAAGAAGAGAATCAATGCTACAGCACTGTCCTCGGAGCAACACTGAGGGAGGGGACAGGAGGAGGATGCACAAGCACTAAACCAACACCTTAAATTATAATGAGAGATGTAATCATCCATGGCAAGATTCTTGAAGCAGATTTAAGGAATTAATTTCTCAAGTTTGTTCTTGGTCCACCTATAATTAAAGCAAGGAACTTCCTCCTGTTGAGTATGCTCTCACCAAGCAGTTAGAAGAAATAGATACACCCACATGTGCCCTCAAGTCCTAGAATCTCACTCAACACTGTTACTATGCAAATCTTAATTTTTCTTTCTTTTCATCATCTGCAGAGACAGTCAGGACCCTGTTCTTAATCACATCAAAAACACATGCTACTGTTTATCCATACTGCAGGTAAAGTATTACCAGATAAAAGGATTATTTTTGTACAGACATTTCAAAACATGAATCAGGACAAAAAACCATGATATCCTAAAGTCAAAAATCAGTAGAGAAATTGGAGCTTATGTTCTTCTCCTGTCTTACTATTAATCACTGCCTGTAACCTGCTATGGGTAAGAGTACTCCAAGTTAGTTACAGTTTTTATCATGACACTCTTCTATCTGCATTTGCCTCTCTTCTTCATCACGTCAAATATAAATTAATTAGTTTCACCTCCAAAGCACCTCTTAGAACATTTTGTCCAGTGTCCCAGCTGACAGCTCTGAAAACATGCAGCAGCTTCCATTTGTCATTCTTTACATTTTTGAAGAGTTTTTTAATGTTTTCTTCTGTTTTACCTCTCCCATTTGAGAGCATCATGTGTAAACACTGATAAAGCTTTCTTTAAACTCCTTCAAATCCCTTATTAGAAGGTTTTTTTTTCTGAGATGTCTGTAAAAATGTTCAGTAATTCAAAAGCCACCCATGCCTAACACCATACCATGCCATCTACTGTGGGGTCACTGTTCCCTTTCACTTCTCAGTCCCTTCCATAGCTATAATTGTTCACCATTTGTACTTTATAGTCTTTGTACAACTCATAGCAGATCTTTCTCTGGTAGATGTCCTTTGGGATTTCTCCAGACTCCCTTAACCGATGAAGAAAAAGGAGTGAGCTGTGCAACCTTCCTAATTCCAGTATTGCTAAAGCATCACAAGATAAAGGGAAAGGGGAAGAAAGAAAAAGTGGAGAAATTGTAACACTGATTAGGTAACCATACACTTAGATCCAAGGACAATCTCTATTCAGATCAAAGGAAAATACCCATTTCTGACTCTGGGTCAGTTATATGGAAATCTCTTTTGCATAATGCATGAACATTCTTCATATTATACTGAACAATATCCTTGCTTTTCAAACAAACTCAGAAGAAAACCCTGCAACATAGCTGGTTTCTGAGTGCAAAAATAAATTTTAAATTATTCATTTTAGTTTTTCAGCAACTTCACTCTAATTCTGGAGAATGTAAAACAGAATCAAAGAGCAGAATTTACAAAGGAATTTAGGGTATTACAATGTGCCTGATAAGCAATTAACTTATTACTGCTTCTACATAAATGTTCCCCAGTACCATAAATATCCATTTAGGGAGTGTGTTTTATTAAGCCATTGAGAGAAGAAACAGAAAAAAATTCTAGAAAAAGTTCCTAGTATTTAAAAAAAATAACCATAACATAAAATACATTAACACAACCACTTGTGAGGATATAATTAGATCCAAAAAAAGTAGGTCTCTTTGTATACTTTGAAACGTGTTTGAATGACAAAATTCTCCTTACCTCAAGCACTCTTCCTGTGATATACTTTTCACAATTGTCACATCTGATACCAAACTTTGCATGATAGTCCATTTCACAATATGGAATGCCATCCCTAGGAGGAACAACAGGCCACACAGAGATTGCCTTAGATAGGCTTACAGATTTACCATTATACAGCCAAAATTTGGTAATGCTTCAATACTTCACAGGGTGTTTATGGATTTCCCCCCCCCCTCCCAGATACTTGTATTTATCAATTTTATGAAGAATTGAATAGTTAATGAACATTTCCGGCCTTTCAGAGTCTACCATGGCCCTACTTTCCTGTTCTTTCACTACATTCAGCCACTGTGTCTCTTCCCCATCAGTAACTCTTAGCCTGAGACTCCCTGACCATTTGTTTCAATGGTGTTGCTGACCAACCTGACCCAAATGTTTCTAGAGCTGGGGCATCTACCAGTTCTCTGGGTAACCTGCTCCAGTGTTTCACCACCCTCACTGTAAAAAAAAATTTCTTTCT
Source organism: Heliangelus exortis (assembly GCF_036169615.1). Lineage (NCBI taxonomy): Eukaryota > Metazoa > Chordata > Aves > Apodiformes > Trochilidae > Heliangelus > Heliangelus exortis. The sequence goes on along the minus strand of NC_092431.1, from coordinate 9,646,499 downwards.
TCATATCTAGGCTGGATCTGTTCTCCTTCAGTTTAAAACCATCACACCCTGTCCTATCACTACAGTGTGGAAATGCTGTAACGAGGTCACCCTTCATCCTTCTCCGGACTGAAAAACACCAATTCACTGAGCCTTTCCTCACAGGAGAGGTGTTCCATCTCTCTAAACATTTTTATGGTCCATATTTAACATAGTTGAGTATGTTTGGTGTGCTATGATAAAACAGCCCATAATCAGATCTATTAGCAGGGGCATAATTTTGTTGGATATTTCCCTGAAGAAACATAAGCATTAATTTTATAGTATACAAGTTGGATTGCTTACAGACTAACCTATAAGTTATCACAATAATTAATTTAATTAGTTGAAGCAAGTTTCTTCTCTTGATTTATTTTCCTTGGCATTTGGCTTTTTTGAAAAGAGTATTTCACAATGCTATACCTTTATTATTTGTGGACTTTTAATTATTATATTATATATATACAAGCAAAAAAAGCACTGCAACAAAACACAGTAGAGCAGCATTACATTCGAGATAACGCAAAACTTTATTTAAGAACACCCTTTTATTAAATATTGTTTTCTCAACCTCCAATGCAAACGGTGAAATTAAATTTTATACTTCTATTAATCCAAATAATTGCTGAAAGTCTGTGGGACATCAGCTCTGACATTCCATCATCTTTGAGCACTGATGATTGAGTTATTCAGCTGTTTCTGAAAATTTCATCATATATTTCATTTCTGCTGAAGCAGAAATGAATCCCAGGTGCCTTGGCCAGTGAAAGCCCTGTATCTCACCAGCCTGATATGAGTGTTGACATGAGACTCAGTCTGCATTTGTGCTTTGTGCTGCCTCTCATGGATGTCATCACGTTCAGTCCAAATCTGACAGCACAAGGGTCTGTAACAGCACAAAAGCCTGATACATGCCTCCTTAATGAACATTTTGAGAACATTTTTGCTTATGTGGAACACATGGAAAAGATAGCATTTGCTCATTCACATTACAGCATCAAAAAGAGCAAAGTCAGAATTAGATAACCAAGGGCATACTCCACCCATTGCCTTTCTATAGCTTTGGCAAGTCCAGTTCAGGTGAGTGGACAAATTCTATTTATCTTAATTTGAAGTTTTCTGCATTTAATACAATTTAGATAATAATTTAGGTAATAGTCACTAATGTTTTATGTAGCTCCAAACAGTAATAGACACCAACTAAAGGATACACAACAATTATTTACTTGGTACTAAAACAATGCCAAAAAAGAGTGAAAATGCTCCTCCACTCAACTTACTTGCTGATGTACTCTGCATTCAGCAGCTTGCCACATGTATTGCACTTAAAACAGCCCAAATGCCAGTGTTTGTCCAAGGCAACCAGTGACTGCCCATTTTTTATTTCTGAACCACAGCCCCCACAATCTGCAAGAGAAAATTCCAATATTAGGGAATCGCATGCCTTAGATAGTCACACAACAGCCCTGGTTACTGCACTATGAGAATCCACCAGTGTCCCGGTAACAGCTCATGCAGGCTCTAAAACTTGCTGCTGGCTGCTCACTGATGGATGCAAGTGGTGCTGCCCTAATATTGTCCTAACATTGCTAGAAGACATGAAGCACTCTAAGAAAAAACTATTTACTTAGGCTTCCTAGTGAGTTACGTTTATTTTAATTCATTTACATTGTGTTTAAAAGATTCAAAGTTTTGCTGGTAAAGCATCAAAAAACAACCAGACAAAATTAAGAAAAGACCTAAAAGTCATGAGATTAAAACAAAAAACCTGAACCTTCATCTATGTATAATTTTCTTACAAAACGTTAAAATAGTCAGAATATGAGGAAAAATAGGGATAACCATCAGTAATGAACTTATTCTAGTTTCAGTATCTCAGTAACTCCTGTAATCTTCCATATAATTATATCTAGCATCATACATAAAACTGCTTTGAGTTTTTTTTGTTTTTTTTTTTTAGGACTTCTTTGTGTACAGCTACAATTTGCTAGAGAAAAGACAAACCCTGAAAGACATTTGGAGAGTCATTTAGAGACACCAAAAGAGAAAAAAAAGAAAAAACCCGCAACACAACAATGCTTTGCATGGAAGAGAAAGGCACACAAAAGCATTAAAAAAAGAACTTATTAAGAAAGAACTTCAAATATAGGATCTCATCACAAGATTTAAACTACTCCCTTTAAAACTTTCTGATTTAAGATTCTACTTACTTGGTTACGTGACCCTAATGAGATACTCTGTTACTGCACTTGCAAATGCTTAATTTTTGAGCACAACAATAACGGATAGTTCTTATTTTCGTTAAGTGGATTTGGAATGGATTAAGGGAGTAATAATAAATCTCTCTAATATCACCCTGTAGAGCATCAATATGTGGAAACAAGCCCAGCACAAAAGCGTGTGCACAAGAGATCAGAACATTTCAGTTTTGCTAGTAAGAGAGAACATTTATTTGGGTGTGTGCCTCAATTCAGTCCCACAAGACAATAAATACTGCTGTACCCTTTAACTGAAATCAGAAATTTTTGTGTGTGTGATTTCCCCTGTATCAGGGATTCATCTGGTAATCTAATTTAATCTCACTGCTTGAGGGTTTATTTCACAAACTAAATACAACACTGTGTTCTTGGATGTCATTCACCTTTCATCTGGTTTACGCTTGAGTGAGCAGAAATGAAGCAGGTTTTGAGCTACTTTTTTATTGCTAACTGCTGTTTTCTTTTTAAGTTACAGAAAATTAAAAACAAATATTGTGGTTACTATGCCAACAGTGCCTATTGATGCAATGTCTTTGTCTTCCTGTCTTGCATGTAGTATCCTTTGGTGACTCACTTAACTTCAACCAATAACTCTGCAGAACACATCATTTGCTGCTACATGCTGGTATTCTTCTCTGAGTCCTCTTTCAGCAACACTGCCACAAGAGATTTTCAAAGCTAGCATTTTGCAAAAGAAACAAAACAGGTATCTAGGAATTTATATAATTATAAAAAATATTCAGGGATTCAGGCAGAAAGCAATTACTTGACATTCTTAATTCTTTAAAATGTAATGCATAAAAGAAGTCAAAACCAAACTGGGAGGATGAAAACAGGACTGGTCAGAAGAGTCAGTGATGTTGGGAACTCAGAAGAGTCCCAGGAGATCTCCTGAACACATTCTTGAGCTCAAGTCAGAGATAAAGAGTCTGACAAATAACATATACAGTATGTATCAGGCAGGCCTGAGCCAAGAGCACAGTGTAGCAGCAGGTCAGCAGATTTCTTTGTCCTTTACTCAGCTTGCTTTAAGTCACGTTTTGTGCACTACCATTTTTTCTAAAAACAATTGTTAGATTAAAACATTACTGTCTTTCCCAAGAAGACTGTTGCTGAAACAAGGAAACACTGATGTCATTTCTTGCTTTGCATAGTATGTCACAAAGTCCACTCTGGACTTTCAGTTTTCCAGTTCAACCAAGATGTCTCTGAGACTGCTTGTTCAACCCTGAAACACTGGTTCTATCCTAAGGATTGGTATCTGCTTGGTAAACACCAGTTATTACAAATTCTCTTTCACATATTTCATATTAATCTGAATGTTTTCCAAAGTCTTTACTACCATTTAAGATGTTTGGTTAATTTTCTGTATATTGTCATTGTTCAGGCTCTGAACAACACACTTCCATGTAATATGTGGCTGCAGTGCTTCCCACTGACCTTTCAAACGTCTGTTCCCCACACCAACCAGGCAATACTGCTACTCCATTTCCCAAAGTCCATGATCTCTGCAGCTCCTGGGCCAGCTGGGTGCTGCACATGACCATGAAACCAGAAGATGCTGCCCACTTGTGCACTCAGAAGAATCAGTGCAGCAAGTTGTGAGAGGTGGGGAAATGCAGCACAAGATGGGGGGGGGGGTGTGTAAGGAGAAAGAGAATGTAAGTACATTAAAGGATTCTGTATCATAGCGAATCAAATGAAGCTGTTCTGTACTGTTCAGTACTCAACAAGGCAAACAATTTCCATTAACATCGAAGCCACTTTTCCCATATGAAAGGAGACAAATTGATGACAGGATACTAAAGTGGACCCGTAAATACCACCAGCCAGCATGGCTGGGGATAATTTGTCTCTGGAAAATGTGAAAAGAGAAAGGACCTAAAGAGAGAGGGCCATCCCCTCCCCAAAAGAAAAGTGTTAGCAAGAGAGGAATAAGTGAAGCATCTTTCTCTGCATTCACACAGCAGCTTTTGCTGACAAACTAGAGAGAGGAGATGGTGAAAAAAGAGGCATGTGTGAAAAAGCAAAGAAAAAAGAAAAAAAAGGACAAACTTCTCCCTGAAGTGAGCTGGAAAAACAATATACAGGGTCCTTCCTCAGCCATGCTGAATGCAACTTGATGCAATATGGCAGTCATTGAAAATATTTCTGTCTTTCCTTTTTGAATTACAATCTATCTCTAATTACATATAGGTGGTGGACTGATGTTAAAGCATGGCAGCTCCTCATCAACAAATCAACAAAGAGACAGCTCAGAGCAACAGTGACCTGCTCCAAAAAACATACTATGAAAAGACCATATTTCTTCTCTACAGTGTGTGTATCTTCTGATAGTACACAATAGTACTGAGGTCAAGGCAAATGTCCCTCTTGTCACACTGCATACATTACTGCTTCCTGTGTAATATGTAGCCATGCAGTTGTCTTACTGATTTTCTGAAGCAGTCCTGGAACTCTTACTAATTCTTAAATATTACACTGGATTTTATTTTAGCTGGAGTTGGACTAAATCCTAAAAAAATATCAAAGATCCATATTATGCCTTTCTCCAAATAATTTGATTTACTCTAATTCTAATCTAATGTTTAAGCAGGTTCTGTGTATTGGTAACCCTATAATGGCACCACTTGTGTTCCTCTTTGATATTAGACTTTCTGCTAAAAATATACACTTTTGCACATGACTACATTGTATTTCTTGACACCTTTTATTGAGCAGAGTGGTAGAAGTTCCAGTTACAAATATTGGCATAAAACTCTGTTCTTTAACCTGTACAGACCAAGAAGTACCAAGAGAAGAAACAGAAAGTCCTACTCACTCCGGGGGTTCTGTAGGGGAAAAGAGCCGGTGCTGCTGGAAGGGGGCAGGGAACATTTCTGGCAGATGCACTCCTTCCCATTAAAAGTTACCCGGTCACCTGCAGGGAAAGGCAGCCTACAACAAAGGAAACAACAGCAAACAGATTACAGTCCGACTTTTGTCAAAGTATTTTCCCAGGAAGGGACTGATAATTACTCTCATTTCTTCTTTGCTCCTCCAGATATCATTCATAATTTTTCAGTCACCTCAAGGCTGAAGCACTGAAAACAGCAAGCAGACAGTTGCAAAAGCAGATGTTATGGCTACTTAAGAGAAAAATATCAGTAACAAATACTGTACACTCAAGTACAAATCCTTGTGTATCTAAGAAATGTATCAGCAAGAGTTGATCACAAACAGGATCAGTTACAGAATGAAACAGTAACAGGCAAATGCAGCTGCTTTTATGTTGATAAAATGCTGCATGAGAGTGATGAATTTTATACATTAAAAAATAGCACTTGTCCTCCCAATTTTGATTGTAATCTAAGTCCTTCTCTTAATCTGTATGCTCAGAAAGCAAATGTTGCTGAAAGCCCATAGGAGAAAAGATAATCCCATAAAACTGAAAGCATCTACACCACCTGTTTGTTTCACTCAACAACAGCTCTACTTACACATAATTAAACCTTTCCTTTTTATCAGTGTCCTTAAAACAAAAGCTTTCGACTGTAACCTCTCGTCTGGGCACAGAAACAGTTGAGGTTTTTTCTCTAATAGGACCAGATGGACAAATCACTTCATAATGCAGCAAAGGATGGTGAGGATTTAGAAACACATTTCACTCCACCCAAAGCTCATGTCCAACTAAATCCCACACGAGTTATCAAAAATTAAGTGGGGCACAAACATAACACAGGCCTTCTCCTCGTGGTGATGTCCATCTGATCAGAAAATTTGATTAACATTTCATTAAAACTCTGCATGGCATTCCCCACCAAACACTGTCAAATTCATGCCAATTGACAAGTTGTCTTCACTACAAAAGCTGCAGATACTTCTTGCTATGCATAAACATTATTTTGTTTCCTAGAGCTCAAGAGTGGCTTAGTTTACATCTGTGCTGCATTTAAAAGAAAATTTTTATTGCTTAAGAGAACAAAAGCAGTATTGTCCCTCCTTTCTAAATAATATTACCAAAATCTATTTTAAACAGCTAACTAAGTCTTCAGTGTTGTCATTAATATTGGATTATTGGCATTACTTTAAAAATTATGAGTTTAAACACTGTTATATCTTTGAATACCTGATAATGAATTCTGCTTTTCAACTTTTTTGCTTGTTTGTTTTCAGTGCTGACTTAATACTCTAAGAATTTGCCACCTTCTTACTTAAATAAATTTAAGATACATAAAAAAATATTTAAAGAAAATAGCCTTTAAATTTGTCTTGCTCTTTCACAAAAGTAAATGCTCCTTGTGTGATTCTGGTCCAAACCGACCCAACATCATATTAGTACAGATCCAGGAGTCCTAAACTTCCACCAGTTCAACAAAGGATTTTCTACCATTAATTTCACTCACTAACCTGACCAGAAGCAGCCAACCCTTTCTCTACTTTAAGAGACAGGATGTTATGGAGTGACTGAGCAGCAAGTCTGCCCTGTCTTGCAGCAATCCAGCAGCAGCACGTTCCCATGTAATATATCAAAATCAAAATAACAATAAAAAAATATTCCTTTTAGGTCCTATCTTTTATTGGCAATGGATTTTTTTACTGCTTGAAGTCACAGAGCCTTCATATATATGTAATAATAGAAGGGTTTCATGAACTTCACAGAACAGTGGAGACTGGAAAAAAACCTCTGGACACAAACTCACATTCATTTGAATAAAAAATATCAAGCAGGATACACTTCTATATAGTTAAGGAAAATCAATGACCAGTTACAAAAAACTGTCTTAAAATAGAGTGATATAACTCACATACTATCACAATTTTCTACTGCTAATACGAAAGACAATTTGATCCTGGTTTTAGTTTAATGGAATGCTACAAAATCAAGTCTAGAACTAAGCACCATTCATCAGCCTGGAAAGGCACAGACCAAGGAATTTCAGTTGTTTTGGAACTGAGACGAGTTTTAAACTTACCTCCTATGTATCTTTAGGTAGACATCTCATCTTGATTTACAGAAACACGTATATTTATTACAACCACTAGTAATCTATTTTGAATTAATCTCCCCACAAAAACAGCAACTTGCTCCACAGATGCAATCCCACAACTTTCCCATTATCTTTCAATCTTGTGCAGAGTTGTGTGACTTAGTCAAGACATTTCCATCAAGCTGCCATACTTTTTATGGAAAAAAAGACTGGGACTCAGCTAATGACCCAACTGGACTTTCATGAGATGTCTCAGTAGAAAAGCAGGCTCTCACTCTTAATAGTACTGCAGATGGTGACACCTTGGATGCTGTGAATGTTTTACCACTTTAAAGAAGCACTGCAACTACTGAGAATTCTTGTACCTGTATATTAGAAGCAGATGCAAAAGGCAAAATTCATTTATTTTTTAACTCAATTATCTACCTAACAAAAATACATCTGGACTTCCACCTGAACTCAGAAGCCCATCTGAAACAGATGCACCAAGTATCAAGTACTTGTTACTGGTTGATGAGTAGCTCAACATGAGCCTGCAACGTGTGACCGCAGCCTAGAAAGCCACATTCTGAGCTGCATCACAAAGAAGCATGGCCAGCAGACGAAGGGCGATGATTCTCTCCCTCTGTACTTCTCTTGTGAGGCCCAATCTGGAGTACTGTGTCTGGAGCCTCCAACACAGGAAAGTCATGGAGCTGTTGGAGCAAGTCCAGAAGAGGGCCATGAAGAGCATGAGAGGGCAGGAGCATCTTTCCTATGAAAACAGGCTGAGAGCTCAGGTTGTTAAGCCTGGAGAAGAGAAGGCTCTGGTGAGACCTTGTAACGGCCTTCCAGAACCTGAAGAAACCCTGCAGGAAACTTTGTCAGGTACTTTGCACAAGGGCATGGCATGGTAGGATGAGAGGGAATAGTTTTAAATTGATTTAAGTTAGACACTAGAAAGAAATTTTTCACTGTGAGGGTGGTGAGACACTGGCACAGGTTGCCCAGAGAAGTTTTGTCTGCCCCGTCCCTGGAAGTGTTCAAGGGGACCTCCCAGAGGACCAAGACAGAGCAGGTAGATGACACCCACAAATCATGCTAAAGCTTAGAGTCACCACAGCATGCCACAGAGGCTCCTTGGGGCTGAGCATGGGGGGAGGCTTTCCTACCCCATAAACAGTTCTGAAGTGGTCTCGTTTGCTGAAAGTTTAGTAACTGTTTACTGTGTCCTTCTATTCAGAGGGGACAGGGTGACAATTTCACTTCTCTATAAAGCTTTCCCCTCGTTGATTTTTTAAACCCACCATTAAGTCTCCGTGTTTGCCTCACTGTCTTCTTCACTGGGAATCCAGAATTTGCACACAACACATTTGTCAGTATTTCTCTAGACATCTGACCTCTCCCTTTCACAAGCAGCCCTGCTCAAGGACTTCAGCACCAATATGAGTGAAGATGTAAGAGAAGGTGGTAACAGTCAATTAACGAGGTTTCAGTTTCTGAGCTCTTGAACTTGTGCACTATACATAGAATTGTAGGTTAAAAGCAGCATATCTGCCTTTGACTATAATGATATCTCACAACCAGTCACCCACTGAACACTGTTAGGGGTGGGGTTTAATTATCTACTTCTCCTTTTAAAAATATTCAGTGTAATTTTCACAGTTGGATAATCTATTTTTAAAATGAGAATTAAGAGCATCTTTAAAGCAGCTCTCTGAAATTACTTGTAGGAATTTAGTACATTTTCTGTGATTCATTTTCCAATTAATTTTATTTCATCCACTTGCCTACAATATTTGTAAATCCAGGAAGAATTGGAACTCACCACCACAACTATATTGTAAAACAGCAAGCCACCATTAGCCTAATCCAAGCTAACTGTGTGATGAGACAGAAAGGTCTGGTCCTGGGCTTGTCTTTCTCTGCACCATGCTTCAACCTATGTAGCTGTGGGCAAATCACTCAAGCTTTCTGAACCAAAGGAAATTTTTTTTTTTTTCTTTTCCAGAGCAGATGGATGGCCTTCTGTTCTTTACATTGCTGACCTGCCTCTGTGGCTGAACACTCAACTAAATTTGATATAAGAAAATTAACAGAAGAATATGGTCAGGGTTGTAGGGAGAGCAAAGCTATTAATTTCAGCAGGAGACTGCACTTACACTGGGTCAGGTGTAATGTTACACTGCAATCCAAGGACCTACAGGATCAAATTCTTCTTTAACTTGTACCTGGTACAATCACATCTCTCAGGATTGCTCTGTAGGTCCAAATTTGACTCAGGACATTAAGCCTGATGAGACAAAGTGGACATTACTTGCTATTTACTGCCTTCATGAACATCAACAAGGTCAAATGCTAAGTTCTGCACCCAGGGAGGAATAACCCCTTGCACAAGTACAACTCAGGGGTCATTTAGTTAGCATAAAACAACATGGGCAGACACCAAGTTGAACATGAATCAGCAGAGTCCCCATGATGAAGAAGGCCAGCTTTCATATCAGGGGAGATCTTATTGCTGTCTAAAACTACTCAATAATGTGGATATGAAATTGGGGCCAGAGTCTTGCCAGAGGTGCAGAGTAAAGGGACAAGAGGCAGCAGACATAAGCTGAAACATCAGAAATGCCAACTCACTGTCACTGTCAGAAGAAAAAAAACCCTGCCATAAGTGTGCTCAAATGCTGCAACAGGTTTTTCCAAAGAATCTGTGGAAGATATTTAAAATCTGATGTAGGCAATGCCCTCAGCAACCTTCTTGAACCGGACTTGTTTGGAGCCAGGGGTTAGACCACAGGACCTCCACAGATCCCTTCCATCTTACCTGACTCTAGGGCAACAGGCATGCTCCATGCACAAACCTGAAGCACAGACAAGGAGGACTCCTTTGTTCAGGAAACACTATCTATTGGTAAATGTATTTTAATTTTTTCTTCATCATTTACATGTGGCAAAAACCTGTATTTTTCCTACCTTTAATTAAAAGAATACTGAAATTAAAGGGATAACAATTATATGCATTCTTCCAGCTGGGTGAATAAACAAAACCTCCAACCTTTCTGATTTCATTAAACCTTAATACCAAACCCCAAATTTTTGATACCCCATCCACACAATCCATCTGTAACATTGAAATCAAATATAGAGTCTAGGTGTAGTACATTATGCAGATCATATATGTTACAGTCTGCATAGACATTTTAATACACTTCTATAACATTGACACACTGAGACTTCTCCTGAGAATTTCATTTTCAAAAATATTATTACAGGAACAATTCCCCACTGTTTCTGAAAGATTCAGCTTCCTGCCCTTTCACATCCTGCATAAGACACTTGAGGGATCTGTACAGTCATGTCTCTGAAAGCCAAATTAGAACTAAATGCATAGTTTTAATAAAAATTAGCTCATGTTGCTACAGATAGCCTTAGTTTTCTCTGTCTTTCTATTTACTTTTACAAACATGTGAACCTCTGGGAGGAAAGGTCTTTGGCAACTCCCTGGAGAATGCAGCCCCCTTCTACTTAATAAAGCTGTAAGAAGATTGCTCACTTGCTTCCTGGGAATTCCAAGAGAGCAGTTAATCTGCAACATATTTCAATCTATGTTGTTATTCTCTCCTCATTCCTAGGTTTAGTCATTATCATCACAGAACAGCAGAAAGCAAGTTTCACTGGACTGTGAACAGCACTGAAAGAAGAAGGGACTAAGCTCTCAATCTTAAGGCCAGCAGAGCAAACATGCAATTGAAATCTGAATTTAAGAGCCACCTGTTCAACACCAGAAAGGGAGAAATAATCACACAGGACAATATGGTATACTATAGTGAAATGAGGCAACCAGGTGCCACTAATTGCCAGGTAGTGGGCATGAGCTTGTGTTAAGCCCACCTGTGCCTGATTAGGGTGGGCCCCTACTGCGCATGAGCAGGATTAGGGGCCAATAAAGCTCACTCCTGAGGAAGCCAAAAGGGAGGCCGCTTTTGGAGCAATAGCACTGATCCAGGCTAGCCAGCCCTGAGGGCAATAGACTCAGAGCACTATTCATGAGTTTCTGCTGGAACACCTGGTTGGACCTTGGAGTGCCGTGCCCTAAAAGAGGTTCGTCTTGCTACATCTGGTGGAGAATGCAGGCATAGACCTCAATCTAGCCCGTGCTCAGACGAATCAGAAGAAAGGGAGCTAGTCTGGCGCAAACTAGCATTAGCAGAAAACCCAAGGAGTCGGGTAAGAAGATCCACTACCTTTCCTTCTCTACCACTGACTGACCAAGAAAAAAAAAGGAAAGATGGGGTTGTCAGCAAGCACCCCTGTTAATGAGAAGCTGGTGACATGGGCGAAGGACCAAGAACTCTCCTCCTCCCCATCCTCTGCAGCTGCATGGGAACTTTGGCAGGAGGTCAACGACCTGTTGGGAAGCCTCCATACTCAAGAAATAAATAAAAACATAACCGGATTAGGCGGTACATGGGGAGTGGTGATCAATGCCCCAAAAGAAATAAAAGCCGAGGCGGAAGCTGCCATCACCGCCATTGCAGCACTTCCGCCAAAAGCTAGCATTGATACTACAGCACCACCACCAGAAGCAGGATCCGGTGTTGTCCCCACAGCACCTCCGCTACCCACCCCTCCTCCTGAGGGTGGAAAAACCCGGAAGGCGTTCTTAGGACTAAGGGACAACAGCCTTGCCATTAAGGGCATGACAGGAAAGTCGCACCATTCTATAGCCGAGTTTCTATCAGATATCGGGCCGGAGGAAGAAAAAGAAGCACCTGCTCCGAGCACCGAAAGAAACGAACAAAAGAATGTGAAGATGCCGACAGCCCATGCCCCAGAGATGGGCGGCCCCAGCTGCTGCTTGAAACCACCCCTACTGGCACCTCCCAGTTCAGAAAAAGAGCATGGGAAAGAAGCGGCCACCCCACCAGCTGCACCCATCGGCCTGGAGGACAAAATAAAAGCCCTCCTGGAACAAACAAATCAGGCCGTGAAATCTTTAGAAAAAAGGATGACAGACATGGAACGACACTCATCTTTCCATAAATATCGAGACCCACCCACCCTCCCTGATGATGATGATGAGGACATTCCAACCCCGTTGTTATCAAGACAAAACAACCAAGGCATCAAAGGTGCTGATAAACCCCGACCCGGAAGATGGTCTGGTTTCATCTGCGATGCCATTCTCAAAGGGGATTGGGAGGCCAGCACCATTGCTTGCCCTGTTCTGCACGATAACAACGGGCCACCTTAATTCGAACAGCACAGTTGGAAAACCTTACAGCAAGCCAAGAAGACCCTGAGAGAGGAAGGATTAAAATCAGAGTGGTCAGGCCGTCCTGGATTGGCTTTTCACCGCCGACACTAATTGCCCCCATGACTGCCGCAATCTGGCCAGGTACCTGTTCACCCCTCCCAGCAGATTGTCTGGGCCAAAGAATGGGAGCACCTGGCCCAAGTGGAAGCAAATCGCCCTCAAGCACCCGGGGATCCGCTATTAGGGATAACCACCGAGATGCTCATGGGCTCAGGACGCTATGCAGATGTCCAAGTCCAGCTCCAGTTCCCGACTGTGCTCCACCACGTTGCTGCGCACCTAGCCCGCCAAGCCTTCTATGTGGTCCCAGAGCCTACTCCAGTCCCTTCATTTACTGCCATCAAGCAAGGGATGAATGAGCCTTTTCAACATTTTGTTGACAGACTCTGGCAATCTATCATGGCTCAATCCGAGCTGGGAGCAGAGCAAAAGGAATCCATGTTCAAGCTACTGGCGTTTGAAAACGCAAATCCGAGAATGAAGTCACTGTTCTCCACTTTACCAAAAACGGCTGACATCTTGGAGATGCTAGAGGTAGCTCTAGAGGTTTGGGTGCCAGGGCCACCCAAACACAACAAAACCAAGGTATGGCCGATGCCTTTGCCGCCGCCCTGGAACCCACTCAAAAGCTCCTCGCGGCAGTTGCGCAGAAACTAGACAGAAGGGAAAATCGAAACAGAAGGAGAAATCGATCAAGAAAATCCACCCCTGTCTGTTTTCGATGTGGAGCCACAGGCCAGTCAGAAAGAGCTTGCTCAGCCATAATGTGGTGTGACTGATGCCAGAGAGGCAACCACAACAACCTGGCATGCAGGTTTGCAAAAAACGGAAGGCGCGGTGCACAAGGTCCCCGTGCCATGACACAAGTAGCCAGGCCAGCGCTTTACACCAGCTCCCCACCCCAGCCACAAGGGGAAGCCTGGGCATCGATGTGCCCTCAGCAATAGACATTACCCTCATGACAACACAGGTACACCGGATACCGACTGGAATTTATGGACCAATATACCAAGAAGATAGCACGATTGGAGCCTTACTAATGGGCCGTTCTTCCACTGGAGTTGCAGGACTTGTTGTGCTCCCAGGAGTTATAGATGCAGATTATACAGGGGAGATCATGATTACTTGTTTTACATTAAGCCTCCTCTGATAATCAAAGCAGGAACCCGGCTAGCACAACTGGTCCTCCTCCCAAAAATGAATCTGGGAAAGAACGCCCCCGTGGCATAAGGCAGTCAAGGCTTTGGATCTTCTGGAAGCACTCTGGTAACCTTAGTGCAACAGAAGAAGACGAGGCCCATCATAATTGTAAAGCTGACCTCTGGAAAAGAGGTCAAGACCCTTTCCATGATGATGGACACCGGGCTTGATGTTACAATAATCAACCTTAATGTGCGGCCTCATCATTCGAAACTTATCACTGCCCACGATGCCGTCCAGGGAATAGGTGGTGGTTCCAGTCCCCTTCACGCCCTTAAACCCATGCAATTACAGTTTCCCAAAGGACAAGCAGTGACCGTACGTCCCTATGTGTTGCCGTTACTGGGACAACTTGGAGGGTTGGTTGGCAGGGAAGTTATGAGCCAACTAGGGGCTGTTCTCTCTATCCCTGAACCCATCCAACCCCCTCAACACTTTTAATAAGGGCCACTGCAGAAGTGCCACCAACTCCCAGACTGCAATGGAAGACAGACAACCCTGTCTGGGTGGAGCAGTGTCCCCCATCCAAAGAGCGGCTAGAAATCGCCAACCGTCTGGTAAAGGAGCAGCTGGACGCAGGACACATCCAGCCGTCTGTCAGTCCTTGGAACACACCCATCTTCATAGTTCCAAAGAAGACAGAAAAATGGCGATTACTGCACGACTTGCGCAAGGTCAACAACCAGATGTTTGCAATTCCATGGGAAGATGCAAAAGGGATTGTTAAAGCATGCCCTTAGTGCGCAAAATTTGGTCTTTCCCTAGGACTGGGAGTCAATCCACGTGGGCTGCAAGCAGGAGAGATCTGGCAGATGGATGTCACCCACGTTCCAGAATTCGGACGACTCAAGTATGTCCATGTGACCATAGACACATTTTCAGGCATGCTTTGGGCGACAGCTCAGACAGGGGAGAAGGGTTTACATGTGGTCCGTCACCTGACCAATTGCTTTGCTGTTATGGGGGTCCCTCAAGTAGTAAAAACTGACAATGCGCCTGCTTATATAGGCAGAAAGGTCAAGCAGTTTCTTGCTACTTGGGGAGTAAAACACATTACAGGGATCCCTCACTTGTCTACAGGCCAGGCGATAGTGGAAAGAGCTAATCGCACCCTGAAGACATATTACAAAAGCAAAAAGACAGCAAAGACATGGACCCACAGATGCAGCTTAGCAAAGTGCTTTTTACGCTGAACTTTCTTAGTCTAAGCCGCGATTTCCAACAACCCCCCCGTGTTACTTCATTACTCGTCCCAGAAAATCAACCGCATGCCGGAAGTCCAAATCAATTACAAGGATCCATTTACAGGTCCATGGGTAGGGCCCAAGCCGCTACTGTTTACTGGAAGAGGTTATAGCTGTGTCTCCACAGACTCTGGACCTCTTTGGGTACCCAGTAAATGGGCACGCCCTGCCGCGACCAGATCATTAATTGACAACGATGCATCACCCAGCAGCTCAAACTGAACAACCTTGCTGAATTTGCGTGTTTCGACATTGTATACTTTTGAACTTCATATATTTTTTGTCTTCCTTTAAAAAAAAAAAATAAACACAAATACAACAAAAATGACAATTTCTCCCTTTTTTTTATTGTTGTTTTTTGTTGTTGTTGTTGTGTGTTTCTATGTACTTATTACAATTGTCACGGTAGTCCTTCACAAAAAAAAAAGGGGGGGGGGGGAATGTAGTGAAATGAGGCAACCAGGTGCCACTAATTGCCAGGTAGTGGGCTTGTGTTAAGCCCACCTGTGCCTGATTAGGGCAGGCCCCTACTGCGCATGAGCAGGATTAGGGGGCCAATAAAGCTCACTCCTGAGGAAGCCAGGGAGGAGGCTAGCCACTTTTGGAGCAATAGCACTGATTCAGGCTGGTCAGCCCTGAGGGCAATAGACTCAGAGCACTATTTGTGAGTTTCTGCTGGAACACCTGGTTGGACCTTGGAGTGCCGTGCCCTAAAAGAGGTTTGTCTTGCTACAGTATACTGTGCTTTTAATAGTTTCGCTCTAAAATACAAATTTTTTTTTTGGTAATCGACCCATGGCAGCCCTTAGCAAGAGCAGGAGAGTCCCAAGGAATGCTCAGGGATCAGTTGGGTTTCTGAAAGATAAATTTTTTCAGAGAGGAAAGCAGCAACACAGAAGGCACCAGCGGATATGGCTTTTGTCTGTGATTCTGGGCCATGTGGCAAGCAATAATACTACAAGCTTCAGGAAACAACTGGGCTTGTGTTTTTGCCACTGCTCCATTCAGCTGTATACACGTAAGATTTTCTCATTGATCTGACTATCTAAAGCAATACACACTTCCCAGCCCTTTCTATTTAAATATTCTCTAAAAAATATATAAAAAAAATAAGACTTTCTACTGTGACTGGTTTACTACTCAGTTCAGGGACAGTTTAAAAGCAGTACTTGAGAGCTACAGAAATACAGGTTATAAAATTGCCATTTAATGATCCTGTGCCACCCTGGAGACTCTTGTCACAAGTGCAAAGTGCCTGCTGCTGCCAAAGTTTTCCTGGTGAAGCTGGCAAGAGCCTTGCTTGGTTTCCATGGTTATTCACCCTTACATCCAACACAATCACCCTTATTCATCCAACACATATGTAAGTATTTCCAGGACCTTTCTTTCCTGTAGGAAATGTCTATAGGAGTTTCTTGGAAAGAGCACTGTGAAACCTCAGCCTAAATCTATTAACATTATCTACCCTGCTTGCTGGAAACTCAGCCACTGGCATTGTCATCCTTTGTAACTTAATTCAACAAAAGACAAAATAGCAGAAACTAAGAAAACAAAGCAACACTCAGGGCAAAAGTTCTGACTGTAGAGACAGTTTCTCAAGTACTTTGGAAACCTCACATATAAGATACCACGATACATAAACAACTGGGGAAAAAAGAGGCACTCTTCTTAAGAAGTGGATAATAGAAACAGAACCTTTCTTTCCACCTTTGGCTTATGATTTTGAATACCTGGCACTGATCTTTCAAAATCTAGTTTTCAAACGAAACACAGGTTCATGTAGAAAACATACCTGCAGACAGCACACACAAAACAGTCTGGGTGATAGGTTTTGCCCAGTGCTGAAACCACTTCTCCCTCAATGAACTGATCACAGCTGAAGCACCGTGTGCCATAGAGTCTCTGGTAGTCCAAAGTACAGATGTAGTCTCCCTGTCTCACAAAAAATCCTCCTTGAGCCAGGTCACATCCACAAGCTGCAGGAAGAGAAAAGGCAGACTCAGAAGGCTGGAAAACAAAAATTCACTCTCTAAGATGATGCTGATTTTTCACCTATGGTCAATATGGTTCCTAGTCGAATACTTAAGCACTTCAATATATATGGGCTTATTATCACAGAACAGCTGTGCATCTGAAAAACATTACTTTTAAAATAATTACCTTGTTGATGTATTTTGTACACTAATAGTTTGGATTAATTCCATATAAAAATACTAACCTCAGTGCTGAGGCTGCTAGTACAGACTTAAGGCTTGAGGTACCGAGTTCAGAGCAAGGATATACAACACCCATCACATTCAAAAGGTTAAAGGAAATGCATAAAGGATATAAAGTGTCAAAATCTGAAGCACCAACATTACAAAGAATTCTCTCAGACAGATCTTGATTTTTCTCCAAGGTGGGATGCACATGGCATCTGCTGTATACTTGCTGTACACAGGTTTACACAAGGATCTTTTTTCAAATGAGATCTTATGTTTACCTGATAAATATCACTCACCAAGCTTCCTGTCTTGGTATCACCCTGCACATCAAGGCAATGCCCTATCCTGAACACTGAATAGCTTTAGGAGTATTTTTAAGCAGTGAATAAATAAGTGTTTGTCTCCTCTTACAGAATTTGGCAGCAAGCCAGTACCTAGGCATGCTGTGAGGCTTGAGATGGAAGATATTCACATCATTTTTCATGATGCGTACCTCAGGATGAATTCTCTGACAACTCAGTTATTCCACTCATTAAGATGCACTGCAGTTACCTCACACCAAAATAACACCTACAGATCTGAGGGGTTCCTCTACTTGCCTAGTAACATGCTACCTTTTTTCCCCAGCCCAGTGTCTGTAACAGCACCTGAAACACTGTCATTTATGCTATGTGGTTTCACAGTCAATATAACTCCATAATTCTTTATTGCCTACAGCCAATAAAAATAAACAGCAGCAATAGCAATAAACTAATGCATAAATTAACTTTAAGTATGCTGCTAACCTCCTGTGGTATGTTACCAGTATTCCATTTGCACAGGACAAATATAAAATGCATCCCTATTTTCCCTGCTGGTAAATGAGCCTGCTGAAAGTATAAAAAATTTTTTGCAGTGTGCTGGAGCTGAAAACCCGGAGAAGCTTGGAGGATGCTGCACTTTGCTGCTGCTGCACACTGCAGCAAGCCATAGCAGTAAAATGCATTGGTCTTTCTGTCAGACTAACAGTGACATTTGGCCAGAAAACTGAGCATTTTGCTTATCAACCTGCAACTGCATATATAAAACCTATTTTTTTGTTGTTGTTCCATTTGTTGCCTGATGTGAGCAACCAGGCATGAATCTAACACAGGAGAGGCAGAGTCCCTGAAAATAAAAGAAGAATCAAAGACCCTTTGTTAAATGTTGTTACAGAGAAAACAAGAAAAAAAAAATCTTTGCTTGCCCTGACCTAAATAAGTTTTCTTGCTCAGAACTGTGGTTTTATGTACATTTCAAGTATTTTCCGCCATCCTGGAGATGGACCCTGGTGGCTGACTGAAATCCCACGAATGACACATAGCATGCTGCTGATATAATTCTCTTTTGGCAGCTAAAGTGCATGTCTCCATACACCATTGAGCACACTCTCCAAAAGCCTGTGATTATATCTGGAACATTTCTCCTGTCCACTATGCCTGTGATAAGCAATAGCAACCATCTGGTAAACTTCCCCCACTACAGCTTTGACTTCTGTCTGACTTGCAATTAATCTGAAGCAGTCTAAGCCCATTTCTAGAAGATAACTGCGACTGTGATGCTCTTTCTATTGCACCCTCTGGTGTGGATGAGTCCAGGTGGCATTCATGACAGTGTTGGGGAAGTCTTCCCCATCTGGAAGCTTGATGGCTATGCAAAGTCTGCATGGGAATATCATCTCATTCACCCTCTTGGTAAATTTGGACCTGAAAATTCTATCTATCTACAGGTCTGTCTACTCTGTCTACAGGAGGCAGCAGCAAGACAGAAGAGTTCTTGCAATGGTATTTAATCTATATAACCCAGTCATTCTTCCTGGGCAGGAAGATCATATGTAAGTCCTTCCAAGCAGACGTCCATGAAATCAAGAATACTCAAGCCTGTCAGTCACTGGCAACATTTCAGCTATAATATATGAAAAAACAGCTATAATATGAAAGGCTGGAATCTCACTTGATTTTGTTATGGTCCAGGGTAAAACAAAAATAAGAGTATGCAGCACCTGAAAAGCCTGGTGCAGACCTGCTAGTCCCTTCCCCAGCTCCCAGCAACTGCAGGAAGGCAGACACTTCTACCAGATGAATATCAGAGCAAGTTTCTGGGGCGGGTAAGATAAAAAGAACTGTGGGCTATCTATCCTATTCATCTTACAGCACTTCACCATGCATGTGTAGCACTGATAAAGGTATAAAGGATACAGCATACAGCACATCTACAAAGGCTCTCAGGCTAGACTGGCCACAATACCCTTAAATTAATTTGTGGGGTACATAGTTCACTGCACAAAACCCCTTAGAGACTCACAATGTTGTTATGAGACCGACAAAATATTAACAACTCAGCTTTACTAATTAAAATGAGGGAGAGTTTGCAGATTATCCTGTGCATTTGAGGCCTGTAATTTCACTCCTACATATCTAGTACGTTTTGCATTAGAAAGAGAGTTTCTATTTGCCAGATTCCTTCTGGAAACTAGAATTTTCCAGTAGCTTTAAGACAGTGTTACTATCCTCTAAAAGCTCTCCAGTAGTGTTATGGGTAAGAGAGAGATCCTCACAGCATTTTGTATGTGACTGTTCCCTGGAAAAATGGGAAAATTGACCAATTTATGTTGAGTCATTATTTTAAGGAATCAGTCTGGTCATTTTTAATTTACAACCATGCTAAAGAGATTTAAGAAACAGACTAATGTGTTTTAAGCCATTTTCTACCTAATAACATCTTAAATGTTTGTGATAAAATACTGCTGCCATTTGCCAGAATTATTAAAACAGTTGGGGCTTGGTGTGTTTTGTTGCTGTTTGGTTTGGGGTTTTTTCATTTGTTTTTTTGTTTGGGGGTTTTTTGTTTGGTTTGGTTGGTTTGTTTTGTTTTAAACCTAAGCATCTAAAGCGAAAACATTAAATATTTTCCAATTTTTTCATAATGATGCTTTGGGTGCCAGTTACAGGTTTGCAAATCAAGTGCCTGCTCTGCCTGTGCCCAGCCATGGCAGATGGGCTCATGTTAATGAGTCGCAGAAATCAGGAGGTGGAGAAACACCACTGTGACAGTGATGAATTTTATGCAACAATTCCTTGGGTCTCAATGCAGGCTCCACACCACTTTAATGCACTGAAATGCCCAATAACAACTACAGCATGCTGGCTGTGCCCCTGCTGTATCCCCATGTGAAAGAACATGAATCAGACAGAACGTTTCCATCCATAAAGGCATCTTACACTGATGTTTCTTGCGTGGGGAAAAACTTTACCCTAAGAAGAGAATTTGAGTAATTGAAAAGAATCACGAGCTTTCATGGATGTGACATTATCTAATGTGGGATGAAATTATGTAGGCTTAAAAGTGCTTTAATTTAATAGTAATTTTAGTACCTGCAAAGCTCATCACAGAATCATTCTGATCGAAAAAGAATCACAGAATGCTAGGGGTTGGAAGGGACCTCAAAAGACCACTAACCTTCAAGATCATCTAGTCTGACCATCAACCTAATTCTGCCCACCATTAACCTAACTCTGCCAAGTCTATGTTTCAAGCACCACAACTACAGAATCTCAATTTTTTTTTTCATAAACATAAGGCACAGTTTTTCGATACAGTTTTGTCCCAGTTGTACTTTGATTTCAACCAGGATAGGTTTTACTACATTTATATGGTGTCTTTGTCTAAATCTACCTCAGCATTCCCATCATGGTTAAGCACCTCTACCAGGTAGCTCTTCCCAGCGAGGATTTGGTCCTCTGCAATGGAAACATTTTCTGCACATGGCTGTATCTGTTGTTTGGATTGTTCCCTAGAAGTTTCAGCAGTTACTTATTTAAAATTCCTACCGATGTTTTAAAGTAGCCCTTAACTTTCTAACATAACTTCTCCATCTTTGGACTAGAAAGATATAAGGAGAAAACCAAAACAACGAAAAGACTAAATAAAACCTTATTTATCAGTAAGAAAGTAATGCAGGGTTATTATGCTCTGGGTATAAAGTAAGCATGTATAGCTTTACTATGCCCTAAAAACCTAAAACCCCAGAAACTGTGTGTCTTTAAATGAGATAAATTAAGTTGGAAACCAGAAATAACAGAAGCCTGGCTTCCTGTAGTGGATAATTAGATAACCTTTACTGAAATACCAGCCAGATATTCCTTTACCAGACTTCGCAATCTGGAATCCTTTCCTGGCCTTTTCACCACACTTCAATAAGGCATAAATTCATGAAAAATACTTTTTAAAAAAATACATCAGACTCTGAATGAAATGTATGTCATAAAATATAGCTTTTGCTTGAGTACCAATGTGATTGGTAAATGACCAATACATAAGGGGTTGCAGAAAGTTATTTATTAATGAAATGTTGCAACAAGAATGTGAGTAAAACAAAATAAAAATTAACAATTACTTTGTGAGAGTTCATTAACAAACCAAATTTTTTGTTGCACTATATTTATTGGCTTGCTTTTAGAAAGTTAGCATCTAATTATTTTTAAATATTAAGTTTTAAAATCTCAAAACCACAAGATAAAACCAATGGCTTTTGCATTAAATAACTTTTGCACAACTTCTATTGTCATTATTATCATCATTATTTTTTCAGTGGGATAAAATATTAAATTAAGTTGACATGGGTAAAGGCAACCCTAAACCCCCCGTCCTGTCCAAGCCAGACTGAGAGTATTGCATTGGAAGTGTAGTTTTTCCCATTATACTGAGTTAATATGTCCTGTGACTTCCAACTCTTACAGTACTTGCAAAATAATGGGCAGGTTGATCAGAGCACCTGATGAACAAGAGCCCCCAGGCTGCATCCCCAGTGCCTAAGATGCCACACATGCCACCAACTGCTACCACTTTGCCAAAAGCTGGGACTCGGAAATCTTACTAGTGAACTTCCAGTAAATGACACCCATTTGGAAATGTGAAACCCCATAGCTATGTTCAAACACCAGTCCCTCAGATTACTCAGCTTAGCTTTTAACATACTTATTTATATCCTAGCACATACATATGATCTAACCAGTCACTCCTATTACCAAGTTACTTGATGTTTTTATCCTTTTCACCAAATATTCTGTCTGGTTTAGTGCTTCATATCAGTATGGCTTCATATTTACTGACATAACTCTGGGTTACATTGCATGTTCTTATGAAAAAGTGGTCCCAAAGTGATGTATCCAGCCTCGGGTCCTAGCACAATTCCAAGGAAATTGTAGTGCTAAAAGACTCAAATACTGACCCACAGAACCCCTTACCATATCACAGCAGAGAGAATCTATGGCATTCAAGCAGACCTCAAATACATCTAGACAACTTCTCAAGACATGGTCATTTGTAATTCTTCATGGACTCCTTGCCAGTTTGTGGTTTCTATCATTGTGTATCTATAAATACTGTGAGAAGGAACTTAGTTTTTTGCAGTTTTTCAGCTATCTAAAGTTTTTTTTGGAAGGCTATGGGACAGGCAACTTAGCAGCGCAGTGAAGGCAACTCACACATGGGAAAGTCAGTCTTGGGACTGTCCTGAGGCTGGCTGGATGCAACTGGAAAAAAAAGCAACTGCACTGCCTAAATTTGGGATCAGTGAAGTTTCAGAACCCACTTGCTGCATTTGCAAGTGACCTGGCAACCTCTGAAAGGAGATGCCCTATGAATGAAATGAAAGCATGGATTTATAATTGAATCTTGTTCCTTCTGTAGAAATTGTCATGTTTTATGATAGCAAATGATTAAAAAGGAGGCTTGTATTTTACCCAGATGATTATACGGAGCACGTAACTAGTGTGTTACTGAGACTTCATGCAGGCGACAAGACTCTTGGGTAACAAATTAGCCACTGAAAAACTAATTTGATAGTAATATGTGCCATAAGAACAGCTGGCTGTAAGAGTTGGAAGGATGTCTGTATGTGCTGTTTTGTGCTTTAAATACCATCCTGGTTCTGCAAGTGTCCAAAACATTTTTGTTATTTAGTATAGTGCATCTATGCTTATTTTTCCTGTGGAGCATCTTTGCAAACAATACAATTACTGAGTTGGACACTTATTGCTGTCTAATTAACTCATTAAAGACCTACTCAGATATTGAATACTATGTACTTAATCCCATGGGATTTATAAAGATATTTGTAACTGACAGATAATGGCGGTTTTCCTTCTTTGAGTTTCCTCTAAATAGAAATGGAAAAAGTCACATTAATACAGCTGGGACCAGAGCCATGTTCATATTTTCTAGGCTGTGTTATTGGGATCCATAAATGTCATTTGAAGTACTGCTTAATAATGAAGCAAGTTGTCCAGTAAACATCAGATCACTTATTTTTATATTAATAAATTATTTGAATGTTCAAAACAAATTAGATATTAGCACCTTCCAGCTAATCTTTCAAACAAGCAAGAACTAGAGAAGTGATCTGTTGATTCCCTGCTTCCTTGACTATCCTTCTGCCATTCACTGTGTGTCAATATTATATCACAAGGCACCAGTCTGAAGCAAATCAAGCAGCTCCCCCCAAAAATGAAAAAAATCACAGAGGGTCACACTGGGAGTCAAACACCACAAACCAAAGTCTGAACAGATGTGGCCATGGCCCTCCTCATGGCATCCATTAGAAAGCTAGGAAAGGGATACAGTCTGATTTTCTTTTTAAATGTTAATTCTCCTGTAACCCCACACTGAATTTCACTACCAGTTCTCCCAATCTGTTCTCCTTCAGGTCTCAGCTCTATAGTATACTCTATAGGTCTACAATAATTAAAATATACACCAGTTTTAGGATTAAAGATTCTTACAGTCTTACAGCAAACACTCACATAGTTTACAGTAAATCCTTTCAGTCATGGATTGCACTGTAAAATGTTCGTGAAGTTTCCAGGACCAAGTCCCATGCCCAGTGTTACCATGTTCCTACTCACAGGAACAGCTGTCACACTTACCTTTGCAAACAAAGCACTTAATATGGAAATATTTGTTCTGAACTCTCAAAACTTCTCCTTTGCATGGGTTTCCACAGGTATTGCAGAGAATTGCAGTACTTGATGGCTTCTCCAGTTGGCTATGTACAGCCTGGGGTTGTGAAACTGCAAGGAAAAATGAAAGAGCATTTTAAAGGCCATCAGATACATCACTGAAATTGAACCAACTTCAGCAAGACCAACCAATAATGACAATTAAAATCTGGGACAAAACAGGTCAAGAGAATCAAATAGTTTTAACTTCTGGTACTGGCCAGCACAGAAGAAAAGATCTGTTAAAGAGGCTGAGTCAAGCTTCTCATTTCATAACTTCCAAAGGTCAGGTCTGCAAATATCCACATGATCAAGTCTTGGGAGACTCTGCCTGAATTCCAAAAAATGCTTTGCTGAATTTTCTCTTCAATAAATCAAAGACTATAGAAAATTACTGATTTTATTCAAAATGCACTTAATAGGATTTAGTAACTATTACACAGTTAGGTACTGATGTTTAAAGTTCAAGCTAACTGCCTTTTTAATTGATTTTAAGACAGAAATAAACCTCTGTACATTTTTTGACTTCGTAATTCTCAAACAATTCTCTGTAAATACCACATACATCGAATGATTAATCAAAAGCTGCTGTCACTTTGTAAGAAAACCATGATTTCAAGAGACTAAATTTATCTATTTTAGTAAAATATAAAGGGACTTAAAAATTTGCTGCCACCTTGTGATTTAAATTAGAAATAGCACTTATCAGGCTGTTGACAAGAACGACTTAAATTGGAATCCCAATGTTTTAAGTGGAACAGGTGGGATATGACCTTATTCTTACGATTCTGCTGCAGTATTTGCACCAACTGTTTACCACAATGTACTGAGGAGCTTAGAGAGCAAATATCAGGGCAGTTAATGGTAAAGAGGCTGTATTACAATTCAATAGATTTGAGTTTTCCTTATGTGAAGAACAAATAATAGGAAAATATATCAAGCATTTTAAGTAAATTACATACTTAATAACATTCTTCTTCTGTAATGTGTCATGCTTATTCTAAGGTTGGATTGCTTACTTTAAAGTAATTGGTTTTTTCCTAGTTCTACCTTCAAAATAAATTTACCAACCAACCAGTCAGGCTAGAGCAACTTTTCATAGGCTAATACAATAAGTTTTAACTGGAATCAGATGTGTTTCCCTTCAGACTTCAGTCAAGGGATAATGCCACTGCTATGTAACCCTTGTGTTTCAACAACAGTGAAAAAAATAACTGGGAAAGAAATTTTTGTATGGGACTGCTGTAACAAGTTAAATAAATTATAGAGGCTGGGCTAGACTACGATTCACCAGTATCTTTATTTCTATTCCTGCTGTATTAGAGTTGATATTTCAGAAAAACAAACAAGCAAACAAACCCAAAACAACAACAACAATAAAAAAACCAAATAAAAAACCTCCAGAAAATAGATTTTAATTAAAAAAAGCCCCAACAACAACAAAACAACAGTAATGTCTATACCTTCACTCAAAAGGCCTTTCCACATCAAGGAGTCAGTATTACAACTAGATGCTGAGCCTCCCACCCAGTCGTCCAGGAGAGTTTCTCCAAGTTTTGCTCAGACTAGCACTTTTAAGTGGGGTTTTGTTTTTTTTTTTATTTTGGTGGGGTTTTTTGTTGTTGTTGTTGTCGTGTGGAGACCTTCCTCCCCCCCCCCCAAGGGGATTTGTGGCATTGAGTTGCCTGTAGCCACTATTCAGCACCTATTAGCATTCTGCATTGTCTGCTCAAATGACACAATGTGGAATTGCCAAAAAAATCCTGCTCAAGGCAATGTGAACTCGGGAGCTATTACTGGAGTCCTGGCTATAATTAAGAACATCTTCAATAAAAACAACACAGCATGACAAGCAATTAGAAGTTAATAAAAAGGCAGATGCTCAAATTTACACAGAGCAAACGGCACACATGGTTCAAACTAATGTGAATGTCTGCCTTATTCCCTAAAAGAAAAGGGAGAAACTTTGCAATACTTAACTTTTGATAGAAGAATTTTTCTTTCCTGTAACCTGCCCGAAACAAACTGCCCACCCTGTAAAAGAATGAAAGCTGTGTGAAACTGAAACCAAGTGTTTTCCTAAGATACTTCAGGGAGTAGCTGCTAAAAGTTTGTAACTATGGCTTTAAAAAGTTCAGTCCCTCCACTATTACTAACAAGCATTAAATTTGTAGCATTTAATTCACAGTGACCTGGCCAAGAAGTCCCAGCCACAGCATGGAACCCAGATGCACAGCTGAAGACCCCAAAGACAACTCTCTCCACACCAAACAAACCCCCTTTCCCTCCAGTGAAAATAATGTCACATTTCCAGAAAAAAATTATTTTCTGTTTGTTTTCTTACAGCTGGGAGCTCAAGGTTGGACTTCTTGCAAAGCAGCAGAAATTCAGAATCATGAATTGCATCATTTACATGAATTTACTGTGAACAGTAAAACAATTGCGAAAATTGCTGCAAACTGAAAATTGCTTGCCAAGTGACAGAACACAAAGTTTTGCTTTTCACATTACACGAGGTGCTCAGTGTTCAGAGCTAGGACAAGACCATTTAGTGCATTTGTTTCCCTTCTTGATCTTGTAGATCAAGATTTAAGACGACAATAACTCAGCTATAAAATGAATTTTAAAAAGGAAAAGATACAGTATTCTCTTGGAATTCTTCCATTAATCTTGAAGTAAAGCAAATCAAATTTAAAATATGCATGGTAGGCAGATAGTTATTTGGCTTTCCTCTCAGTTTAGAACTAAGCTAATCAATATTTCATACAAAACCCCGCTGGATATCCAGTACCTTTAGGTTTATTATAAAACTGCATTTCAAAATACAGTTTTAAATATTTATCCATTTATCTAGCACAAGAAAATGATATAATTAATTAAATCTAAATTTAAGTTTGAATATTTTAAAATATATTGGTCTTTATGTTGCATTGCAGCTAATGACAAATTTTTGGCAAACTGTATCAGGTAACTTAAAATTACAATTCATGCTTCAAATAATTTTTTCATTTGGCAATTTTCAGAATTCTGCTGTTATGTATCAAAATGAGTCTTTGAAGCAGCAGAAGAAGAGCAACACATTTGATGAGTGAAATAGCGAACTACTGATAGAATGGAATGATCCAACACTGTTCATATGATCATAACTGACAATAGAGCTTATTATAAATTAAAAGCTTACATAAATGAAGAATTTAATTAAATGATAAATTTCCTTCATTTAAAATTACTTCTTTTCTTAACAGAAATGCAAGTTAATGCCCGATTCTCCAACTTCTCTTTTTCCCAGCCTGCATTTGACTCTGCCAAAGCAAATCTCCACCAATCCTTAAACCCATAAGAGATCTGACTGCACATACTTTTTGACAAGGGCAAAAACTGGCAAGAAAGGAACTCTCAAACACTTTCCCTAGCATTTCATCAGTGTACAAGAACTGTCTGCTGGGGATATCACTGCCAATGATCTTGCCCAGTGCTCCTATATTTCTGATGTTGAGACTCAACTCTCCAACAGGGAATCCAGTAGATAATATGTAGTTCTGGACAAAGCAGGACTTAACTGAATTAGCAATGGTTTGTTAAACAAATTATCAAATAAGATACATTCCTCAGATTTACTTCTATACTGCTTGCTTGAGACATAGGCTTGCTCTAAGTTCATGGGGGAGAGAGGACAGTGATATCACTTGTTATTAACTTTACGGCAACTGTGGAATGGTATTTTCAGTGTGCTTATAACTTCACCAAACTTCAACTCTTTATATTGACATTTTTGGTGTGTAGTGCTCGAGCTCATTTGTTCAGGGAAAATTGCAGACAAAATAAGACTTTTTATAAAGATAAAAAGAAAGAACAGGACGAAATATGTTGGTTTTCAATAGCACTTTGGTATTAGAAGTGCTTTGGAGTAAAGGCTGAGAGAGATGGATTTTGTGAAAGGTACACTGGATCTAAGAAATCCACAATTTGTGGTCAAAAAAAGTATCAAAAAAATATCCCCCCTTGAATAAACACAGCTCCCTTGGCATTACTAGACGAAGTAGTATTTAGTAGCAGTGTGGGGCAGGAGGAAGTATCAGGGTTGAGGACAAGCTTTGGCCAAAACAAGAGTGTTTTGGAGGCAGAACAAGATGAGCTGATGGAAAATATTTTTAAGTCCCTGGTCAAGGTCCATTCTGAAGCCTGAGACAGAAAATGTCATCTCACTCTCATCGTCTCTCTGCTAGGAGCAAATTACCAAGGAAAATCAAGCCCCTGCCATAAGGTCCTGTCTAGAACTGGTCCAAACTCTCAGCTATCAGGCTTCAGGTAGCCAAACGAGAAAAATGTTCTTGGTACATTATAGATTTGAAGACACAGGTGTCCAGAAGCTGCAGAATTGGAGTCCGTCCTAATGCTTTTTCCATGTTGGTGCCTTTTGGTTTAACTTAGCATAAAGACCCATAGAAGCTGTTACAAAGGTAGAAATGAAGCACAAAAAAGTTGTCGTGCTTAAGAACATATATACAATCTTGGATCAAACTTTAAATATGAAGCTCAAAAAATTTCACCTGCTTTGTTTGATATATGGACACAAAAAAGGTCACATATCCCATTTACTCCACATTATTTAACCCTGTTCTGAATAAAAAAATAAGTTTATTAGACATAATGCTCTTGATATTACAGAAGACTGAAATGACAAAGGGCCAAATTACACAAATTAATATTAGAAACATAGAATTTGATAATGGTTTGTGTTGAAAGAGACCTTAAAGATCACCTAGTTTCAACCTCCATGCCATAGGCATGGACACCACCTACTAGATCACATTGCTCCAAGCCCCATCCAACCTGGCCTTGAACATTTCCAAGGACTGGGCATCCACAACTTCCCGGGGCAACCTGTGCCAGTGTCTCAGCACCCTCACAGTAAAGAATTTCTTCCTAATGTCTAACCTAAACCTACCTTGTTCCAGTTTAAAGCCATTACCCCTCATCCTGTCACTACAGTTCCTGATGAAGAGTCCCTCCCCATCCTTCCTCCTCTAGACCCCTTTGGGTTACTCAAAGGCTGCTATAAGGTCTTGCCAGAGCCTTCTCTTCACAAGACTAAAGAACCCCAACTCTTTCAGCCTATCTTCACAAAAGAGGTGCTCCAGCCCTCTGATCACCTATGTAGCTCTTCTCAGGCCACACTCAGGCAAGTCCATGTCTGCCTCATGCTGGAGGCCCCCGAGCTGAACACCAGGTCTGACAGGTGGTATCTGCTCTGGGATATTTCACACAGACATGAAAGAGTCCTGTGACATAAGTTGTACTCCGAATGGATATACAGCATTTAAGTGAACAAATATTATATTCCTAAGTAACAAGTTTTTGTCATCGCCCAAATTAACGTTCAATCCAGGGAAAGTGCTAATTCCTCACACCAAGGTTCCTGGCTGAACAGTGCAGAAGTTAAGCCTAACAATAACAATAAAAGAAAAACCAGTGGTGCTGGGGAAGGTCTCTTCCTCTCTTTCTGTGTTTTGGCTGTAGGTTTTGGGTTTAGTTGTTTGTTTGGGGTTTCTTTTGGGGTTTGTTTGCTGTTGTTTTTTGTGGGTTTTTAATCCTATTCTTGAGGCTGGATTAAAAAGTGCAAGTCTTTCATTTCAGACATATTTTCATACATATATAATATCATTCGTCTTCAACACCAATCCTCCATCAGCAGAAAACTACATCAATTTTCGTTAGCAACTATCAGCACTACTGGCTCCCCTAATAAATTCACCAGTAGCATCCTTCTTCATAACCCATTACTTTTACTTATCGAGATGGAACCAGTTTGAGCAAAAATACATTAACATCTAAAATTGCCAATATCAGCTGCTTAGTTCATAATAATAATTATTTTTCAACAAAGACACGGGCCCCACTCCAACTGTGAGACAAAAATGCACAGCTCTGATGACATATATTATTCTGCATAAAGGAATTAGCAAAAAATTATCTGTGTTGACACTGAAACCTTTCTCAATATGTAGGGATGGTGACTGAAAATCAAAATACACAAACAAATATAAGACCCAAATTCCATTTGCTCACCAAGTATTTGAGACACAGAAAAAAGTATTAATTGTGGAAATGCTGCATTAAGTGATTTGGGGAGGGTGTGGTTCACAGCAGCCCAGAGGGGAATTAAATTTGCAGTCTTCTCTGAGCAGGATTAAAGGAGAGGCAGATGAGTGCAGCAGCACTCCGACTGGAATTAGTCTGGAGTTCAAGTTGGGTTTTTGCCAAACTCTTTTTGTTTCTTCTCAGCCAAAGCCCTCGGGGTTGGATTTAAAAACAGCCAGATGAAAGCAAAGGAAACAAGTATTTAAGTGCCTCCAAATACCATTTGAAGAATTATTCCTAGCTTTAAGTGCTGGATTCTGCCCCCTGCTCCCTCCCAGCCTCGTGTCAGTGTGGTAAATACAGGCAACAGGCGTTCTTCCAGTGCTGGCATAGGGGTAGGGATAATATAACACAGTAATAAGTAATACAGTGAAACATATGGTGCTCAAAGAACTACATGGGTGTGAGCTATAAATTTACTTTAGATAAGGGACTGGTATCTTTACTTTTTCCTAAGAACTGGTGATTCATTATGGAGACTTGTGGGGGCCTGAAACCCTTTCTTTCCAAAGAATGGATGAGAAAAAGAATGATAGTGAAGCAGGGACCCCATAAGCCTTCCCCATCCATCCAGGCATTAAACCTGCCCAAGGACCATATGTGTTAGAAACAGAAGTTCTGCAACAGCACATTAAATAACTAGTGGTAACCAGGTTTACCTTATTTCTCAATTAGCAGCTGTTGTTAAAAGCCATGTCAAACATATTTGCATTCTTCAGGGTGCCCTTTCATTATAAAGCAATGCCTTTTTCTTCCATACATCTCACCAAAAAGAAGATCACAAAGATAATGGGAAAGCTAAAGAAGTTTTTGCCTGTAATGTCCCCATTATGTAGTCCCTGGAGCCCTCCAGTTGGCCATGCAGAGGGCCACATTGTCCCCATGCCAGGACACACGAGCTTCTCCAAAGGGGCTTTTCTGCAATGAGTGGGTCTGGCTGCTCACCCAGAAATGGTCACTGTTCCAAAGTCTCCTGCTGTGGCTCCTACAGCCCAGCAGAATTACTGCCTCACCCCTTTCTTTAGTTCCTATAAATGCAATGCAGCAAATTCAATAAATCTTTAGGTCAACAGGTCTCTAATGGAATATATTAATATAGTTAAAAAATGCAAAATGGGACATTTCCAAAATCATGTTTCTATTTGAACTCCATATCTCCTTCTACTGCTTATGAATAGCTCTTACAGGGCCTTTTCTTTGGCA
Source organism: Heliangelus exortis (assembly GCF_036169615.1). Classification (NCBI taxonomy): domain Eukaryota; kingdom Metazoa; phylum Chordata; class Aves; order Apodiformes; family Trochilidae; genus Heliangelus; species Heliangelus exortis. The sequence goes on along the minus strand of NC_092431.1, from coordinate 9,614,949 downwards.
CTAAGGAAAGGATTGAATGCCTTTTCCAGCGCTTCCTATGGATCATAATCAAGACAGTGACCTACAGCTAATACAGAACAGCAGGCACACAGAATAACTCAAACAACTTCTGCTTTCACTGCTAATTACAGTTTGTGAGATCAGAGACAAAGAAGAGGTGCTATCAAGTGCAATGAGGAGCAAAACAACCATAATTAAGAGATGTAACACAGCACAAGTAACCAGCACAAGAGCTCCAGATCTTACCATATGCTCAGTGCAAAATTCAAATCACATAAGCGAGCCTAGCATGAGCTAACCTCCTGCCCCCAGTATTATAATAAAATATTTTAAAAATCCAAAGGCAGTTAGTAAAGCTCCCTGCTGAATTTTAAGAACTGTTACTGAAGCAATATGAAGGATATCTTTATACAGGTTTTGCAGGATTACAATGAGAAACAATGCAAGAGCAGAACTCCAATATAACAGCATAAAGGAATAGGTTTGGGTTTTTTTCATTACAATCCAACTTAAAGTCTAAAGTCAATTTAGATCAAATAAAATGTGGAAAGTTTTCAAATTGAGTCAGTTAAGTGATAGTATCATTGTAATTTCCAGCGCATCATACATAAAATTAAAGGAATATGAAACATAATTAAAAGAAAAAAATGCCCACCGTCTTCCTCCATTCTCCTGCCCTTCCACATAAACACAGAATAAATACTCTCATGACAGTATCTGTGATTTAGTTACTGCATTTCTGAACGAAAAGCAGTCATTTCAGGTCTAGGATTTCCAAACCCTGGAGTTATCACACTGTACCTGTATCTTCCGGCATTCCTGCATTGATTCCCTTACAGAGGGGAAATGTCACCAGAAGCACCACTGCTTCCCGTGGCGGTGGCTCTGCTGGAGCAGGAGCAGTGTCACCCTGTCACCCAGCACTCCGATGCCAATGTGCAGGGAGGTCAGATGACTCCTGCAGCACCCACGCCGAGGCGGGATGTGAGCCAACACCTCCCCACCATGTAAAAATAGTGTTCTGCAGCAGCCTAAATATTGTCACGTCCACAGGGTAGGCCACTGCTGGCAGGGTCCCAGAGGGAGTGCACATGGGACGTGCCAGCGACTGCTGTCTTTGCATCAGGTGATGCCAGCTTCCCCAGCCACAGAATCCCAGAATCAGCCAGGTTGGAAACGATCTGAGATCATCAGATCCAACCCTCGACCCAGGACCACAGTGGGACACCCTCCGCAGGTTGAAGCTGGGCACCTGGAGGGAAAGGCTTAAAGAAGGAAAACCTGCAAACTGCTCAGCCACAAAATCAAAAATACAAGCTGAGGTAGTTGGGAAACCTCTCTAGCCATTCCCCCCACCCAGGTGGTCCCTTCCCCCCCTTGTGCAGGAGGGCACAGCACTGATTTTGGAAGGAGATGCAGCAAGGACATCTCTCTCCTGAAGGCACTCACTGAGATTCCTGGCAGGCAAAAATCTCTCTCCTGATTGCTCATATGGAGTTGGACTGCACATCACTGGAATAACAGAGATGTGTAGAGCTATTTTAAGCAATACTTGCTTGCCCAGTCATCATGTGAATACTTGACAAATTGAAAATCTGCAGCTTTCACTTGCTTTTGCTCAATTTATATCAAGTTAGTAATGTGGCTCGTGCAATAGAAATGATGCTGATGGCTTAGAGAACAAGCTGACTAAATCTGGATTAAAGTTCTGGGATAGAAACAGGATGGCATCCTCCGTTTCTACAATGCAGATTTTTTTTTTTCCTTGCAGGCTTCACCAAATCTGCAACACTCTCACCCCTGCCATTGCTCACCATCCTTTACCCAGTCATTGCCTCCTTGGTTACAAACAGCAAAGAAACAGCTTTTTCTTCTCCTTCAGCAAACAAATTACTCAGGGGTGTAAATGTGCAAACAGGACTCAGCAGCTTTTGATGCTGCCAAGGGAGGGCTGTGAAAACAACATAGCTTGTGTAGCACTGCACAAGATGCACAGCAAGTTTGCTCTGCTATGCAGGTTGAAGACTACTTTGCACTGGCTCATATTAAAATCTACTGAATTAATCCAATCTGCATGTATGACTTAACAGTCAGCACCAAATCATTTCACGTAAATTTCAATACCTTTCAATCACCATCACAAAACAATTTCTTAAAACTGCTTTTTTCCTTGAAAAAAAAGGTGGTGGTGGTGGGGAGCTTATTTCCTTATTTCTGAAAAAATGAAGCTTTATGGCTTTGTGAAGCTCTTAATTTCTATTTTTTTAATCTCTTACAAGCTCAATATTATTTAATTGCTAAAAATACTAGAGTAATAAGAAGCCTCCACTTTATTTTTTTGAAAACAGAAAGCATCAATGCTTAAAAGCCATCTATACCAGTTATGATGAAATTTGAAAATATTTCATGGTGAGAAGCCAGAAACAGCTAATAGTTTATAGATTTACAGAAATGCCTGTCAACCACCCCAGCTCTTAAAATATTTCCCTTTGGTTTAATGCTTATAGAAAATGTCTTTACATTTTGTAATGGATACAAAACAAAACATTGTTGAGCATGGATTGGTGGAAATAGAACAACCATTTCTCTAAGGACAGTTGAGGGCTCTTCCTTCAGAAGAGCATCTGATGGGTACACCACTGTCCTGGGCCATGCCAGACATGGTCTATAACTTTAGATAGCCCTTGTCTGACACAGCCCAAGACTCAGAGAGCAGATCTGAAGATCTCAGTTTCTGCACATTGCATCAAAACTTTGCATTTTTCCACTTATAAATACTCTTATTTATGCATTACCTTGCAGCAACTGACTTCTGGCACTAAAACCCTATGGCAATCTTTTATTTTCTTCTATACTGCTGTGCTGTCTCTGTGAGGCAAAATCTATCCCTTCACTCCTTTGGATCACCATCAGCCACCCTGGCTCAGCTCTCCAGATATTTGCATGATTTGGCCTACTTAGTTTTTCCCAGCAGCTACTTCAGCTTGGCAGAAACACAGAAGTCACTTTGCTAAATAGCAATGCTCTGAAGGAACGTAAATTAATAGGCAGGAAAATTGAAAGTGCTTTCATTCTAGCACAGCTTTTCCAAACTTCACTGGCCAAGATTTCTCTTTTTCAGGGCTAAATGCTATATAAACCCCATCCTGAAGCTACACAATTGTAATGCAATCACACAGTGTATTAACTTGTATTTACAATTCCAGGTGTGATGCCTGAGACTCTCCTGTGGTCTCAACACTTGGCTCCAGCAAAGGCAAAATCCTCCTCAAAGAGCTCAGAGGGTTCTGAGGGCATTGCTGTGGAACTCCACCACCACTCATGGGCTCCTGGGCACAAAGTGTGACACTATTGCACTTCATTAGTGTGATGGACTGTCTTGGGGAGCCTGACAAGTGACAGCAGTGACAGAAGTGACAGCAGCACAGGCCAGATAGCTGAGAGACCTCCTGCTGACACTCCTGCTACAAATTATCCAGAAAGCAGAATAGCTTTAACCTGGTTTCTCAAATCAACACAAGTAAAACACCTGCAGCTCCCCTATTTTAAAGATAGTAACAGAACACTGCCCTTGCTATAGAAAAGGATGAGGTACTTGAATTAGTAGAGGAGCCAAGTGAAGTTCTGATAGCCACAGCAATCCCCTCAGCCATCCTCTGTTTACATTACTGAAGTCAAAACATCACTGACACCTTTGCAAACAGCCAGCAGACATCCTACAAATAAATTAAGGCCACACTGAAATGGATTAGCTGGCTGCAAACTCATTACAGCCTATGGTACCTTATGTTGTAAATTGCAGGTTTTAAAGATTTCAAATCTGTTCCTAATTAACCCATGTTTTTTTCCTGTACTCACTCCCCACTTCCCAGTAAAAGTTAAATATGTCAATGAATGGCAACAGTAACTGAAAGTGACAATACAAAGCTAGACCCTGGTCCTGTTCTTCCATGCTCACAGCACCTTACTAGAACCATTTTGAGTTTTTTCCATATTCTGTCTTTGAAAATGTTCAGAAACAATTATTCATTTTATGAAATGTGTCAGAAGAAAGGTTTTATTCACTATACCATATCAAGTACTTTCTAATTAAGTGTTTTTAAAAAATCAGAGCTAAACAACATGTGAGGTCCAGGGACTTTGCAATATACTACCTGTATGTACCTGTTTATATACAGCAGTTCTCATGCTGCTTGGGATCTGCACACTGCTTTAATTTTAGGTTACCCTGTGTGAAATCAGGAGCTGGACTCAACAGTGCTCATGGGTCCCTTCCAACCCAGGCTCTTCCAAACTTTTACAATTCTATGTCCCTGGGTGTTAAGTCACTCACTAAATTTTAATCAACTGCAGATAAGGCTGTTCAATAGCAAATGGAATCCAGCCTCAATGCAGGTTAAGATATTTACTTTTCCTTTAAAAAATCTATTAACTAAAAAATAAAAAAAATTATTAGTGAATGTTACTTGGAACATTTTTTGCTGGAAAATATAAGAAATCATATTCCACAATTTTTTCTCAGTAACCTTTAAGATCTTTCTTTCTAAGTCGTAGAAGCTGTAGTGCTGCTGCATGTCCTTTTTGCCTTACAGTAGTTATGATTCAGGTTAGTGTTAATTTGGATTTTTTGTTGAGGATAATATTATCCCAAAGAAACAAACAAAAATGGAATAAAATTAAGTATATATCTGTATGCAAAGATACAGATTTTAGCAGTACTTTACCACTAGGACAAAACAAAATTACAAAGCCTGTTTCCTTTTAACTATCATCATTTACTAATTGAATTCATGTATCCCTTAGTGGTTGGGTCAAAAAAGTTCATACTACTGTCTTGCCTTCAGGAATTTATAATCCAAACAGAGAGTATGAACATATGGTAGAGGTGAAAACAGTGTAAGGTTAAAGGTTTAACAGAGCTGGATAAATGGTGTCTCTACAACTAAACCTAAGTCTTCCAACATTCTGCCCAGACCCTCTTGCATCAATCCCATTCCTGCTGGCAATGGACTTGCAGAGTCACCCAACCATGCCTTCAGTAACCACTTGCACCAGAGAGAACCTGCTTATCTTAGGAAAGTGATAGGGATGGCCAGTAACAAATGGAGTAGACATCAGGTATGAAAAGATCTGCTCAAGTACTGGTGACAGTCTGACATGTGCCATTTAGAGCAGAAAAACCAACATGTAATAAGGATAAAGCAAGCAATTAACAAAACATAAAGGCTTCTAAAAGGTCATGGACCACAAGAGACTAATAGGAGAAAGAACTTGAGAGTGAGAGGGAAAACGTAAACTGTCTGTGGAATACCTGGTGGTAAGCTGGGAAAGTGAACAGGATAATAGGATGTATTGCATTAAGGAAAAGCATCCTGGCTGCTATAGAAACAGCACTGTAACAAGAGCTGGCCAGATAAAACACAAAATCTGAGCCAAACACTTTAAGGGAGAAATCTAAGAAGCAGAAAAAGACAACAAATGTCAGTTGCTGTGGCCAAAAATTGCACATAGTAGGCGTGAAAGTTAGAAAAGTTCATTAACAAAATCCTTTAGTACAGGAGGAATTAAACTCCAATACAAATCTGACATTTAGTGAATCATGAATGGTGCAAGAAAGATGAGACACATTACAAAAATGCCAAAGTCATTTTTGGGTATTTCTTCTGGGAGTAAATTAATGCATGGAGCAGGTTTTTAGGGATGTATTTTAATGTGTGGGCTGATGCTACATGCACACAAAGAGAAAAGCAATACACAGTGTTACTTCTTGTTCTGCATTAAAACAATTACCATTTAAATGATCTGGATTTATGTAAAATGTAATTTTTGAGTGCTTAGTGAAGAAACTGAAGTATTAACTGGGTAATTAGATAAACTTAAAGAATCTTCAGTGTTTTGCTCAATGTCTGAAAAGTTACAGACATGGACATAATTCTGCAATCAGCAGCTACCTATTGTACAAATTTATCAAATGATAATGTGGGATGGATGCTGGTTAGAAAAAAGATTCATCATCTTGTGTTGAATCTATTAACTTTGGAGGTGCCTTATAAAGGCAAATGAAAAGAAATGAATACATACAAAACCCCTGAAGAATGGAAGATTTTAAGCATTAAGAGCCCTGAGAGTCAAAGGAAAGACTCGTGTCCAAAATGCCACAACTATAACAAGGTTGTTTTTTTGGAGTATGTCTAAATTGATATTCTTTATTGCTCAGTTACAGCATAAATAGCTCCAAAATTTAAAACATTATTTTTATAAAGTCACTGTACCCTGTCTATTACTGTTCTGTAGCCCCCTGGCTTACCAAAAATCACTTCTAGCATCTTCATCAGTTACTTGTCATACTCCTGCCACTTCCCTCATCTTTAGGGCACTGAGCTATGGAGAGCCATGACCCTAGATCAGAAATGAGCATTTCAGTGCTAGTTTTTACCCTCCCCAGGTCTGTGGCACCGAACAGGCTGCACCCCTGCTTGGCACTCTTCATGCTGGTATTTGTTTCATCTGTGTCACTGAGTGGAGGAGGGGAACAAGCACATTCCCTGGCTAAGAAATGAGCAAATGTTTCGAACCAGGGAAAAACTGTTTAAAAGGAATTTCCATGGCTCATTTCTCTTTCCAGTCCTTGGTACCAACAGAATAATAATTACAATGCCTGCTTGTTACAGCAACACCAAAAAAACAAAAGCAAGATAAAATAATGTAGAACACAGTAGTTCATTTTGCTAGATAAACCACAATGAAGCACCTCTATTCATTGACTAAATTATAATTGATTAATTTTCCACTAACACTATATGAAATGGTGCTTCTACAAGGATTGCAAATGATAATTTAAGGACCTTTCCAGAAGTTGCCTCTTTTTTTATGTTGTATTCTACAGCGTATAAAAGTGTCTTCAATAATTACTCTACATTGTTACACTGAACTCCTGGCTTTATTTGCTCTGTTTAATTTGGCATTACGAAGTGATTAGCTGTTTTCTTGCAATCATACAATTACTTCAGATATATATAAGTGTGAGAGTCTGATCTCACTGACTTGAAATTGTCTCAAAAGAGCAATTTTAAAGTGAATAGCCCTGGCTAGGGTGGAGGACCTGAACTGGCCAGAGCTGAGCAGGGGGTGATACCTGGAAAGAGATATGAACAAAGAACTAATGGCTGGGTGGAGACTACTCCCCTTTTCTGAGGGCCTTCAATGCTGGGATGCCCCTCCAGGCATGATTACCCTGGCAAGGGTGGAGGAAGCCACCTTGATTGTACTGATGCTGATGTACCTGGGTAAGGGGGCTGGAACAGAGTGGGGAGTGGGGACTGGAAAGAGATAAGAGCTGTGTGCTGGAAGCCCCTTCAGGTGAGCCTGTCTGCAATGGCTCTGATGCCAATGACCCTGGCTTCTGTGGCAGCTGACTGACAGCTGAACAAAAGGAACTCAGGGGTATATATGGTTGTCCATGCTGTGGCTGCTTGGTCATCTCTTGACCCACCGCCGTTCTGCATCAGACCCTGTCAAGGATCAGCGCCATCCTGAAGAAACTCGCTGGATAGCTGGGCCCCTGGTGGTGACACTCTCTCTCTCTCTCTCTCTCTCTCTCTCTCTCATTCTTTCTTCTCCCTTTCTTACCCTTTTTCTCCATTTTTCTCTATCTTCTTTTCCTCTCTCCCTCTTTTGCCTGACTCTGTATTTTTGCCTGGTTCAACTGTCAAACAAACTCTGCTTGCACCTGTCCCTTCTACCATTGGACTTTGTTTCACGGATCCAAAACAAAAATAAATTTTAATGTTACCTCAAACCTTAACAATAGGTATTGGCATAATTGAACTGCTGGTGCTAAAGTCACACTGCCTTACACAGGTGCAAATTAGTTAATTTTGGTGAAATTGTCACAGCATGAGGATGTCTTCTTAGATTCAATTACACACATACAAATCTAATTGTGCTTCATGCCCATCAGATACATCAGCACATTGCCTCCCTTTTCACATTCCAGCCACACATTTTCTGCAATCAATTACCCTTCAACACTGCTTTCATAGGGGAAATGTGTTATATTCACACAAACACAACCCAGGAGCCTACAGCCTCTGTGCTACTTCTGGCACAGTTCTACAACAGTTCTACAGTCAACAGATACATTTTTGAGCTATCTATACAACGTGCTTTTTGACTGAGTTTTGGATTTCTTAATCTGCAACCACCACTGTATTCAGTGTAAGTAGAATACAAGTAGTCTACATTTACTGTAGACAGTAAATGAGTGCTATTTCAAATTGAATACTTTGGTCTGAAGCTTTGCATTTGCCTTTATGCAGAGAAAAGGGCAAGAAGCAACATTACCTGATATAATTGTATCTTACTTATAAAATGAAGATACTGCACACCATTTTTGCCAGGTAATGTACAGAAATGCAATTCAGTGAAGGATGGAGGAAAAATCCCACATTAGCCTCACTCGCCTGATTTCAACAGGCTTGAAATACAGACAAATTATCTTCATTGTGCCAATGGAACAATAGTGGGAATGTGGGCACTGTGGGGACAGGAGATGCTGAAGTCTGATTGTCCCCATCCAGCCTCTGCACCTAGGTTGCTTTTGCATGGAGACCTTAGTTTAGAGGAGGTGAGGGAAAGGTGGCCAAGGTCTGGTCCCATTGCACAAACAGGAGCTGCCACAGTCTTTGATACTGCCTACATTTATGTGGTTGAACTCACTGTAAAAGAAGGAAGAACAGCCTTGAGAGGACCTCATCACATTACTGCAGTATTTAAAGAGCAGCTACAAAAAGGATGGAGGCTCTCTCTTCACAAGAAGCCACATGGAGAAGCAAGGGACAACAAGTACTAGTTATTCTAGGAGATGTTTAATCTATACAAGAAAGGAATTTCTCACAATGAGAGCCATCATGCATTTGAACAACCTCCCCAGAGAGGTGGTGGAATCCCCACTGAGGGAGGTTTTCAAAATGCTATTTGAAAGGGTGCTCGATAATCTCATCCAGGCTCCCTCTCCCATGAAAGGTTGGACCAGAACTGTTCTACGGCTCTGTGAGTAAAAGCAGCATTGTCTGATGAAAATGGTGATTCAGAAATTCTTTTCTTTTCACCAAGGAGGAAAACTAAAATAGAGCTGTAGGAAAACACCAAAGAATGCTTTTCAAGTCACAAGAAGACAAAGCAAAAGAAACCATTCTGAGTGACCTTCTTAATCGAAATTGGCTTACAGTTTCACTGGGACTGAATCTCTTAAATCCTCACATTCTATGCATACAATTAATCTAAAATTGTAGCCGAGACTTGGTCAGCACCAGCTACCTTTGCAAGAGCATTAGAAAAGCCTTAATTTTCCTCTGTCTCAAGAGAAGCCTTTCTCTCTGTCCCTAATACAGCAAAGCCTTGTGAGTTGTTGCAACATGGAGGTTGGCAGCCCTACTGCATGCCCCACCAGGAAGATGTAGGTCACTCCTCCTCACAAGGGGAAGGAAACAGGGCGTTTCATCTGGCTGTTAAGCTGCTTCAATTACCAATAATCCTACTGATTAAAGTCCTTAATAACAACCTGCTAAGGACAACAATTATGTAGGATGCTATTGCTTGGCCTAGATGCCACTGAAGCAAGACTCAGTCTGTTGAACCATCACTGACACAGCCATCATGGTTCAGAGACTCAGCCCATGACAACATATGTTTTATTGCACCCCCTTCCGCTGCACACATGGCTTCCAGACTGTATTCACAGTCATTCCTCCTTAGCAAAGTCAAGCTCCTTTCCACCTTCCCTGCAAGGGATAACCACTTATATATGGTTTTGGTCCATGCATTTATGACTGCTGTTCAGCCACTTTGCATTACATAGAAGCAGGAAAAATCATGCACAGCCAAATCTGGAGGACCACAGGGATGCCTCCCACACATAGCCAGCACAGAGACTGGGTGTGAGAACCCCATAAGCACACACACTCCCACCAAACCCACACACGGTTTAGGAAGACAGAACAGACTGTGGTCATCAGGTGCTCCATTTTCTCACAAATGCTCCTTCCTGACCCACCTTCTTGTCTCCTTTCCCCACCTTCAATTCTTCTCTTGAACACCTCCCTTCTCCTGGGCACACAGTTGCACCACACTTTCCATCCACCAGCTCTGGAGCTCCTCATGAAGCAGGAAGAGGCAGGTAATGCAGGGCTGCGAAACATGGGAGCTCTGTAGACCATCTACTGAAGGAACATCAGGGCACAATCTGGCCCTGCCACACAAAATAATGGTTTCAGTGAGAGAGAAGCCCAATTTTAGTTTAATGTGGCACACAGAAAGAGCAAGTGAGCCTTGCTACCACAGCATATTTCGAGTGTTTATTTCTAAAAGAGAATATAAGCAGAGATCATTTTCCTCCCGGTTCAAATACTCCTAAAGCAAATGATGACTCAGATGGTAAATACCCTCTCTATGGCATCCCATTTCTCTCTGTCATTTCGAGTGACAGCTCTGTTCTCACTGAAATAAAAAAGGACAATTCTGCTTTGTAATGAATGAAACTTAGTCTAGTATGAGTTGCTTTTCTGCACAGCTAAGCACCATCAGTATCTGTATTTCAAAACTTTTTGGTTTAATAGTGTTACTCTAGACACAGGCCTGAATTCTAAGAAGTTATTTTGTTTTTCCAGGTGCTATCTTGAAACATGGAAGTCAATATAGAGCTAAGTGAGCTACCTAAAACATAGCCTAATAATGTTAATCTGATCAAGCTGAAAGAAGTGAGTATCAATTTCATATTCAAAGCATGATATCCAACACTGTGAATATCACTATGATGAGGTGCTCAGGGTATGCCAAATAATAGGTTAAATTGATTAAATTATGATTAAATTATGATTAAATTATCCCATCAATACAGTTTTTTACATCAGAGCTAGAAAAAGGACACAGTAAGGGCTAATATGTTAAATAAGCAGAGGCCTAGGAGCAATTAATGCAATCCAATCCTTATATTTTTAATAATTTTATCTACAGCTGTCATTGGAATTCTGAAAAATTAGACATCTGCTGGAAGTGCTTCTGACTAACCAACTTGCTTACTCAAACCAGCAAGACATTAGGTGTCAAAGAGCATAAACCTCTAAATTAGCCACCATGACTTGCAGGAACCCTTAATTTGACCAAGCTTTCAGACTAAGCCAGGTCTAACAACATTTTTCATACTGTCTATCACAGTCAGTCCCACCTCTTTAAAGCCATTCTACTAGCCTTCCTGTACCTACTTCCTAATACCTTCCTGTACCACTGAGCATTAGAATTTCCAGTGCTATCTCAATTTTAGTCCCTCTTCTAACACTGAGCTGAGAGTTGACGAGTCTGATCTGAATTTCAGTCTGGAAATGACATTACACTTATGCCCCAAGCCATGCAGCCTGGTGATCCCCATCATGTCACAGTTTCACTGTCTGATACCTTGCTGACAAGCCAAGGCAGACTGGTTTTAAAACCATGCATTGTATCACTGATTTCACAATGGCAATGCTTTTAGGCAGCTTTATATTTTCAAAGCACTGTGAAGAATAACATGGCATCTTTTCCAACAGCAATGTAACAATTAAAGGAACTCTTTATGAATGAAGAATTCAGTTCTTCATTCTATGAAAATATGAGCATAAAATACATAAATAAATACATAAATAGAGAGATCAGGTAAAACTTCAGTTTTACCATCCAAAAATTACTAAAGACATTAAAGTAGTCTCCCACTATCATAACAGAGGCAGAAACTTCCCACCATGAAGTCCCCCACCACCACAGGCTGGCACAGAAGGTCCTCTGGCAGTGCCTCCTTTCCACTCCAGGTTGGGCTCCCCCAGGCTAGACACCCAGCTCTGAGATACCTGAAGTCATATAAATAAATGCAGATAGATAAATGCAACCTCAGTGCATAACTGCTCACCCCATTTTTTGTGCTTGTTTAAAATTTTTGTTGGGATTGTGAGTTTCTTTATTTCCTATGCAAACCACATCTGAATCCCCTAGATCTCACTGACTCAGCTGTCAGCTCTCCTAATTCTCCTCATCAATGTTTCTTGTGATTACAGTATGAGAGCCTTGTAAACATGTTAAAATCTGAGCCTCATTAGTAAAATAAAAATATAGCTTTCTAAACCCCCAAATTATTATAGAATTGTGTATAATAACACTAAAAAAATATACTGCTTTTTGGAAGTTAGATTTTCTAACAATCGTGGGAGGCTGCTAACACTGTAGTATCAAGGATCAATTAATTACCTGAGTACTGCATTGTACCTTTTTCTTCCTTTTTGTGCTCTTTTCCCCTTTCAAGTACTTCTATATAATTATGAACTTTTAATATGAATTATCCCAATTATTGGCTATTTAGTCTTTTTCTAGCCTCTTCCTTTGATTTTGCTCTGCAGACATGAATCATATTTTTGGACGCTTATACTAGTAGAGCGTATACTAGTGCAAACATTAACAAAGCATTAAAATATCAGCACAGTATTTCAGCTGTATTGAAGTCAAATCTCATGGTCAAATTTAAAATATTTGATAAAATATTCTTTGGTTAAGATGGCGTCATGGAGATTTTATATGCACACAGTAATTACCTTTAACAACAAATACACCACTGATACAGTGCCATTCATTACAGCACTTGAGAAAGCTGCAGAATCTCTGCCCCTCTAGTCTAAGAACATTTTCTGCTATCCTTTCAAATGTAACTTTCTTTCCAATTGCAGGCTGAATCAGTCACTTAATTCACACCACCAGACCAGTTACTGACCGTCTGCTAGCATGGTTATGCCTATATAGGTGTAATCTACAAATTCTTTAGTCCAATTCCAGTTGGAAGTCCCACTTAACAGCAGGGAAGGGTGAAGGAAATTATTCTGGAAATCATCCCTGTCCTTCAGATAAGATGCCTATGTGGCCAACACCATAGCACCCTAAAAGCAGTTCCCAAGGATCCTCCAGCAGACTTACAGCTTTCCCTCTTCCATATTTGGTCTGTTCAAAATTATTAGAAAATGAGAAAAGACAGAAAATAAAAAAATTGTAATCAATCTAGAAGCTACTGAGACAGTTTTTCATTCATTTCAACAGGTAAGATTACATTTGCAGAATTGTAACAAACACTTTAAAGTGTATTATTCTACGCACACAGTAAGATTAAATTGTTTTACTGACCCAAAACCTTTCAAATGTACTCAGACCTACACAAAGGCTCTAATGCTTATATGCTAATTCTAACTCTGGATTATATCAACTTATTTTTGTACACTGACGAATGGACATAATTAGAAAAAGCAATAAAATAAATTTTACTTTTTCTAAGACTTGAAATTGCTCTCATCTTTTAAAAAAGCTAATTTTCTTCACTATCTTTTACAATCATTTTACAGACAGTTTTACAGTAATGAGATTCTACCACTCCTATCTAGGAATTCACTATATATTTCACATCCAGTCTACCAGAAAGTAAGAGTCTCAAACCTCAACTCTAAATCAAGACAATACTTTACATTGGCCTGCTAGTAGCAATGACATATCAAAATAAAAATGAGATGATGTGTACTCTACTACACAGAACTTCTATAAAATATTGGAAATGTATTGTCTTTATTTTCAGGTATATTGTACAAGATATTTATCTTCTAACTATCTGTCACAGAATGAGAAATGGAAGCCTTGAATTTATTCAGCTCTTCAGTTTATGACCTGGAGATTTAAATCTGATACCATGCAAAGTATGTCCAAGCATCAAGCACACCACAAGACATAGCCATTATTTTAAAACAGTCATGTAACTCAGATGAGAAATCATTATGCTTCAGAACAACAGTTTCCATTTAAAACATATGCCTGTCTATATTTTTTGGAATTGCTGCATGAGAGCCCCAGAAGTGTTGCGTTGCTGTCCCCCTTTAGCTTCAATTCAAATGTAATTTTAATCATGCCAAAGTCAAGTTGTGCATTCCTACATGCTATATTTAGACCCACAGAATAATTTAGGTTGGAATGGACCTCTAGAGGTTGCCTAGTCCAGCCTCCCTCTCAACACAGATCCCACTAGATCAGGTTCCTCAGGCCCTTGTCCTGGTCAAATTTGAAAACATCCAAGGATGGAAGGCCACGACCTGCCCCGATGTTTTATCCTTGCGAATTTTGTTTCTCCTTATACCCAATCAGAACTTGCCATGTCTCCAGCCACCAGTGTGTTGACTCAGGCACCTCTAAATGGGTCCATTTTCTTTACAGCCCACCAGCAGGGACATGAAAACCATGAGCCATTTTCTCCCTCAGCCTCCTGAAGAAGCCTCATCCCCTGGGTCCCTCCTGGTACAACCATTCCTCTGCCTGTCCAGGCAGCCAATCCACAGACCTGCTCTGCTTCATCCCAGGGGCAGGACCCTGCCATGACAGCAAAACAAAGCCCTGTCCAAAATCCCTCTCTAACATGACCATCCCCACAAGTCATCAAGTACATACAATTTAAAGCAGAATGACTCAGATCAGTCTTCCAAACCCCCATTTAGCATCTATGGAAAAGTGAGCTGGCATTCAGTACTGATGAACACCTGTAACTCTCAGCATCTTTGCCCATCCAGAGTTTTTTGCAAGGCCACATTTCACCATCATATAGCACCACATGCCATAAATAACAACGCAAAACTTTTCTGTCTGCATCTACCATAACGAGTTTGGGATGTCCTGGAGGGGGTCAGCATTTCCGATCTGAACACGTAGCTTTACACCATTGGATTCCAGCAGAATACAAGCTAATTTTAGGCACACTCATGTCTAAAGGGCTGACTGAGGGGTTTTTTTTCTTTTTTTTCCAGATATAAATGTCAGATATAAATGTCAATATAAATTGTCTCACAGTGCTATCAGTCACAATGAATATTCCTATTTCCACTTACACAGCCTTCCTTCAGATTTACAGTAGCCCAGTCTAAGGATTTATTCTGAGAATTCAGAAGGAATTTCATTACAATCCTACAAAAAAAATATTAGATATACAATGACCTCGGTGATTCCATCACCATAAAAGTAACAAGTGAAGCAAAATTGTCAAGCTGATTTTTCAAATATATGTATATACTAAACAAACTAAGAACCTGGTTTACAGTGAACCAAACTGGTTTACAAAGTTACAGAAGATGATAAATATTAATCTACCTAATAACTTATCCTATGGGTCACAGGCACTACTGCACAGGTATCCAGGTTCCATCCTCTACTACACCCTACGCAGGTTCCTTGCAACCTAATGAAGAGGCAATGTGGTAACACTGCTAATCTGGCTGCATTTAGCATTTTGGCTGACTCTGACACAAGAGCTTTGGGAGTTTCGACTTTAATGTCAAATGAATGTGATGTATTGTTCAGTTCCATCATTTCATCACAGCCTTGAAACAATGTTTCAAATTAAGTACCACCCCTGGGAGATAAGTGATTATGCATCAATCTGTTTTGGTTTTTTGTTTTTTGTTTTGGGTTTTTAAAATAATTTTAATTTAGTTCTAGTTTTCATTGTTGTAAAAAAGCGTAAAGATTTTTAACATTAAAAAAAAAATCTCTTCTTCCCTTTTCTGTATCAACAGCATAAACAAAATCCAAATGGTAACAAAAGGGGCTCCAACTTCATTTATGAATACAGATTCTGCTGCATGTGATTTCTCCCATAGTTTTGTGTGTGTGTACATGGCCTAATTGATAGATCTCAGGGACAGGCATAGTGGTTTTGCTTCTGCTTGTATACATGCTGTCTGGTAAGCTGATGCTACTACAGAAATTTAGGGGGGGAAAAAAAAGTATAAGATTGTTTAAATTCCTGGAGATACACTACAATCCCTTGATTGTCATGAAGCTGCCTTCCCAGGGTAATGGGAAGAGCAGACAAAACAGGCAGAGCTGTTCAACTCATCAGTGTAGCCCCAATGTCAGGGAAAAATATATAGAAAAAAAAGTAATAAAAAGAAAACAATCCCACAGCAAGTGATACTCCTCTTGGAACCATCAGAAATGGCCCCTTCATTCCACTCACTGATTTTACTGCTGTGGTGGGGAAAGCAGGATGGAGGTGACACAGCTCATAGCTGAGAATCTCCTTCCACATCAAGACAAGGGACAAAACATCTCACTAATGTGACTGGCATCAAAGGGCCCAAAGCTGCCTCCCAGCCCCTCACCCCTTGGAGTGATCCTAAACTGCTGGATCTGTTCACATACCTTTTGCCTTAATACTCAGTTTTCCAGCCAGTAGGCATCTGACAGAGCAGATGTCACTGAAACTGCTTGACACATTAAGCTGCTATTTGTTTAATTCTGATGTGGAAAATGTGCCACACATCATATATTTTGGTATGTTAATCTACCACTGCAGTAACCTACTGCAATATTTTATGATTTTATTCTAGACCTATTTGCTTATGGGTTTTATTTAAATCATAATTAAAAGCTGTTTTCTTGCTTCCTACCTACATCCTCTTAAGTGTATCCTTAACTTCACCATTGATTCCTTCAAGATGAATGAACTATTCTCTAAAATAAACTTTCAATGTTCTAGCATATTGTATCTACAATTCATTTGCATTAAATGACATAAGACAGATGTTAACTTCCAGAAAAAATGTATTCTGTTAATAATTAGTACAATATGTCATGGACAAGGGAGCCCTAGGGGTACAACTTTAAGGAGATGCATGTTAGTATCTATGTCTGCAAAAGAAGACTGACCAAAGCTATAATTGCAATTAGCCTCCGGGTAGTATTATAAATGACTATATGAATACTAAAACATTCTTATTTGAATCCAATAAAAAAAGAAAGAAAACCAAAACAAAACAAAACATAAAGCCCCCCATCCAACCCAGATTCTGTTAATTTTCAATTCTTAGGTAATAAACAGCTTGAAGTTTTATTTCTTACAGTAGTATGTAGCTTCTTATGCTTCAATGGGACCATCTGTGACAAAGAGTGTATATAGTCTTGAATCTGAAAATTATTGATCCCAAAACCATTTAAGGAATCAATTTTAGAATTGGTTTCAAAAGATTATGATGAACACAACAAAAGAGGAATTCCAAGACATAAACATGAATAATGTCAGTTTCAGACTAAAGCCACAATAGAGTGCCTACTAAATTTGACTCCTTTTGTGGCTTTGCACCAGATGCTGCAGAGCCTCCTAGCTTGACAAACTGCAAGCATGTATTAGCAAAATTAATCCTCTTGCACGTAGCTGCACTCCTTTGATAAGTCAGCATCCCTAGCATTAGCACTTCTGGTTTCTTGAGACTCTCTGGATAGGCATTAGACAGAATTAATTTGCCAGAGCCTTACCCTGATGCTCTGCCATGGTGCATTCTGACAGACATTCCCTGTGGGCTGAAGGCTTCAGTGCTGACAGCTCTTTCATCAGTAGCTTCATGTGAATAGCTCAGAAAACAACCCTAATGAATTCCTTAGGTTTCATCAAATTCTGGAGTACACTTTTCAAAATATAAGTTCTGAAACATACACATCCGTGGTTTGAGGTCCAGTTTATGTCCATCATTGTAAGATATTGAGGATTTCCAATGAAAATCAAACATTAGAAAACACTTCAAACAACATAAAAGCTGGAATGAGTTTGCTTTGCAATGCAGTCCTTCAGAACCTGCCCGTGTTGGTGCTGCCCAGTGCACACCCACTGATCTGTCCTGTGCTTCATGGCTCATTTCATCAGTTCTCATAATGAAGATGCTCCCAGTATTACATTATACCAATGCTTACACTCTTCTGAAATGATGCAATGATCATAACTTGATAACAAATGCATGAACACAGGAACTTGATGTTGCCATAGTTATTTAGAGGGCACTAGGGGACAAGCAATACATTCAGATATTTCTTAAACAGAACTTGGTTGTTTTGATGTATTTCAGACAGGAGTGCCAGGTGTTGCTTGCAATATGTCCATTTTATCTGGATTCATACACGCTGAAAACAAGCTTGACTCGGTACAAGCCCTCAGGACTGAAATAACCTTCATCCCAGTAATTAAGCTTTCAGGTCACCAGGGGGTCCAAAAGCTGAGACACATTATTGGTCTGATCTGGAACAGATCAGAAATATTATTCAAATGACCTATTATATTCATGGGATCACCACTGATGAAAGCTGCAGAAATTGAAAAATCGGAAAGTTGCCTCCATCTCCAGATTCCCTACCCAGCAGGGAAATGAGGATGGGCAAGCAGAGAACAGAGGCTTTTCCACTTTTCTGCACGTATCTGTAACACTGGCCTTCGGGGAAATATTAACTTAAGCCTGCCTCTAGAGGAAAGGGCTTCGTGTTATCTCTCTGCCGTGTTATGTCACTGGCAAGTGACAGTGGCAGCTGCTGGCAGGGGTCTGCTGGGACAGGCTGCACAGATTCCTTGGTGGGGCTGCACGCTTGCAACTCGGGTGCCAGTACACACAGTCTTTTCCTAGCATGTAAAAATAAAGAAACATTTGCCAGGGTTTGGTTCTTCTGGGATATGTATTTATTTTTATGCATTTAAGTATTTTATATGTGCAGTCCTATCTGATAAATGGCATTGGTTGCAATCTTGATTTCTTTTTGGAATGAAATATCCAGATAGAAACAAAAAGCAATGGGGAATACCAAGGCTGCCTGGGGCACGGAGTTAAAAGCAAGACACTGGCTTTGTTGCAGTTGTTTTCACATGCTCAGCTCTTTCCTCTCTCTTTCCCTCCTTAAGCTGTCAAACAAACTGAGGACGAGATTTTATTTTTCAAAACTTAGTGGAAGATGCAAATAAATTAAGCATTCCGTTTCCTTTCTTACTTCTGTAGACAAGTGTCAGCCAGCCATGCCAATGACTGAAACAACCCAAGATGTATTAAGCTCTATACATGTGAAGTCAGTGACCTAATGTGTACAAGATGCAATTCAGGCTCTGGCATTTCAAATTCTTTTCCTCTTGACTGATCCTACCAAACAAAAGTGATGAATCTGTTCCAAGTTTCCCTATGTGTAGAAGCAAATTCCCTTACCTTGGGAGAACTTTGCAGTCAAATGACAAAAAATACTATTGAAAAGCTAAGGATATTTATAAAAATACCAATAGCAGGATAATGAAAATCTACCAGAAGGAAACCCTGACATTAGAGAACATGAATGCAAAGACTGATGCAGCCTACCAAAAAAAAAAAAAAAAAAAAAAAAAAAAGACTTCCTGTGAAATATATAGCAGAAGTTTCCTAAATAAACTGAAGCATGATAAAATCAAGCTATATTGATTTCCATATTAGTTATGCTATATTGATTTCCATATTAGTTATATTATTTGTATTAATGATCTCTTTGTGGCATAACATGTTAGGATGTTTACACAGGAGCATGCAACAAAAAGTCTAAATAAATGGATAAAAAGAGACTTCAACACTGACAGAGATGTAATGGCCCTCTCGCCAGCAGGTGAGAGGACTGCAGCCTGGGAACAAAAAGGAGTGAAAGCCACAGTGACTCAGGAGTGCAATAGCTCTTACTGTCCATCCAAAGTCCTCCCTCTGTACTGCTCCAGTGCTATACATAGCTGCAAGTCAAAATGCCAAATAGCCTGTGACCAATATAGGCTCTTTGGTAACTGTTAATTCTTCATAGCCCAATAATATCAATGCAGTGGAAATACTTTCCATACTATAATTGTTTCAGCAGCATAATAGCCCATGGACAAGAAGGGCAGTGGAGAATCTGGGGTACTACAGACCTGTCAGCCTGACCTCAGGGCCAGAGAAGCTTCTGGAGCATCCTGAGTGCCACCATGGAGCAGGGGCAGCACAAGGAGGTGATCAGGCCCAGTCAGCACGAGTTCATGAAAGGCACGTCCTGCTCAGCTAACCCGATATCCTTCTATGACAAGGTGACCCACTTAGCAGGTGAGGGAAAGGCTGTGGATGTTGCCTACCTAAACTTTCAGTAAAGTCTTTGACACAGTTTCCCACAGCATTCTCCTGGATGCTCGTGGCTCGGACAGGTGAACACTTCTCTGAGCAAAGAGCACAGAGCCCCAGTGCAGGCTCAGTGCAAGTGCTTGCTTTAACACATCCTGGGTGCTATTCACCCACAGCTAAGGTCTCTGTAAGCACCACTGGATGATGTCTTTTGGGAAGACAGCTCTGCATTTGCAAAATAATCAGTACTGGGCTATGTAAGTAAAAACAACCAGCTAAACACAAAGTAGTAGCTTGGATAGTCTACCAACTGAATTCTACCTATAATTTAGACAGTGTCCTAAAACATGTTAAAAAAATAACTAGAATTAGATATGAATTTCAGAACTGAAATTGGTGAGAACTGAAATTTGATGTTCACAGTGCAAAGTGAAATCATCACTCTCTCTAGTAAATCTACCATTACAAACCTTAGGAAGCACAGGTACAAGATCAAAATTACCAGGAATGAAGCTGATACTACCTCCAATATATAACATTCCTATATTTCCAACAATATTGAGTACTTCTGTATTAGCAAGTCTCTGAGAAGCTGCCTTTTCCTAATTCATAGCAGGGCAGGTAAATCAAGCAAATATCAAACCAACGTTATGGCAGTTTCTGACAGCTTTAGCTTAGCAGCCAGGCTTCTCTTGCCAACTTATATTTGCAGCTTGCTTGCTGCTTTCTAAAATAGGCATTACTATGGCACGTTTCTAGATCTATGTAGACCTTACATGCTTCTGAGACAAGATGGAGAAAGCCCAGTCAAGCATTTCTTCAGAGCTGCCAGCATCACTCTAACATTAGTCTCATCTCCTTTACAGGACACAGACCGTGGTGTTTCCATGGAAAACCAGCCTTGACCTTGGAAAAAAAGCTCGGGCATATCACAAATTATAGATCTATGGAAAGAAATGTGAAATGGGTGCCTATCACTGCAGTGTTTTTCCTGAAAATGTAGCTTATCACTTCAGTTCAGAAAGACTATTTAATTCCAAAGTTTAGAGACAGCAGGAGGTGAGGGTGCTGAGCATAACATAACTTTCAGTCTCAGGTCAAATCCAGTTAATAAAATAGGCACAATCAAAGTGACAGCAGACTAACTGGGTAGCTCTACTAAGATATTAAGCTCCATTACAATATAAATAGACATTTGTTAGGATGTTAGGATGGCTTTCTGCAGACAATGAGATCTAGGCCACAATAACAAAAAAGAGCTAAAATTCATGATGAATCACTTAGTACCATCTTGAAAGACATCCATGACCAAGACAGACACAGCTAGCCACAGTTACTGTTATTTTCCAGGTCAGGCTGTCAGGCACAGATGGACACAGGTTACTGGGCCACACAGACATTTAATCTCAGCTAGCACAGACAGTGCTATGATCTTAATTGCAATAAACGTGGCATACAGCACACAGAAACACAAATACTTATCAGCAATGATCTTATGGTTTGAACAATAGAAGCCTTAAAGAAGATGCTAGAAAAGCTTTGGTTGTTCTCACAGCCAACAACACATTAAGACAGTTTCTGAGATGTTTATTATCTTAGTTTCATACCATGAAAAGCTGTGGCTACTAGAATAAATGTGTTAAAATGTTTACATCTAATTCTGTACTAAGACACATAAATAAATGCCCTAGTTTCAGAGTGATAAAACACTCACACAGTGACTTCACCCATGGGGGATGGATGCTTAGCACTTCTCAAAGTGCCAGCAGTGATGGAGAAGCCAGATGTTCACACTAAACTCTCCATCCTAGTCAAGGAGTGGCTTCTGCAGCTGTACATAAATAACCCATGGGATAGGTCTTCATCACTGCTCAACAGATTTGTGGTACATAAAACCACTTTGTTTCTCCAAAGGCCTGGCAAAGGTGAGCTTGCAAATATTTATACATGAAGCTGACACTAGCTTTTCTCCAATTTTCCAAGACAGGAATGAGCCATGAAAACATTATAAGGAAGTCTGGTTGGTAAATGGCCAGGAAAAACATTCAAGATTCATCTGCCTGTAACAGCTGAACAGGAGCTCCCCAGTCATGCTTACGGATAGCTTCAGATATCCACAGAAAACTGTGGACTAGATGCTCAGAGGTCTAGCTCACAGTGGGGCAATCTTCAAAGTTAGATGGGGTTGCTCAGGCATTTGGAAACCAAATTTTAAAAAATCTCTGAGGCTGCAGATTTCACAGCATCTCTGGACACCCTATACAAGTTTCAGTCACTCTCACTGTGACTTTTCCCCAGTGACAATTTCCCTTACTGTGCCTCCTTTCTCCACGCATGTGGGAGAAGCTTGGCTCCAACTTCCCTCTACAGACCCATTAGGGGGTTAAGGACAGCAATTTTATTTCCCTTGACTTTCTTTTCTCCAGGTGGAACCAAAATAGGTCTCTCCATGAATGCCCCACGATCAGGGATGCACAGCCCCTCCTCTTACTACACTTGCTGCATGAATCCCAGTAGGATTTCAGGCTGGATTCTGTTGACCAAGTGGGTGGGAATACCGTTCCCAAGTATACACTATTAATTACAGAGAGGTTCAGGATAGCATGCACACCAAGGCTTCTATCTTACCACCAGTATTTATCTATTGCCTGTGTTCAGGCACACTTTTGTCACTGCTCCAAAGCCAAAAGCAGAGCACAGGAAGAAAAAATGTCTAAACAAGGCAGGAGCTGCTGAGCATACCAAGGCTCAGCCCACTAGCAGAAGCCCTAGAATTGGCACTCTGTGAGCCTGACTTGCAGCCAGGTTAACAGGCAGCAGAACAGAGAGCATATGTGCAAGTCACAGGGGTGAGGCACTGGAGTCACTGCCAGACACTCAGTACAGCTCCTGCTGCAGACCATACGCAGCCCCAGCTGCTCCCACCTGCCTTGTATCCCAGTTATGGGATCTGGCTGCAAACACTTTTCCATTCCTGTCATCAAGGGTAATAGTGGCAACACGGCCCATTTCTATGGCTTCCTTTTATCTCCATGCCCTACACAATTACATGCACAACCTTAAAGATCATATATATCCTCTATGTTGCACCTACAAGCCTGACCCAGCAATTGCTGGTATTGAAAAGCCAAAAGAACCACTGGAGCAAGGCAAAAACCCAAACTTGTCAGCTGACTCCATCAATAATTCTTACCTATCTGTTACAAAGAAAAGAACAGAACTAGCCAAGTAGGATTTTCAAGTCAAACAGGAAAGTCTGCAATACTGAGAACATCAACAGGAAAAAGAGTAAATATTTTGTAATCCAAGCAGAGCAAATAGAAGTGACTGAGAGGAAATTAAAGATGAAACTGTAAAAATATTTTTCATGACTTCTAGAGCATTCTTTTAAGCAGCAGTATTTGCAATAAACTGTGTATTTGCTATTAATGTACCTCAATAAGCTCTTAACAGAGGCAAAAAAAAAGGCAAGCAAAACCTCTCCAACTTAATCACTGTATGTATGCCTGCCTACTCATCTAGTCCTACTTAGTGGTGCTCCACTGAGAAGATCCCAGTATATATTTAGACATCAACTAGTAAACTGCCTTGTGCATTACTTCTAAAACTCTGGTGAATCCTCAGCTCACATACCTGTGAAGGGAATGAGGCATATGACCTATTTTCTAAAGTGACAAAAGCTCTTGCATGACATGTTCTGTGGCTTCTTCATTGCTATGCATTAAACCTTAACTCCTTCTACTTCACCAAGGATTTAAGCATATGAACAATGTCACACAAGGATTCAATTCTACTCTGTCATTCTCTGAAACAGACTTGAAGGAATACAACTACTGTAAGCTTAATGCTTCACATTTATGCTGTATATATCTAATTATTTCATTCTATAATCCCGTATGAGTGATAAATTTGAACCCCCAAAGCTCAAATGAATTTGGTAAGAGTGAAAAGGAAGAACATAGAACAAACACATTTTATCTTGTCCTGAAGTATCAGAGAGTTCCCCATAGCTAAAAATGAAGCGACAGAAGAGGCACTTGAAAACTTCTGAGGAATTGGGTGCTGTATTTGTGAGCAGCTACTATACAGAAACATACCACACTTATTCCTTGTATCCATCACAAGGAGTAATTGCAGTCTTCTACTGCTTTACAATGACAGTATTATTAGTCAAAAAATAACAGCTTCTGAAGAGCAAAAAAGTCCATACTACAAGAACATTAAAGTGTTTTTAAACCAGCCCTCGCATTATCTTGCAGTTCAGGAATGTTTACTTTCCACAGCCAATTGAATTTAGGCTTTGTTTTCTTTCTTTTGCAGGCCAAAAAACTTGTTCTATAGGACCAGAAGAATCTCCAAAATAGTTATTGATCAATTTGACTAATGCCAGTAGAAGAATTATTTGCTTTTAGAGAGAAAAACAGCTCCTAAAGCTGACAGAAAGATTCATTGACTAGAGATTATATTCCTCTCACACCCCTTTTCTAAAATGGAAAAATAAATAACTGTGCTTTGTGCAAAACAATACACCATCAAGATTTCAGAGCATGAACATCAACTAGTAAGCTGTGAGAAAAACATTCCAGCACTTCAGATGATAACAGTTAAGGACCCTGACACACATGGATCTTGACACAGGGAATAATCTAAATACAAAAATATTTGCCTTAAGACTATATTTAAGGATGCAGACAGTGAGCCAGTAAATGCTCCAACGATCTCAGAGGCCCATGAGCTGCCCTGTGTGTGCATAGACACAACGCGCTGCCTCTGCCCCTTCTCACCCAGCTTCTTACAGAGCATTGATGTGAAAAGCCCCGAGCAGCACAGAATATCCACACAGATGTTTAATTAATTACTGAGAGTGCTGGATGCTTGGTTTGAGAACTCAAGGTCCAGAGGTGAGTTAATGGCACTGCCAATCCCCCTGGCAGGACTGGAAAACACAGTGGTGATCTTAAAGTTAACAGTAATCAAGATGTTTGCATCACTGCAAGCCTGGATTTGGGGGTCTGTGCAGTGCACAGGGGAACTAATTGGCAAGTTAGGCAAAACTAAAATTGCAATAGCCATGCTTTACTCCAATTTTCAATTTTCTTTACGTTTCCTAGCCCTCTACAGTTCTATGACAAAGCTGATTACTGGGAACTAAGTACACAAGCCATTAAGGTCCTGCAAAGCAAAGATAGTATGACTCCAAACTGCACTGAAATGGCAATCCTGTGTGCACAGACACCAGGCAGGGAGCATGCTTGTTGCTGTACAGATGCTGCACTGCAAACAGGGAAATTGGCAAGAAGTAGACCTCACTCAGAAACCCAAATATCTGGATATTTTAAAGCATAACTATCCTCCTTTCCAGAGATCAGTGGCAATACTTGGACAACACATGAGAGGCCTGTGGCAGCCAGGATGTCCTGCAGTCAGGAGTTACCAGCTGATGTACCTCCATCTGATAACCTTTTCTGATCTAATTCATAATCTTGTAATTGCAATATGTGTTCTTACAATCCAAGAACACAATGTCATTTAACAGATATCATACACTGAGCTAAAATCCTTCTCCAAAAAACTGTAAAGAACCACCTTTAAACAAAAACCCTTAAGAATCCTAATATATAGCTTTCAATTTGTTACAATCTAGGAAATTCCATACATTCTACACGACTCAACTTTGAAAGAAGAAAATGCGATCAGGAAATATGTCACATTGTTGGGGTTTTTTGTTTTTTTTTCAGGGAAATATGGTTACAATGACAATGAAGTAGTTATACTTCTGTTTAATTACAAAACTTGAAAGATTGCACACTAAAATCTGCACACATTCATTAGCTGGAGAACTCCAAAGTAAGTCAACCTTTTGTCTTCCTATCTAGTAATTCAATGCTCTTCTCTAATAGTTCCCAAAATGAAGCAGAAAGGAAAACTTTGTATCCAAGTACAAAATCTGCCAGCCTGAAACAGTCATACTATTGTCTTCAGAGAGGATTCCTATCAGCATATTTGCATATAAACCTCAAAAAGAAATTAAATATCTCCCAAGCAGAGCAGGACTCTGCACAACTGACCTGCATAACCTCTTTTGTAACCAGAAGCACTATGTTCCTGCTTGTTCTACCTGGGCTGTGACGCTCCATTAGCTGTTCTCTGATCCACACAATCAATTTTTCCCCTCTAATAAAATAGTTTAAAAACTAGCCATGTGAATTTGTGTCATGACATTTAATTTAATCTAATCTAAAATAATTCACCTCTTCTGTAGTTAGCTCAATGATTCCTTTTTTCTTTTTTCTTTTTTTTTTTTTTTCTTCATTTAAGTAACTGATATCATGTTATCCTATTTCTGGGAATTGATGGGAGCCTAATTGTGTCAGTCTCAAATCATTAACTTACTCTGTTCTTCTTGCTATGATTTCAAGATGTCAAAGAGCTGAAATAGCCTGATAATCATATACTAAACCAATAGAAGTACATTTAAAATCTTAAAAGCACAGCCACACCATACAAATCTCCTAAGTATAAAAGGCAGTGAATGAGCTCTTCCTTTGAAATAGTTTCACCCAAGATCAATGGTAAGTATATGGAGGAAAATCATGAGTGGGAAAATCTATCTACAATGTATGTAATAATGCACTTGAGGTTTTTTAAAATTTTGAGGTGGTTTTTTTCCTTGGGGTTTTGGTTTTGGTTTTTTTTGTTTTTTTTTTTTGGTTGGTTCATTGGTTGGTTTCTTTATTAAGCCATGTGATCATTTGCTTTCTAGATTTAAATTTATACCATAAGTCTGCACTCCATTAATAAAGAATGACATTTCAAAGTATGTATTATTACACCACTTTAAATTATATTGTCTCTATCTATATCTATATATTACAAACTAAATCCCATTTATCAAATAAACAGATGTCTATGAGCAAAACTAAATCTATGGTTAAACTGGCAAGACAGGGCTCCAGGTTGCCTGAGACCCTCTTGACACAGTGAACAGTGCATTACATCAGTATGAGGGGGCACTGACTGAGTGAAGGTTTCTGAAGTAACACAGATCCACAACAGTTTAGTTCATCTCACAAGCATTGGGAAGAGCTGGGATTTCTTCTGGATTATCAAATAGTGCAGCAATTCCTTGAACCTTATGTGGGCCTGATTTTAATACCACATTGTGGTCTCATTTTCCTTGCAGAACCAGAAACATCTTTCTGTTCCAGTAAACACCAAACCTTGAATTACAGTCTTTCCACTGTAATTTTGGAAACAGTGATTCTAGTCAAATTGTAGCATCAAATTTGCTGTAAAATGCTTGTCCCATTGATGTCAATACAAAATGTCCCTTTATTTTTGTGGAGGAGGTGTGGGCTACTTGCATCTAATTGATTGTAACTTGTTTACACAGTCTTCGTAGGCATGTGAAATAAAAAATTGGAAACTTCAAAGGTAAACCAGTACTTAAAAACAGTGCTCCTAAAACTACCAGTTATACTTTCAAATGAGAGTCAAGAACTACCGTGGGTTTTTTCCACTGTCTTTTTTCCCAGGATGTTATTTTGATCTTGCACCACTCATTTTTGCTACTTCATTTACACTGTGTGTTTGGTGCAATTACAGAGATAGAATTGTGTCAAGTCTCCTCTGCATTACTGTTCAGCACTAACTTTTCTACTGGGTTTTATAACTTTACAATCTATTTAATAGGCATTTTAAATATTATAGGGATACAACTTTAATATTCCCTCTACCAGCCTCAGTTCTACTGCTACAGAATTCAGATGTTTCACAGCCTTCCTTACTCTTTGACTTTTTGTACAGATGGGTAAACCAGTGATAGGATTCTGTGCTGGAGTTTAATCACCTCCAGTGCAGATGTCACCATCTGGGTGACCATCTTGATTCCCATCAGAGACAGACTCAGGATGTCCAGCACATGATTCAGTATGCCCTGCAACACACATTTACTCTGCTCTCACCTGCACACCCAGACACTTGCCTTGGCCTGGGCACTTCCCAGAACAGAACTGGCACACTGTTACATCCACAGCCCACAGGGGAACATGGACGATCTGCACACGTGGAAACATCCACATTTTCAACAGCCAGGAGGAAATGCCAAACTACATTTTAGCTGTAGTCTCCGGCAGGTGTCTGACCCCAGGTCTTGCAAGTGTTCTAATAAAGACCTCGTTTTCCTCTTTGCTTGCACTAGGCTCTCATTTGGCTCGCTGTGAGAATGTGATATGATTAAGCATGTTGACATAGAGACACCACGTAATTGTAGAAATTCAATGTCTCCCCGTTGTTGTGGCAGAGAGTATATTTAGCAGCTACGGTTACCCTCAGAAACAAAATACAGAACCAAACTCCCAAAGCCTCTGCCTCTCGCCTATGCACAGCTCTGTATTTGTCCTAAAGACTGTAATATTTTGTGATCAGCTGCACTCTGAAGCAACCACCCCCCGCCTCCACACAGCGCAGATCAATGTTGAATCGCTAAAAAACACATTTCCAAGTCAGTTCTCAAATTCCGCACGTATCACAGGATAAATGACTTTTCTATTGCCCTGCACAACTGGATCCTTTCGGGCGGCAATCCTAGCTGGGGCTCCCGTGAAACCTCCGTGATTTTCATCTTCTCTATAACCACCGTACCTCGGCCGGCAAAAAGGGCCGAGCTTTTAACCCAAGTATGAGTCTGAGAAGCCGCCTGCTCCCACCCCTTAGGATGCCGAGCGGGGCGGAGGACAGCACCCTGCCAGACGCCCTCACCCGCATGTCGGCTGCGGGGCATGGGGCGAGACATCCCCCCCCTCCTCACCCCGAGCCGGGTGCCGGGGCTGCACAGCCCGGGGTGCCTCCTGCTGCGGCCGAGCCCCTCCCGGCAGCGGCTGCGGCAGCTCCCCTCCGAGATACGCACACATGCACACACACGTATTTTCTCCTTTTCTGATTTTTTTTTTTTTTAGGTTAGCAATTTTCATCCGGTTCCCCTTTCGAAACCCCGCAAAGCAGCCGCACCGCAACGCCACAGACCCCAGAGGAGCAGCGTCGCCGTCCCCTTCCAAAACCCAAGGCGGGGAGAAGGGGACCCGGCGACCCGGCTGCCTCCCTCGCCCGCCTACCTGTGCCGGTGCTCATGGCGCGCAGGAGAGGCCGCGCCCAACGCCGCTCTCGTCGCTCCTGCCGCTCTCTTCGCCTGTCACGGCGCCCCCGCGGGCGGTACCGGTACCGGCACCGATACCATCCCAATCCACGCCCGCAGCCCGCAGCGGGGCAGGCTGCGCCGAGCTCCGCCCCCGCGGCAGGTGCCGCGCACCCACAGTCCGGGCACGGTGGCACCTTGGGAAGTGTAGGCAGCTCCGCGCCATCCCGGGCAGCCGCCCGCGGACTACATCCCCCTCCGTGCCTTGCTGCCGCCGGGGGGGGAGGCTCCGGCTCCGCCGCGGCTGCGGGCAGAGCTGCTGCAGACCCCTTCCCTCCCCTTCCTCCTCCTGCACCGGCAGAAACGTCTCCACCGCCGGCTCCCACCTGCTTGCCTGCCAGCTTTCCATCCAACCTCCCTGTGCCCTGCCGGTGACAGCTGCATTTTCCTGTCCCTCCTTGTGCTCGGCTTCTGTGATGCCCAGGCAAAGCAAATCGTCGTTTTAGCGTATCCCCAAAAAGCGCAGGGAGTGACGATGAGGATGTTTGCATTGATCCTCGGCTCAGGCTGGGCTCCAGGCAGCTCTGGGCAGCACAGATGTTTGGCAGCAAGTGAAGCTGCTCAGGAGGGGAAGGTTCTGCTGTCTGGAGCAGGTGAACTCTCCCTGATCCTTCACGTTTGTGGATACAAGGACACACAATGTTTTAATAAAGCCAGATTATTTGGTATGTCGATAATCTTAAATTATACTGTAGTTCTGGAGGACATGATGCTTTGAGAAAGACATAAAATCTGTTTTACCAAACCCAGCAGGAGCCAGCTTCGGTTACATAAGCGCTGCAAAGCTCCTCCGGCGCTGACTTGAATCAGGGTTCGGGACAGCTTGGAGTCACCGTACCAGCATGAGGAAAGGGCGGGGTAAAGACTTGTTTTGCGTTATTATTAGCATGCTTAGCGTGCTCTTTTCCACCAACAGCTGTCGAAAAGTTAAAAACTAATAGCGGTAACCATAAAACCCTCCACAACCTTCCCATTCTACACCAGTAATTGAAGTGGGATGAGCTCTGCAGCAGTGCTTACAGGTCATGATTTGATAGCAAATCGTCTGTGTAAGCAGAGCAGCACACTGTGGATCTCATCTCTTTTGACTGATGCAAATTGAGAGGCCCTGGGGCTTATTGCTGCCATGGAGGAGAACGTGAATCTGCACTCAGAGCCATGAGAGGTTAAACGATCCAACCCACGTTTCCACTCTGACAATCACAAGCAGTGGGTGTCTGCTGAAGGGACTTCCTGAGCCCGGTGTGTGTTTCCTGTGCTGAAGAGCCTTTCATCGATGTTCTTCCATTATCTACTGCAGGTGTTTGAACCCATGCACCCCTCAAGCAACCACAGCATCCTCTGCAAGGGGTATCACAACTGAGTTGTGTGTGGTGTGATTAACCACCTGCTTTTTGCTATCTTTATTTGATGCCTTCTTGCTCATGTAGTAGAAGAGATTGCAAATATCTCACTTCCCATTCACTTTCTCTTTGTCACTGATGAATTTATACTGCTCAATCAGATTCCACCTTTCACTCCTAATTAACTCAGTCATTCCTTGACACTGGCAATTTGTCATTTCAGTGTTACACTGCTATTTGTTGTTTTCTGTCTCTTTTTTCAGATGATGTATGAATATCCATGTGGGTATCTGTGTTATGTATTGCACTAATAGAGAAGTGTAGAGCATCTCAGTTGTGGCTGTGCAGCAGCATCCATCTTGTCTGTGCTGTATTCATGCTAATGAGATCTTGCTTCTAGCACCACTTCAATTTCTGTTTTTATAATGAACAATCTATTCATATAATAACCATGATGAGTGATACTGGTGAATCTGTGGCTATGCAGAAGTGTTGCTTTGAAAAGCTAAATTAGACAGGACTTTTTATATTGAAGGTAGTGGGCCTGTAATCCATGCTTCATGCATTGAAGTGGAAACTGCCTTGAGTTTTCAGGCTGCTAAAAGGTAGTTTGACCTTCTCATGGGCAGCAGTGCAGAAGGAGACTGGATGCTCAAGCCTTTGCTTACTCAATGCTAAAGCATTGAGAACTCCAGCGCTACAAGAGGGTTTTGGAAGTTCTCTATACCAGGCATGGAAACAACTGAAAGGTCCAGTTTACTACATAAATGCTTAAAATTCATGATGCAATACTTCAGGGAACACTGTGAGAAATGGGCCATGGGCTTCCGTGTTCTCCTTGTTCTCCTTAATTAGGAGACCTTGTGGCAGATGGAAAAGTCCTATTCCTCCAACCAAGGAACCAGGGAGTAAACACCACTTTTGAGGCTTACTATCTAGAAGAGACCTTTTCCAGGCCTACACAGGAGACAGAAAATGAGGAAAAACCCTGCCTCAATGAATTTTGGAGGAAGTTTAATATCCATGATGGCACAGATCTCCAGAAAGACGTTGTTTCTTTTGCTGAGGAAGCTTGCTTTGATAATGTCAGGGGAAAAAACACATTTTTTGTGTTTTGTGGATTTTTTGGCTTCAGTCAAAATTAAACCACCCAGACAAAAATTTTGCACTAAATGATTACATATCCAGTACCATAGAGGAAAAAGCTGAGATCTCTCAGGACAATGCTCTATCCTGAGAATAGGTAGACACGCTCACTGGGGTCCTGTAAGATTCAGTCTCATGCTACCAAACCAAATCTCAGGCTAGTGGGCAGCCATCTCTTGATTTTAATTTCTAAAATCAGCTTGTCCAGCCACTGCAGAGAAAGCTGAAAAGGAAGCCTCTGAACTGTCAGCACTTTGCACCAGTTGTGTCATTGCTGGAAACTGAATTGGCACTTGGCAGTCCTGATGATCCTGCTTTTTATTCCCCATCCTCAATGTCATCCTGAATTCTTTTAAGAGTGTAATTGTTTTTTGGAAGAGGTTATAAAACTCCAAGCAAAGCAATAAAAAAGTTTATTTTTAGTAGTATACAAATGTTTTCTAACATTTCTTGAGTAATGTTATTTGGATAGTGTTATGGAGAAACATAGTTTACCATCCCTGTGTATTTAAACTGTGTGTTTCTTATATATATTCATGCATCTTGCTCTACATCACCTGCTCTGTTGGGAAGAAGAGTGTTCACTAGGTGTTGACTTGCTAACCATTCCAGTTACTAGAAATATATCCTTGAGAAGTAATGGAATATATTCACATTTCCTCTTCTCTACATCCAGGAAACAGATGGATATAGACAGGTTCTTACTCTATAGCAAGTTATACCTAAATTCTCTGGTTTCCTGGTATAACTAACTTGGAATTATGTAGAGCTACATGTAAAGGTCAAAGGAGTGCTTTAAATAAAACCAAACAATAGCATATATTCATTATCAGATATTAGAATTACATTTGACAGTATGGTTCTAGATGCTAAGTATACTGCAGATTTATGGACTGCAAAATATATAGTCTTGGAGAAGGTGGTGTATTTCAAGAAGCCAGAAAATTTGAGATTTCCCTCCTTCTGTTCAAATGAAGTTAACCACATAATTTTTTTTTCTGTTATTATCTTCAAAATTAAGACAATTCAATTGGAGTATATTCATTTTATACTACCAGTATTTTAGTGTTCATTTTTTTTCCGAGCAAAGTCATACAATATTTCTATTCAGTGCTTTTCTTGAAAAAGTCCTGCTGAAGCTAGTAAAAATTATTATTACTACTAATATTTCTGAACTTTCCTACAATGGGGATGCCATGGACTTCCAGCAGGATAACAGTTTCACTTTTATTTGTGTTTGTCTGCAAAGCTTTTAAGGTCATCATCAATTAAGTGTGAAAGGGGCCATATTTTAAAACTATCTCAGTGACTGAAGGTCCAGCAAGAGTGAGGGGAACTGAGGCTTCAACACTGCTGGAAATAAAGCAGAACCTTTATCTCTTCAGAAAAAAAAAAGAAAAAAATAATAAAATAATAATAATAATAATAAAAAAGTACTTGTGAAAAAAACTTCAGCCAGCCAATTGCCAGAAGTGATTTACATTCTTATCCAAAATATATAAAAGACCACAAATTCAAGTAGCTGTTAAGCCTGGTGAAGGAAAAGAAGCTGATTCTTGGCTTCTTTTTCAAAGATGATATAGTATCACAGAATATTCATGTCAAAT
Source organism: Heliangelus exortis (assembly GCF_036169615.1). Taxonomy (NCBI): domain Eukaryota; kingdom Metazoa; phylum Chordata; class Aves; order Apodiformes; family Trochilidae; genus Heliangelus; species Heliangelus exortis. The sequence continues at coordinate 9,581,705 of NC_092431.1, read as the reverse complement.
AGCAACTTGGAGCAAAACTTGAAAGAAAGAATTGAAAGAATTAGTCAGTTTGTGTCAGCTATACTATAAGTCATTCAAATCCTTCTAAAAATGCTCTAAATAGATATCTCATTGAAAAAGATTCAGAAAAAAAAATCCTGCATAAATTAGATTTCCTTTTGTAAATACTATTGTGGATTTCCGTATTTCTTGTCTCTAAGTTCTATTAGGTAGTACTGAAAACTGAACTTAAACTCCTAAGAAACCTTCATATTTCTTTACTTTTTAACCTGAAATCTAATTACTAGGCTCATAATCACTCCAAGCTGCTGGCTTTTTCGCAGTTACTATGTCTTCTGAAAGACAAAAAATAATCTTACAATTTATTTTGAAGTGCTTATGTTTTAAATGACAAATTTCCTCTCAAATGTCTAGAAATGTGTAATCTTCTATTAGTTCAAAAATAGTAATTCTTGTCTCACAGAAGACCAAGAACATGGCATGACTTGTCATGACTCCTTTTTTCCTTTTTACTCATTCTCTTTTGTGTGAAGAAACCTCCCTAGAAGTCTGTATATTAAAAAACTTTCAACCTTTTTTTGTTTTTTAAATCATATGACTATCAGGAATTCACAGCTGGACTGTTTTGCCTGGGGTTACGGTCCTGTAACTGGACCTGAATTTCTCTAATTTTATGTCCAATCCCAGATATAGAAGTTATTGCTTTTTTTGGCACCTATCTCACGGAATTACTGGTTCTGGGACACCTTCCAAAATGTTTGTGCCTGTGACAGTTGTCACCTCTCTACTAGCTTACTGTACTTGTTTTACTGATATAACATTTATATTAAATAAAATATGGGTCAAATCTGAAGATTCAGAAGAATAACAAGCTGGGATCTTAAAATAAGATTTTTTTTGTGTGGAAGTAAATTGCCAACTCTTCACTGAGGCAGAAGTACACACATTCATAAATCATGAATTAGAGTGAAGCAGATGTAATGAAATAATAACATAGCACTATGTGAAGTTGTCTGCATGGCAATATCAGGATGTCTGTAACAACTTCCATGCAAAGCTCCTTTTATACCATAGGCAGAATATAAATGTTGCATCAGCAGTTATAACTTAGACATGATTACCCATAGCAAACCCAAACGCATTATGACCAGCAGGTCAAATAAAACTCCCAGGCAAAGTTTGGAAACAGAAAGAATGAAGTAACATCAAAGGGAACAATGGCGGAGGATGAAAGAAATCTTTGTTACAGTGAGACAATCAAGCACTGTTCTCTCATGTCAGCAGTCAGCTTTTGGTAAGTTGGTCAGAACGAACACATTTTAGTACTGCAGACTGCAGGAATCAGGTGATAAGTAGCATCAGTGTAGGATTTATACACAAAAAGAACAGCCATCCAGGTTACAGCACTGAAATGTGCAGAAATATAAATGCAAAGACTAGTTTGGGAAAGAGCCAAAACAAGGAATGAGTCTTATAAAAGCCACTACACTTTCAAAAATATTGGCAAAAATTTAATTTTAATTTGAGAAGATGAATCTTGCAAGGATTTCTGTGCAATGTTACACAGACTGTGAAGCCACTGATAGCTGTGCTCCTGACTATAAATAATTTTGTGCTTTCTGTAGCAAATAAACCAGAACTATAGTACTGTCCCTTTTGTGCATCTTGGATAGAGCTTAACATTTATTAAGCTTATGGTGATCTCTTGCAAATGTGACTCCTTGGAAAATTGCTCTTTATGTGAAGCTACATCTCACTTCAAGGAGATGATACTACAGTCCTTTGGACCTGAGTCAATTTAACTCTGTCTTGCAGTACAGGCTGATGTACATTGATATCCTGATGGTTGTTTCACATTGCATTTCTAACATTGTTAAAAATGCTGTAAATAGTAATAGTAAAAAAATACTGTATCTTGCTAGTAGAATTTAGACCCTTCTTGAGAGTTAAATTCTCCCATAGCACCATCTGTAAATGAGGCTGTGCCCAGTAAGACGCAGGACAGTTTACAGAAGCTTTTGACATGCTCTGACAGGGAATACACTTGGGCTTGAGGACATCATTCCCTGGAAAAATGCATCTGTGACTGAATGTTCTTGTCTATGTCCTCAGCTCCATCACAGCTTGCACTACCAGTACTGCTTTCCAGGCTTAAAGCCTGGTGAAGGTTTGAGTCTGTATCTAATGGCCTGGGCCAAGTCTATCTAAAGGATAACTTAAAGGTTTTAGTTGAGTTTTATGGATAACATATGCACAGATGTCAACTAAAAAATAAGGAGGAATGGGAATATATTTTTTTTCCCCCAAAATGAGAAAAAATGGAAAAAATACTGAATATAAGAGATATGACATATATTGCACATTTAATGGTGTCAGCCCAGGATGTATTAATGCTTATTATATTTTTGCTTTGTAGTTGCATAATTTTGAACATAATATGAATCTTTTTATAACATGACCCTAGAGATTCACATCTTCACATCATTATTGTCTGTGATAGCAAGTGAAAGTATATTTCATTTAATCAGAAGCTCATAAATGGAATTTTAAGATGGCTCAAAGGCCAAAGTTTAAATCAAAAGCATCTAAAGTTTTGACAATTTTCAGATTCACATTGACAAAAACTCCACTGTACCTCAGGTCTTCTCTATTAAATAGAAAACCTTTTCTCATATTTCTCAAGGCTGTTGATAACCCTATGCCTTTTAAAGATTTTACTCCTAAGAAATACTGCATCAAGCTTGCCAAGGCTGGGTACTTAAGAAGAACAAAGTGCTATGTGCATTGATTACCATATTTTTATATACTTAGTTGTGGTTTCTGTGGCCAAGTGGCCTAAAAAGATACACATAAAAGGAAAGATGTTACTAGAAGCTGTAACTTCGATTTGGAAAGCTGAAAAACCCCTTCACACACCTGAGCCCTTCTTCAGGACTCAGATAGAGGGCAGCAGTAATTTGGAAAAATCTCAATTACTTTGCTACAGAGATGCAGACATTTACAGTTACTTGTTAGAGTTGACATTATCCATAAAGGATTTTCCATACTGTAGCGATTTTGGTAGAGAAGTTACTCACAAAAACTAAGAAGCTTTGAGCTTGTATTTTGAGTTACCTTGATCAAAGGGAAACCCTCCTGTGGCATGCCCCTGCCACCAGCATTTGGGCACAGAAGTTACTGACACTAAAATGTGGTGCATGCCACAAGTGGCACAGAGACTGAAGGATGGTTAATCCCAGTTTATGATCTTTATCCTGGGGGCTACCTATCCTTTTGGGCCTCCAGGTATTCCTTTAGGCTTGTTCTTCCACAGAGCATCAGTGGAGGCAAAAGTGAGTCTTCATTTCCACTGAGTCCATGGGGAAATATCTTTCCTCCACTTTGGATACCTAAGAAAAATCAAAATTTACTTCCTCACTACCAAAACTAGCTCAGGAGTTATCTGTATTTCTTGTACATTCAAGCTCCCATAAATAAATCTCCCTTGCCCTGCATTTTCTAGCTTTAAGCAGAATCTTACCAAGCAGATGGGTAAAATTTCAGCAAAGCAAATTAAACGCTTCAGTGTACAGCTAAGGACTGTAAATGATTTTGTTGAAAGTCTTTTCATCCATCTCAGAAGTGCTTTAGAACCACAGAAGAAAAAAAAAAAAAAGTGAATATGTATACAGAAATATAAAAATATTTTTCAAATAGTATACATTTATGCAAATCATTAGAGGGGAGAAGGAATTGAATAAGAGCTACATATTCATTGCTTCTGCTGCTCCTCCCCTTTTTCTAAAATCCCAGTGCCATGGCTTTAGAAACACTTTCAGATACATTGACATAGTTTTCTCTGGTTTGAAAATCAGTAGGAAAACTGTGACAGAAATCTCACCTTGACTGGTGCCCTTTTCTGAATGCATAACAAGGAAAACAAAATCTCTCAGAAGGAAAAGAGATACCAAATTCATTCAAACAACAAAACAAAATAAATATCTCAAATCAGTATTTCATTATGTAAGTATTTCCTGGCTATCTATATAAAGGTAACTTATCTTTCCTTAGAATAACTCTTATTTCAACCTGCAATCTTCACGCAGCTGGAAAAGTTAACCTTTAACGACAATTCAGTTCACCTGATTATAAAAGGAAGTACCATTTTCTTATAAATCACTTACCTGTAATGCTATAAAAGGTGGGTTTGTAGCATGAGAATAGTAAAAGGTGTTTCTTTTCAAAATGTAGGTATTTTATGGGAATTTAAGTATAAATTGGACTGCATGTAGGTGGTTTTTTTTCTCCCTTCTAATAGTTGGAGGCTTTCAGAAGATCAATATTGTTGTTCCCTTAAAAAGTGGTATTACCTCAATTTTTAAGGATTTGTCAGATGTTTCAGAGGCCTTGTTTACCAAGTGGCCTGCTAATTCCAGTAGATAAAAGAAGATATCAAGAAATCAACTTCACTTTAAAAATTAAAAAAAAAAGAAAACTAGGGAAAGTTCATTCCCTATACTGGAGTTTGTGAACACAGGTGCTTTGAATGTTTTTTGTTTGGGGTCAGGGAGAAGGATGAGTTTTCCATTCCAGGTGTGACCCAAAAGTTTGTGCCTAATTAGGGGAGGTTGTTGACCCCAGGAGGGGCAGAAAATAAATCCTATTGACCCCCAGAGGGAGGGAAGGAAATGAATAATCTTCTAAGTGGTAAGTACTAATTATCAATTTTTATTCTGAGCTGATGAAGCTGTTTTAGAAGGTTGCCTTTTCTCTAATTCATGGGGGTCTGTGGTCCGTGTCATGGCTGAGACAGAACAGGGGACCTTGTCACAACCCTTTAACCTTCTAGAATTTGGATATGAGCCCAAATCTGTCCTTTGGTAGGAGCATATTGGGTTTTTGGTCAATAGCCAAAAATGTCCCCAAGTGAGTAACAGAGGAGCTGCTGAAGTTAAGAGGAAGCTTTGTCAGGTGTGCAGTGTTATGGCTTCTGCTAAGTAATAACAAGCTCAGTAACATCCGTTATTAAGATTTGTTAAGTTAGTTCTTTTTTTAGTGAGCTGGATAAATAGCTTAGGATCTTTTTAAGCAGTGTAACAGCTGGATGTTTTGACTCAGCATTTTCCTGCAGACTGCAGGGCGACAGCGTTTCCTAACAGATGGGTGGCAGTATATTTTTCTTATCATGTTTTTCTGTTTTTCCTTTCTGAAGCAGACTGTGGAGCTGGGGGGATGGCTTTTTCCAGACCTGGGGGAAGTAAAGCTATCTTGGTTTCAACTGGCAGATGGAAAGATGACAGGACTCCAGGAGAAACCACTTTAACTCTTTAGCTAACTCTACATGTTATTGCTGTGGAGAGAGAACATGCCAAAGGAAATGTGTGGCTAAACCTATTTCTGTGGAAGTTTTGTGTAGCCATACCATGAATGTGGTAACACAACTAACATTCATCCATAATGCTAATTCTCAAAATGAATATAATTATTTGTATTCATCTGCCAAGTAAAAGGTTGCTACTGTAAGTTCACAATTCAAGTGGACTGAATTTCACATCTAGGGGCTTCACTGATTTTTTTGCAGCCAGCTTTGCAGTTCAGGTAGCATTCTGTTACTTTGTAAAGTGAGAATACTTCAATCACTGGAAGAAATAGGAATTGATAGAAACTAATTTAGCCAAGAAAGCTGGATCTTGTGTAATTTCAAGCTTTTCATGCCAGCTGTAAGCAATGAAGAATGCTAATGTGAGCAAAACATTAAGCAGAATAAGAACCTTTTTATGGTAGGGTTCAGCAAGGGGAAATAAATTTTGTAACTCTTAGTAGACCTGAGATGAAAGAGATCAGATAGAATTTAGTTCAGGGGCAGGAAGATTTCATTTGCTATTTGCTAACAGCTATCAGTAAAAAGTTGAATGAGTCCCATTTCAATGTAATTACATGTTCAAGTCTGTCCCTTTGGCAGCCGGCTATTCCTTCACAGATATGCCCCCAGATGTGATGGAATAATAGTTGTCTTGGAAGATATAACTTGGGCTTAATCTTAAAGTGTGTGCTGTTTTCCTAAAAAAAGCTGCTATAGCAAAAAGTGGTCAAACATGCAGCTGCAGAAAGGCAGACAAACAGGATGATGGAAAGCAATGTCAGAGACACAATTGAAGGAAGTTTCTTGTTTCAATACACAATGGCCTCCTTGGCCTCCTGGAAGCTTCTTTTAATAATCCTGAAAAGAGCAGGGAGAACCAAACATAAACAAGGCCATTGAGGCTTCATGTGATTTTAATAGTTACAGAAGAAGTATTCTCAAGCCTTTCTAATTAGCATAAGGAAACCTGACCAGTTAGCACCATTTCTAGTGATGTAAATTTAGTTTATGGGATACAATTACTGATGCTGAAGTTACCCTGTGCTGCCTTTGTGCTTTTCCTGTTTGTTACAATGTTCTGGTCTCTGGAGTTACTTCATGAGAGCAACCATTCAACACCTTCACTGAGGTCACTCATTCATAGCGCTGCAGTGCAGATCAGTACTCTTTTTATAAGGCAACAGAAGAGTCCAGGGCCAACTTTTGATGCCATTACTCTTTATTGCGAAATTTTGCTTTCCTTGTTACCACTTAAACTACATGTCAGTACACACCCTCAAGAATCAAGTGTGATGAAATACACTTTGGAGTAAAATCATAGCAGAGAGATGAAGTAGCAAGTATTGACAAGGCAATTAAGGAGCCAGGAGGAGTTGCTGCTACTTTATTACTTGTTTCCTTAAGTGAGTTGCATCTCTCCCAGTTTCACTCTCTAAAATAAAAATTGTTTTTATTTTTTTGAGATTTTTAGGGACATGCTAATCAGAGGTATATTCTAGGATGTCTGGGCCATAGAAATAGAGGATGAAAAAAATACAAGGTTAAATTATTTTTTTGTTGTTGTTTTTTCAAAGCTACTTTGTGTATACATAAAAGAAGAGGTGATAGGGATACCGGTGAAGAGTTGAGCTTATGAAATGAGACCAAAGATTACACAAAGAAAATAAATGTGATTTGAAGATTTAGACATTTATGAAATTCATAAAAAGTAAGTCAGTAAAATGACAACAGAAATGTATTTTTTTTACTACAAAAGTTAATTAAACCTGAAGTGGCATTCTTTGTGTACTGCACTGTAGTCCAATATCAAATTAATTTTGGTAGGAGGAGAACTTCATGGGATGATTGGTTAGTTGTGATTTATACAATGACTTGGATACCTTCCAACTTCATAATTTCTGGAAAGATGGAGAGTTCCCAAGCATACTGTTGGAACAGACTTGTTCATCAGTGTGAAGCAGCATTTATAATTCATGTTAACATGGTGTGATGGGATTAAGTAAGGTAAATGAGAGTATGATGTAGGAATTAATAATGGTTTATAAAGTTAAAAAAACAACTTTAAAGTGTGTGCTTCTTGAGACAGATAAACAGGAGTCATAACTAAGGTCTTTAAGGCATCTGAAGGGTTAGTTTTTTCTCTTTCCCCTGGCAAGGGCTGTGGAAAGACATCAGGCACTGTATGGGATAACCCATTATCTCCAGTCCTGTTCTCCAGCTGCTGTCCTGTCTGACAGCCTCTCTGGTGTGTCTCAGGACATCACCCTGCCAACACACACACGCGCACACACACGCGCACGCACACACACACACACACACACACAAATGGTCAGTGGAATTACATCTCAAAAGTTGGGATTTTTCCAACTAGAGTTTCCTGAGGTAACAGATATATGGTTTTTAGGTAGGTGCTGTCTATTTGTTCCCTTGTAGTGACTGCTGCAGCACAGCCCCCACTGATGGCATGGGGGGTACCTGGTGCTTACCTGTAAGAAGAGTAGCAGAACTGTGTGATGTTTCCAGTATGTTAGATTGGAAGAGAATATAAAAATGTCTCAAGATTTGGAGGGCATCAAGCAAGCAGATTTGGAATAGAATGTATTATTTTCAGTTCCTCATGTACTTGCTTCTGCTGGTCATTTAGGATATGGCATCTGGACCAGTGATGAAGTCTTTGGATGCAGAAGATATGTTCTGCATGTACTCCACAACAGATGTGTTTAACTCCCAAACTAGGATTTAATGCTGTATGGCTCTGTAGTACATGATAGATCTGCAACACTATACTTCTGCAATCTAGAACAAAGTGTATCAGAATAAATTCACTATTAAGCTTTGTGTAGCTGGAATAATAGCAAGAAATATATATCTGTGATCAAAAGCAAAGGGGAAACAAAACCTGGTATTCCATCTGAAGGACTATTTGTTACTTTGTCTGACCAATGCTCACTTAGCACAATGGTTGGGATGTGTCCCAAAGAGCCTTTTAGCCACTGATGCAAAACATTGACATGAATTCTTGCTTTGAAAAGCAAGAGTGTGAATGAACCTACCAGCACACTTCATACATTTCTGCTTTGCCTATTGAGCTCAGCTCCACGCTTGTGATTGGGGTGGTTTTGGTTGGGTGTGGGGTTTTTTTTTTGTTCTGGTTTGGTTTTTTGTTTTGTTTTGTTTGTTTATTTATTGATTTGGGGTTTTTTGTTTAGTTTTTTGGGGGTTTTTTGTTTTGTTTTGGTTTTTTTGAAGGTTTTGCATTAACAGTGTCAGTTAATAGACAACCTTTTGTACTTGCCACATCCAAGCCAGGCTGTGCAATCAACAGGAAAGATAACAAGGTCAAACAGGAAGAGCTGTGCTGGAGTCAGGTTTGAGCACAGCTGAGAAAGGCACGGATCTGTCTGCTCTCTACCAGCATATTGCAGCAAAACAGACTTGGAAAAGGTAGGAGAATTTCTGTGCTCTGAATCTCTCTGTCCCTCTTTTGTTGAATTTTAGGGACTTGTGGTATTTTACTATAGGTTTCTTGTCAGCATGTTGGAATTGAAGCCAAAGGTACATAATTTCAGCATCAGTGTGCCAATAATTATATTATTGGAAAATGTGTAAATGTGCTCTGTAATGGCTGGGAGTTCCTGTGCTGCTCCCTGTTCCCTACTTGACGTAGTTTTGTGTGAGCTGAGCTGCTGTTCAGCAACAAAAGCATTCCTCCTGCTTCATTCCTCTGCATTGCCTGCCACAGGCCAAACTCTGTCAAAGGCAACAGTCAGAATGAAGTATTGAGATTCCCAGATGCCTTTTATAGTTGTCTAACAGTGATTTCATGCTTTTTTAAAAGCACCCCTAAATTTTGTTTATTTTTAATCAGCTAGAAATTGTGGATTCTAGTCTACAATTTTTAGTATCTAAACTTGAAGGTTTTTTAGACTTGTCGTGCTTTCAGAGATGAATTGAGAATGAAAAGTGTATTTCAGTGCTACTAAGGTAGGAAGAAAATGAATCATGGGAGAGCTTACAAGAGCTTTTTTGTTTGTAGACAAACTGTGAGCAATGATACTGCTTTCAGTGTGGCTTACTAAGAATTGCTAACTAACCTGAAGTCACTTCAGTGATAAAGGAGTCAGTATTCCCTTTTAGGAGAGTACTCAACTTCCTAAGTCTCTTTACCCTGATTTGCTTTACTTTTCTGTGTAATACATAATCTTGATTATATCATATAATTATATATATATTATATAACGGTTCCTAATCTCATAGTTAGAATTAAATCTTTAAACAAAGAGACAAAACCTGTTCAGTGGATGTTTCTAGTTATCTTCTTCAACCCCCTTTAGTCAGAAAAAGGTGGGGAGAAATAAAGTGCTCCTGCTAGCTCTCCCTCTTAAAATAACAGCAAAAGGCAGGGTGCGAAAACCAAAACACTCAACTTGCACAGTTACAGAAATGTAAAACATCCAGCTGAATGGTTTGTTGTGTTTGGAAAACAGAGATACAAGCACTCAATGAAAAGTAAGCAGCAACAGAGGTAAAAGCATGATAACAGAATTGTTCTGTTTAACTTCCAGCAGGAAATAAAATTACTTATTTCCATCCCACGTTCAACAGCTGTTGAGTACAGACTTTTCCAGCCTGCTGTGCCTCTGGGAAGGTGGAGTGACCTTCTGAGCCTTGTAAGCCTGGACAGGCTCTACCAATAGCTCTGTGCAGGGCAGCGTGTCCAGGGAGCTCAGGCCATGGGAAGGAAGGGATGTCAGAGTGAACCTGCTAGCACTCCTGTAGTTGTTGTTGTTCAGCATCTGCATCCCCTCTCTCACTCCTCATCCTCATTCCAAGTGCCTGCCTCAGAAACTGAGGCTGCTCCAAGCCAGCAGGAGAGCCACATCTTGGCTGCATGGATTTCAAATAAAGGCTGACTCCTGGCTTGCGAAAAATGGGAAGATCATTAAGTGTTACAGTCAATGTGCAGCAAGGAATATGAAATTCTTGGTCAAGCATCAAAGAGTTTGAAAAAAAATGATGTTGTCTCTTTTTTAAAAAAAGCATTGTCAGTGCACATAAATGTAGAGTGTAAGAGCTAGCTGTAAAAGCCAAGCTTACTTTCCAAAATGGTAGATCTGTAATCGCTTTCTTCATGTTGCATTTGTTGCTATCAGCAAATGGCTAGTTGCTAGTAAGTACAATGGTAAATTAGCATTATGGGTTTATAAAAAAATCTCTAATGATGAGAATGACTTGGACATCAAAGTTTCATATTCTATGAATCTGTTTGATAGTGGATAAATGTTTTCCCTTGGTTTGGTGCCTCTGAATCTGTCTTAATGTGCACTGAAATTTTTTAATACTTAATGAGAGCATCAGCATAATAAATGTAGTGATTCTAGCCTGTGTGTTGTGTTAGTTTTGTTCCTTGGGGTAGATAAATAATAATCAAATTAGAAAAGCAGGTGCACAATTCTATAAAATTTTTGTAACTTGGGACCAAATTCTTATTACTTACAATACCCAGGTGTTAAGCTTCTAAAAGGCCTGGGCAGACAAGGTGCATGGCTACAGAAAAGTTACTTACTATCTTGTTCTCAGAGATTATACAGAGCTGTGTGTGTTGATATATGATAGTTAAGGCAAACGCTAAAGATGAGGAAGGAACTTGAAGAGTGTGACTGTTAAAAATGTTTTTGAGATTCTCATTTTCATTTTGTGTAACTTGTAAAAACCAAGAGAAAACACTGACAAGAAAATGCAGTGCTTTTCTTTAATTCTGATTTTTTTTTTTTCCCTTTGGCTTGGGCTCTGGGATACTATGACTGAATCTTTTTTTACACATAATACCTGTTTTGATTTGTTCAGGTGTCCTACTTGCTCTTGCAGCAGGGTGCTTGGTTGGTTCATTCACATCCTTGTGTATAAATGTTATTGTTACCAACATGCACTGATGCAGAAGACTTGGAAAGGTAAATACTCTCCAACTCAACTGAATTCCAAGAATTAAAGACTATTTTTTTCCTAAATTTTGCTGTGAATATTTCTACTTGCAGATAGGAGCTGATGGGGAAAAAATATTCTGATCACTGAATTTAATTTCAAAGATTAAAGATCAGAATCTAAAAGTAACATTTGACTTTGGATTCATAGAACAACCTAACACAAACAGCCACCTTTGGAATTTAATTATCCTCAATATCACAATATTTACTTTTTTTTCAATAGAAGATATAAGTATTTATAAATACTTACAGAACAGTGTTTAATTCTTAAGTGTGAAAGTGACAACTCATTACATGTAATGCTGGTACAGTATTGGAAAGAATGGTGTTAATTACTGTTGTTACTTTAAGGAAAAGATAACAATGGAAATCAAAAAACATATCCCTACCAAAGTGAGTTTGGTCTCTGTCAGGCCTTTATTTTTAAATAATTAGGTCACCAAGTCTGATAGTGTTTTTCAGGGAAGTTAGGTAGAGAAACTGAGATGGGAAGTCAGAACAACAGTCTAAATCTAAATATGTTATTGGAAATACTCTTTTTTGAGAAAAGGCATCAAAATAACTTCTGTTGGAGTTACTATCTATGTTTCATAGCTATACATGAATTTATGCACAACTATGAACTTATGCAACAAACTATATGCTAGACTGTAAAGCATCTTTTTAAAATCAGCCTCACCACTCTGAGAGCTGCTTTCAAATGAATGGCAAAATGGAACAATGAAAACATTAAACATCTAAGCCTAGATTTCTGCATACTTCATTACCTTATGTGCTTGTGGTAGATATGGTTATGATTTAATTCTCTGAGCTGGTCATAGCCACCTCTATGTATACCTCATTTTTTATAATTGCACAACATGCTTCTATCTATCTATCTATCTATCTATCTATCTATCTATCTATCTATCTATCTCCTGCCTAGTCAAGAGCTCATTGGGCTACAAGTCTCAATGACTGCAAAAAAGAGTATGAAAGCTGTGCTAACAAATCACTGCCTTGTCCTGCATCCCTGCCCCCTATGGCAGGCATCTGGGAACTGTTGCCACTGTTCATGTTGATGTTCAGTTTGCTCAGGTTTCGGGATCTGTGACTTGAAGCTTGGATATCCCATTGCATGGTGAATAGAGAAGGGAGAAAACTCCAGGCCAGTCTGAAGGCTGACCAGAAGGGGACAGTGGGTGACCAAGCACTTTCATGAGGTTTTGGCAAAGGCAAGCTTCCATCAACAGCTTCAGTTTAAACCAATTTTTGCTGGAAAACAAATGAAGACATTTCCTAGAGACTACAAGTTTGTAGGGTCATGATGAACTAGCTTGTTTATGAGTATGGCTGGAGTAAGCACAGAAGAATTTTGATTAAGTCCAATTGACAGGACTAAAGCAAAAATGTCTCCTGTGGCTTTATTAAATCAATTAGAGGCATATGAGAGGCACACTGAGGAAAAGGTCCAAATATCAGAGGGGGATGTGCTGGCTGCATGAGTCACGTCCTTTGCAGATGATCTGATGGTCTGGCCACACTTTTATGAAGCTGAAGTAGCTTGTGCCAAAGAAATGGGATTGCAGGATGTCTCAAGTCAGTGACTGTAGAGGGAGAAGTGCAGCTTGACACTGCTTCTGCTCTGTTTCCACTTCTATTCAGTTTTTCTGATGTGCTTGCCTAGAACAGTCTTACTACCAGACTTGGACTCTGGCTTGGATATCATTCTGCTTTACTGCAAAGAAATCTTTGGATTCTTGCAAGCCAGTCTTCCTGCACTGTGGGTGCAGTGGAGGAGGATTAATTTGTTAGCTGGTTTTATAAAAGCCTTCTTCCAGGCATGCAGCATCCATTTCATTCTCATCACCTTTAGAAAACTGTTCCTTCCCTGCATTGCCTCTGTTTAATGTCAAGAATGCCATCCCTTGGAGGCCAAGGATGATAAATAAACAGTGGGCACAAGCACATTTCAGGCCTTGGATTGTTGCTTCTGGTCAACTCTGTTGCTGTGTTGCTAAAGCACTGCTGCCACCTGACTGCAGGAGATTTTTCTGGAATGAATTTGGGTGTTACACAAAAATTCATCTGAAATACTTGAATGTATATGTTAAAGCAAATACTTTAATGTATATTGAAATTAAAATAACTCCTGCAGAAAAAAGGACAGCTCTTGAATATGCATTTGTGTTATGACATTTTTGCTTTTTTTCACCTCAGATTGTTGATAATGTAAATTGCATCACTGTAAGGAATTTTGAAGGCCATCACTGCCACCAGCACTGTCAGGATGGACACATTGCAAGATCAAATGGGTAAGACTTTGATCAATGTGTTCTGGTCACTCTTGACTTCACATTTAAATTACTGTGCTCCTTAAACATTGCTTACTGTGTATGAGCAGAGAACTGTCACGTACTTTTCAGCCAAGGGTTTTTTTAATTACATCTACAACTGTGCAATGCAACAAAGCAAACAGCTGTATTTCTTCCATGTCAGTGCTGCATAGATTCGACCATTAAATAATCTCTATTGAAATTCGCTTTGGCCAGACAAATGGATTACCTACTCCTTAAAATAACCTGGGGTGAAAATTTTCAGAAACCAAGAGCCAGAATAGTGAAATGTAAATTCTTTGTCTAGGACTTTTTGCCATACTCTCTAAAATTCTGCAGCAAATATGAGTTAGACTGCATGATTCTATTTTAACAAAATATGTAGATTTCTGTTTTTCATCAAAAGATGCAATACTATATTTTTCTGCAAATGAAAACACACTTCATGCAGTAAAACATTCAAGTTGGAAACTTGATTTGGGTGGAAGGGTAGAATTGCATAGGTGATTGTCCCTCAAAACCAGTAGTCAAATTCTTACTTTATAGCAGGCTTGAGAGCTTTCTGAATGTAAGTACTGCAAACAATAATGAAAAAACAATTTAATTTTGAATTATACGTCCTATGGGTTTGATGATGTCTTTCTGCTCACAACTGTAACTCTGCTGACATCAAATATGGGGTCCAGGCAACCCAGGACACTATGAAGTTTTTCTTTAGCTTGCAAAGAAGTAAACAAGTCATCCCATTAGTTAGGAATGGAGCACAGAGTTAATGTTATGTCTTTGAACTTAATTATAGCACTTCAAGCAGTCTCAATGTTTAAAATGTATTTATAGCAACTCTTATGCTTTTGCTCAAATTCAATAAGAAAGTATTATTTGTAATTAAACTCCTATGAATAAGAAAATACTTCCTCATAGTTTTTGCTTTCTTCCCAAAGTGATAGAAATTAGGTTTAGTTTTAAATAAATACTACCTGGTTAATATTTATATCTCAATAAATACCTTTCCAGGAAAGTCCATATGTGGTAATATTGAAATAATGAGTGAGTTCACATTCCAAAACCAGATGCTAATTAGTTGTCCTTGCCAACTTTTAAATGATGATCAACCAACTGATAACATTTCAATGTTTTGACAGTTGCTCTGTTTATACTTCTGAATAAGAGAAGAAAAAGCAAAACTACATCTAAGTATGGTCCCAAAAGTTGTGGGCAACTTAAATTTATAATGTTCTTTAAATGCAGTCACCCAGCACTGCAGTGAGCTTACAATCAAATTTCTATTTAAAAACAAAACAAAACCCACCATTGACTCTAAATTTAAAAATCAAAACCCCATCCGTACTGCAACCACCCAATCAAAACCCAACAAACAACCTAGGAACAGATAGGAACTGAGATTTCTTATTTTTGTATGCACTAACGATTGGCCTTCAAGATGATATTTTTACTGCTGAGTGCCTTTTTTTCTGAAGTAGAAAAAATTGTGTTTATGTATCCTTATTTGTGTGACTTTGTTCATGTAACATCAACAGATGTACTCAAGGGAAGATGCAGAAGACTTAGAAATTACCACATCCTACTACAAGCTTTTTCTTAAAATCGGAACTGCAGAGGAAAATGTCTCAGGATATGTGAAAACTGCCACAGCATTTTTCTTTTAATAATTAAAGATCTATTTCTCCCATTTGTATTCTTAGAACTAACAAGCCCTCTGTGTACTGATTTTTGCCTAGGGAACCTTGCAAAAGTGTAATTGGTTGGAATGAGTGTTTCTTCAGCATAAAAATGTATCAATCCCAAAAGGACGTAGAGAAATATGAGCTGAAAAGTTTTAAAATATATATATTAAAAAAGCAGATTGTTAGCATAAAATATGATTACTTTGTGTTACTTTTCTAAAACTTCAAATCACTTGGGTTTACATTGCCCCCTCCCAAGCATTAAGCTCATAACAAAGAGGATTATTTCTCTCCATGTATGAATTGGTACAAGAAATTTGTATCATTGCCAGATCATACCTGCTCATAGCTTCACTGGAGGCCACTTCTTAGCATAGGAGCAAGGGAAAAAGAAAATTAAGCCTCTCTTTTGCTGCCTCCCATATGGGACCTCAGTTTTCTAAGAGGCCATCTTTCCACCAGTTCTCCCATCATCCTAGAGCTTCACATCAAAATGAGGAAATCAAGATTTAAATTACTCTCCATCAGGAGATAAGTGATCTTCAGATACCTTTTGTGGGTTTTGGAAATTATATAGCAGTAGGGGGAAAAATTATAGTTATTTTCTCTTAGAAATTATCCAATGCATTATATTCTTCAAAAATGTGTGGTGGTCTGTTTTAGACTTCTTGGGTTTTTTGTTTTTCCCCAGTGTGATTTTTCTGGGCAAAGAAAATGTACTTAACCATTCCTTTCATTTATCTTACCAGAGTGTTCTCAAAGAGAAAACTGCACAAATGTCAGTTTAAGAAACCTTCCCTGTCAAGCAGAGAATTTTCCAACTGGTAAGTTACTTCCTTCCATCTTACCTTATAATGCTTACTTTTTGAAATTGAGACAACTAAGTCAACAACATTTGTAATTGTTACTCCTATAACTCTGATATACTTGGTGGTAGCTCTGAACTTCTGCAGAAGATTTGTCGAGAATTTCTCATAAAAAGAGAGAAGTGACCTATCAACTACTTTAAAATCCAGAAACAGTTAATGTGCTATACTGTAATGGATGATTTTTTTAAAAAAATGCTTATTTTAAGTACAAGTTTAAATTCCTTTGTTTAAAAGTCCTTTTTTTTTTTTTTAATTTTCTTTTTTTTTAATAATTGTTGTCTTTCAGAATCTTAATTTACTTTTTTAATGCTGTATGAAATTGCAGTTGAGTTCAGTTCTTCAGTAAGCAGGTTTGGAAGCCTTCCATCCTGGAGATCCCATGGCTTATTCTATCACATTTCCCTTCTTTTGCTTGTAGAGAAAAAGAAATAACCACTGAAAACCAGCACTGGGATGCACTCTCCTTTCTGGCTTGATATAACAAATCATATCCATGGTAGACAGCCTCCCCCTAGGCATACAATTAGTTGTGGTAAAATTATTTGTGCTTATGTAGCTTTTTGTCACTCCATACACAATTTGGGTAGTTTTAAACTGAGGATATGAATCAGAGCCCACAGAAGCAGACAGAAAATGGATTAAGGTGCAGCATATTAGGCTAGAATGTGAAAAATATCTATTTTACCTGATAAAAAGATGAAACTCAGAGGAGCTGGAATGTAATATGTACAACAACCCCATTTATTGCTTGAAGTGTGACCTATTTTTATCCACTTGCAAGTGGAATTCTTCCTGAGTGAGTGGTATTGGCTTATATGTGCCCATCTGGGTGTCTGAAACTTTCTGAACATGTTATATTGCCATTGAGTTAAATTACTGACATGGAGAATGAAAGTAGATTTATCAAAGATCCTCTGAGAGAAACTAGCTGAAACTGCAACCTTAACTGTAGCAAAAGCTTGTCATAAATAGATGTTGATCATGTCAGTGAGATTTTAGTTGGACCATTTATCTTGGTTGGTACTGCTCAGTTTGGTTGAGGAACAGCTTTTTCAATATATAGAAGCCTTCTGAAGTAATAGGAGTGACACGTCAGATACCTGTGAATTTAAGATTAGTATAAAGAGTTGTAACATGCTAAATTATCTTTTTTTATTTTATTTCAGTATCTGCCTTGGTCTTTAAAATGTGTGGGATACTTGGAAATCTGGGCATGTTCTCAATGACCTGTCTAAGTTGACAGCTTGCCAATCTGCTTGATTTCTTTCCCCTCCCTCTTCTCTATCCCCAAGCATACCAGTTATCCCCCAAACTTTTCAGACTTCCACATCATTCTTCTTTGCATAGCTGTAGGCTTCAGATGCAGCTGAAAAAATCTTGTCATGCTATGCTGTTATCTCTCCTTGATAACTAAAACTAAAAAGAAACAGTAGCTTGATTCTCTGTGTATCTGTCTCTGAAGCTGAAAAAATAGTTCTTAATGTGGATCCTGTGATTTTGAGGTATTTTTCTGGTTGTCCAAAGCTGATTCACAAAACTGTACATGGATATACTTCTCCAGATATCTCCTTGAAGTTAATGATGGTAAGAAGGAAGAGTGGATGCCCTGATCCCAGACTCCAAAGACAGCTCAGAGGGCAGCTCCGTCTTCTGGAAAATGACAGCAGGGATGTGATGGCTGTTTTCAGTGTAAGGCAATTGCTTGGGAATTGATTTATTTATTCAGAGAATACACTCTGTGCTACTGAAATAATCTGTGAGGGATTTGGATCCCATTTCCATCTACATTTTTTGTATCATTTGGAGTGACCAGAGTTTCCTTAGGCCCAAAACTATCTAAAGATGTGAGAAATATGTGAGAAAACCACTGAAAAAGAATGGGACAACAAATTGATGTAAAATAAATAATTCCAGCTAAATAAGGCATTGGAGGGCTTTATTTTAAGTGTGTTCTGCTTTGATGTACATCAAAGGAAATTATGATTTTCTGGTTTTGGTTATGTTTATTTTTTATTTGCCCTCATATTGACTCTTCAGTTCAGTTTCCAGTCACATTTGCCATGCAAGTTACCTGGAAAGCCCACTGCTAAGCCAAAGAGGAAGTCTGAAGGAGAATAGTATAAATATTGGACTTCCCCAGGGCTTGATGACTGTAGCTTTTAAAAGCATTCAAGAGGGTTGGCATATTTTTATTACTGTCTTTAATTTGTTTGTATGTGGGGAAACCCATCCTCTCTAACCAATAAGGTTTGCTACAAATACAATTTAGTCTCCCTTTTCCTCTTGATGACAAAGCAGGATGATTTGACGTCTGGTGTCCTTTTTTCCCTGAGCCATGATTTCCAGCCTCCTCCACTAGCAAGCCAAACATCAAAGCCTTAATTTGTTATGGCTTTGTGACTTCTCAGATGCACGTAGTTCTACACAATTTTCCTTTTATGTGTAGAGAACTCTTCATCACCAGCCTGCTGATTTTGTGCTCCTGCTCCTTTCTCCTGGAGCTGGAGAAAGGGGGAGAGGGAAACCAGGATACAAATACATGAAATTTGTGGCCTTATTAGAAACAGACTGGGAAAAGGACTTTGAAGGAAGCAAGATTTATTATAAGTTTCCTTAGAATTTTGTTTTGGTATTCAGCACTGCATAAAGCCCTTGAGGCTGAGATATTTTAGCATGTATTATCAATTTATTAATAGATTTCAGGCTCTTGTTAATATTTAATCCAGTGTGTAACAGGGCATGCAGAAGATGAAAGTGGTGATGAAGCATACCTCTTGAAGAGGCCTAGGACTTCTGCTCTCAAAAAGGAATTACCATTTTAATCTTTTCATTTTTAGTCAATTGAAAATATGGAAGTTAAACAGAATTTATTCAGAGAGGTTTTTAAAATATTTAAAATCATGACATAAGTCATAAAAGCAGTGGGTCAGCTCCATCTTTCTCAGATTACAGAAAACGTTCAAGGGACAATTTTTTTATATTTTTTTTTTTCCAGAGCTAGTATCAGCTTCTTGATTAGTCCTTAAACTGTTTTAAGATGCATTTGGATTTTGAAGTGATGGAAGCAAGGGTACAGTACTGCATAATAATACAGTAGTAACATACTGTTAGCTTTGTATCTGATATATTCTCTGAAACGTTGGTTCAGACACTTTTTTCATAAATAGCCACCACTACTTGGATTTCCCTGAAAACCACTTGCCAGCATCACTGGAGAGCCCTGTTTTTAGGTTGCTAACTAAAGTGCAAAAAGAATGTGTATTACCACTCCTAGGCTTGAATCCATCAAAATATGTGCTGCTTTTACTCATTAGAAGGTTTATGTAATTCTCCCTTTTAACATCTTTGAAGTTCCATAAAATGCAACATTATAACTTACAACCACCAATTGCCAAATGCACAATTTAATGATACTTTAGCAACATGAACCAGTACAAATGAGGAGAAAGGGCTATAATGACCATCTTTTAAAAAAAAAAAAATAGTACTTCAGTATATTTGTTTTAACCATTGGAAGTAACTAGGGAAGTGACTAGTCAATGACAGAGCTCTGAGGCTAACCTACAGCTGGATGTTGTGGATCCTAAAAAAACCTTAAAGAAACCCTAAGTTCAAAAAACCAAAACAGCAAATAAAAAGAAACACTTTCTTCTATTTAATAATAATGACCAAATATCTGGCAAAGGCAGTTCCCAAGCTGTAGATGGCTCTGTGCTAGAAGGGTATTCTTGGGAAATACCATTGGATTGCCTGCCTGGCTTTCCAAGCTAAATAGAGAATACTGATCCCTACACATAAATGGGTCTGAATCAAAGAGGCCTTTAGCCTCTCTGTGTGGGCAGTCCTGAGGTCTTAATTCTTCTGTGAATTAACCACTGGAAATGCTGGTACAATTGGTAAGAAAAAATCAGATTAACACTTTGCTCACTGTATGTTGTAAGTATGTGTTAACAGATATCTCTTACAGGTAAAATCCTGAATGATTTTTATCTTTCTCAATCCATAGTATTTTAGTGTGTTGGCTGGTGAGAAGCTGTGCTTGAGTTCAGTATAATTGTATATTAAAATATTATTTTTTGTTACTTTTAGGAGCTATCTGCCAGACTGCTGTCTATTCATAGTGACCAAGATCTAATAGTGGTGACATTTAAAACTTCTGAAGAAATATGGAAGTTTCTAACCTACTACTCACTGGGTAAAGCTGTTTCACCATACAACAGTTCATATGCCAGTTTTGTTCCTCAGTACAGCTTCTGATTGACTGGGGACTTGTTGAACACCACTTTGAGCTTCTTTGTATTAACTCCTCATAGCAGTAAATATTTGTGAACTGGATACTAGTGGTAGGGTTGGACAGACCCTCCAACCTCCAGAAGAACCTGCTTTAGTCCCAAACCAGAGGACAGCTACCATTCCTGGCAGATGTTTAAGTTAGGTACTGCTTTCTAAACCATCTATTAAAATCCAGGTGGCTTTTTTTTTTCCTAAAGTCTAACCTGTGCTGCAACTTTTACAGTGCTTTTACAGCTTTTTTTTCTCACTGTAGACATGTTGAACTTGCTCATCCTGCACTTCCACTCAGCAATTTTTTCTCTAGGAAAATCAATGCTAATTCCAATAATCCTTCCTCACAGTATATTTTCTAGACCTCTGATCATGTTTCCCAATGGAATTTTCTAGTTCTTCCACATCTCTCCTGACTACTAGTGAGCAAACTGGACAGGGTTGGTAAGATTTCAGAGAAAATGTGAAGTAAACCAGAGATTGTTTAATATGCTTTCCATGCTTCAGTCTGGTTTCTAAATCTGAGCGTGTCTTTTGTAACAATATGGTACCATTGGCTGACTTTGTTTTTAATATCCTGTAACTTTACAGGTCTTTTCTGAAGAACAGCACTGAATCAGATCTTTCACTTAATTTTTTTCTTCTTCAGTGTAAGGGCTGCTTGTGTGCATTACTATTTGTTTCCATCAGACCAATTTAATATTTTAATGAATTTTATTTCATTTCTTGTTTACTATTTACTTGCTATTTTGTATTTCAAAAAGCTCTTAGAGAACTAAAACAATACTGTTTCAATCCAACTTTGCAGAGAAAGCACAATTTTTCTCTTAGTCAAGGCTGTGGCTAGCAGGGAATTGATTAAATATCTTCCAAATAGCATAATAGCACCTTAACTACTGATCTGCCCACCTTTTGTCTTCATCATAGCTTTTTGCACAGAGGATTTGGCTAATACATTAGTGTTATCCCTTTAAGTAATCTATCTATATCATGTTGAGTATGATGCACCAATCCAGATCTCCCTGCAACTATCATAGCTTTGAAAGTGCTAAGTCCCAATGTGAGGAGTCCCAGTTCCAAGATCAAGCACTGCCTTCTTGTGATTTACATGACTCTGGTATAGAGCATCATCTTTGTCCCCCCAAAATTCCAAGAATCTGATACCCTGGCACAGTATCTGCATAAATCCTCATGGCTGAATCAGGCAACAGAAATTTATATAGAGATTAACTTTTTGAGATTATTTCCAGTCATCTGTTAGGAAGTGATGCTAAGCACCAGTTGCTCAAAGCTTGCTAGTGATTACCTTTTTCAGACTCCAAACCTTTCAAATAAAGCTAAGCTGTGGGGATCCCTGAGAAGGGTCTTTTTTCAGCAGCATTAGGTACAGAGAAGTTGTGTGCCTTGTAGGTGCAGTTTATCAGAGCTAAGCTCTGATAAAAGTAGCTGTTGTGCATGGGACTCAATAGAAATAATTGTGCTGCAAAGAAAACAAATTGGATTTTTTTCTTTTTTCCCCCAGGTTTTATAAATCATTGCATGGAGAATTTGCTTCTAGATCAATCTTTCTGGCTGTGTTCTCAAGAGGAGGAAGAAACAGGTATTGAAGTCTGCATAAATGAAGAACCATTACATTTGATGTACAGAAGACTGCTAGTACAGGAAGGTAAGGAAGACTGTAAATGCTCAGGCTAAATTTAAAAAAAAAAGTATTTTCTTTGAAATTCTAAAATCAAACATCAAGACCTATTCAAATAACCAGTGAAGTTAAAATTTAAATCTATTCACTCCAAATGCTCCAGAAAGATAAGAAAAAGGAACCCACACAGGTTTGGTTCAGAAGGATCATAGAGGGATTGGAGAAACTGATGTGCAGCTGGTCCATAAAGGATACCAAAAGGATTAGGAAGGGATGTACACTCTAACTTGCTTAGTATTATTGCAGATCCTGGAGAGGTACAGGAGAGGGGTTACAAAAAGTTGCAAGGGTCATGTGCTGCTCCTAGATAGCATCACCTGCTGCCATGGGCAGAGACAGAATGAGGGGCTGGATGGGGCTTAGAACTACAATAGGAATGTGCAAAATATTGTACCAGAAGTACAATTTTTTTTTTTTTTTTTTTTTTTCCACTGAGAGACCAAATAGAAAAGAATACATATCTGACTATCAGACAACTATTGCAAAATTTCAGATTTTCAGTCTCTAATTGAATATTACTGATGCTACTGAAGTCAGTTTTAAAGCTTGTATGACACCAAATCATTACATGAAATGACCTCTGCTCCATTGCTGGTTTGTTTTTGTTTTTTTTTTTAGGAGCGTTTTTTGTTTTATGTCCTGACAATCTGATAAGAAAGAGAATGGCTACAGACAATGAAATAAACACTTATTTTGAGACTGGGGCTTTTACTGAAGATAAAACAGGTGGATCTGTGGACGGTGACACCACTGTGCTGTCTAATACTTCTCTGAAGCCTTTGATTCCTTTTCATCAGTAGGTACCTAACTAGGTACCTATTTCATGCACATCTGTTTGATATGTACACATGTATAGACATAGGTGTCTCTAAATAGTAGCTTGTTATGGAACATTCCTCTTCTATTAACACTCAGAACAAATGCTCTGTTTCTTTCCATACCACATAACTGAAATTAATCCAGATGCGTGCAGAGATGGGTAACCATCTGGAGTTAGGTATTGCTTTTTTTCTCCAAAAAGTCTGAAATAAAGTTTATTAACATTTCTATGAAAACAAAGTGAGAATTTTTGGTGTTCCAGATGCATGGAAATATGGATAGTAATGGACAGGATTTTTGGAAATGTGATAACAGGCTAGCAGTATTTTGAGTCAAAACTGTTGACAGGAGCCATGCACATCCTTAATGCAATTTTTTTTAAGTTCAGATCCAAACTCATAATTGCTATAAAGCCAGAAGTACATCAATGGATTTACCTATGGACTTAATTCAGCAATCACCAGAAAATAGTTTATAGTAGATGCTATTAGTAGTTAAAGAGCTGGCCTTTTTCTGTTGGCCTTGGGCAGGGAGAAATAGCATGACTTTCTCAGATTTGTTTTCTGAAGTAACACTACTTTTACTGCTAATATCACTTGGAACATAGCTTTGACTGAAGTGTTTGGACAGTGCCAGAACTGAAAGTTGTGGGAGGGGTGCATCTGTTTTTAAATGCATTTAAAATGTCACTGTTAATGTCACAAAATTTAACTGAAGTGTTTTACAGACTAACTTCAATCTCTTTTTCTACTTTTCAGATGGTTTCTTAAAGGGTATTCTAACCCCATTGACTTCACATGCAAAGCTGAATCTAAATTGGTCAGAGAAGTTGGTAAGAAACTCCATTCAAAAATCAGCATTAAAAAACCAAAACTAAACACAAGTTTATGCTATGCATTTGTTAGGACACACTCTAAAGATTTCAATAACTTTTTCCCATGGTACTACGATAGGAAAACTGCTTCCAAAATTACATTTGGAATTAGAATTCCAAAACTGGTGAGAACAAATCTCTGTGTAAGTGCAGTTAAACTGTAAAGGCATCTCTCATCTCTTTCCTCCAAAATGCTGTAGTAAGTAGATGCACAAAGTAATAAGGAGTAATTAAGTGAAAGATGCCACTGTAGATTTGACAACAAGCTTTAAACTAAAATTCATCAATGTGTAATCATAGTGGTTCTTTCACATCTATATCTAATATTACCAGAGGGGGAAAAAAAAAACAAACCCAACATAGATTTTCTGAGGCTATAGAGATCTAATTTGTCTCATTTTCCACCATCTATGCCAGTATTAACAGTGTCTTGACTGGTATACAATTGTGTATTTATCCAGTAGTGATTTGTATAGTTGGTTCAAATATTTTTCTCTCTGACCCACATTCAGAGTTTTTTATGAGAGAAAGGGATTTAAAACAATTTTTGCTGCTTCATGATGGAATTTGCCAGCATTTTAATTAATAAAAAAAAAAATATTAAAAGCATTTTAGGCTTTGTGTTCTAATGACTGGGAAATGAGGATTTCAGTGTCTTCTGCTAAATATGTTCTGCTGACTTCATACTCTGTTCAGTGTATTTGTATTGTTAAACCACTGTATCTGCAAATATCAATCTCCTTGTTACACAGCAATAGGATCTTGCCTAGCTGTGATGAATTATGAAAGTATTTTGTTGGAAGAGATGAATTTCCAGGAAGGGGATGAAATTGAGATCCTTGGCTACTTCATTGAATGCATGGAATGGTTTCTTGGAAGACATCCTGTTACTGGCCAAATAGGCTTTGTAAAGACAAGTCATGTTAAACTGGATGTTCCTAAAAATAAGTAAGTGATGTTTATTCTATTTACCTCAAACAAAAAGGGTCCTAGTCTCTTGAGCGTTAAATGTTAAACTCAGGTTTGGGGTGGGTATTTTGTCAGCTTGTTTTGGATATTTTGTTGGTTGGTTTGGGGTCTTTTTGTGTGGTGGTTTTTTTTTTTTTGTTATTTTATTTTATTTTATTTGGTTTGTTTTCCTGTGTGAGAGTTGTCATAGTGTGTATCATTCAAAATATGCAGAAACTAGAGCATTAATCTGCTTAAAAAGTGGAAAATATTGTTAGCCTGTACTTGAGTTTCTTACTGGGAAAAGTGGTGCCTCGTTCTGGCTCCATTCTTCAGATTATGAGATCCATGAAGTTTACTGTTGCAGAGGATTTACAGGCCTTAATTTATTTCAGAAGTCTTCTCTTAAAAATAATAGTTCACAATGCATAAAGAAACCTTTACAAACTTATTTTCAGCATGCATCACTACCATGCAAATAGGCTGCTCCTATGAATATGTCTGGGCTGTTTACATGCTGAAACGAGTTTCTTAAATGGTGTTTGCAGGTCCATAGGATGTGTAACTTCAAGGTTATATTAGAAACTGTCCTTAAATATTTGTGATGTTAATAAATTCTGTCAGAAAATGCTATGCCATGATATATGCAGATGAAAAAATTATTCTGATATGGCAGAAACTGTTAGCTGCAATTGTAGGCACTATCAGTTTGTATATTTATAAATATGGTTGATTTTGAACTCAACAGGACTTAGAATGTAAATATTGTATAAGTTTCTCTAACAAGCTCCCATTTGATGGATGCACTGAGGTCCTAAAGCCACAAAGTTGATTCTTTCTTTGTTAGACCACAAGACCTGAATTTTCTTGAAGCAGATGAGTTATCTTTCTTTTCAAATGAAAAAAATTTGGAAGAAGTGATACACTTGTTGAAAGAAACCTCCATCACAGATGTTTGTTCTGTGTATCGAGTAGGTGAGTAGGACTTTTACTCCCTTTTCTGCACAGGATAACAGATTTTTTTCTATTTCACCAAGATTCCACTCTTTACATCTACTTGGAAATATCTTGGTATT
The DNA here is from genome assembly GCF_036169615.1 of Heliangelus exortis. Taxonomy (NCBI): domain Eukaryota; kingdom Metazoa; phylum Chordata; class Aves; order Apodiformes; family Trochilidae; genus Heliangelus; species Heliangelus exortis. Next base: position 9,555,811 of record NC_092431.1, on the reverse strand, counting down.
CAGCACGTAAAAGTCCTTTTATATCAAAATCCTTTAGATCATCTTGGCTACTGATGATGTTAGAGTTTTGTAAATGCCCCCAAAATTTTGTCCTTTTTTGAGTCAATTAAACAGCAGGGTTTTAAAGGCTGCTATTGAGCTGAACATATCTTCAAGCTTTCAAATTCTGTAGTGCTGTGTTACAAAAAGCAACATGTTCACCCAAATACTGCTGGCATTTCAGTCATCTTAGAAAAGGTGGCATAATAATTATTGACATCTAATGCAAGCATACACCTCTTTGTGCTTGATTTAACTTTCCAAAGGTATAGAAAAAAGGCAAAAATCTACTCATACAAAGAAAAAAAATGCCTTTAGCTACATCAGCTCTGACACAGCTGTTATTTCTCTAAGTGCTCATGTTTTACAAAAGCTTATTGAGGTAACTGTAGTTTTACCTTCACAGATTTAGTGGAAGGTAGTGCAATATAATTGTCTTACTGAATTAACCAAGCAGCAGTTTCTTATCTCACCACAGGCTGTTTTCTGGCAATACATATGCTTGTCAAGTATCCAACAAAATTTTATCTCCATTGGTGTCATCCTAGGAGACACCTAAAGGCTCCAACCTGACAGGAGCCGTTCTGTTGGTTTGACTCAGGTGCAAATTCTGCAAACCAGCATGTGTGTGAATAATAAGTAAGGCATGTCAGACCTGAGGTGCAAAACGTAACTCATGTCAGTGTGCAAACTGACTCCCTGTCTTACCATCCTCACTCAAATGAAAAGCCTGGGAGCAAAATATCAGACCTCTAAACAATCATGTAGGCCTAATGCACATTCTGCTATTTTTGCCTGTTGCACACCTTTTACATTTCATTTCCTGCCTAATCTTTTTCAAGTGCCAGTTTCTTTCCACCTCTTACACAGGTAACAGTACTCTTTTTACCACTTTTTTCTCTTACACTGCACCAATATAATTGGTTACCCAAAATAAAGCTACCCAGAGCAAGATTTTTCAATATTCACTGGGTGCTATTGTGTGAGCTGAGTTTTTGATTCCTTCCATGTACATAATTCTAATGAGAAGTATTTACTTATGAGCACTTCTCCAATTAGATATTCAGGCTATCAAGTTACAACTGTTGTAAACATCTGTGGCATTTTTCCACCAGACAGGAAAGCAATTAAAGAAAGGAGATCCAGAGGTAAATGGTTACTGATAAGTTGTTCTTAAAGGCTAGTGAAATAGCTTTCCATCATCTTAAGTAGACCTAGTTCTGTGAGCTCCTGCTCTTAGATATATCATTCATAGACTCTGTGCCACTGATATTACACTAGTGTGTAAAAAACAGTGGCTATAATCCTGAAATGTGGCATGACAACTGAATTACCTTGAGAAATCTTCTACAAAAAATAGTTCTACAGATGTGCTATGTTGAACATGGAAAATGAGATATGTCTGCAAAATTTAAAGATACACCTTTTAAAAGAAAATATAGATACAGGGTTTTCATCTGCATGCTACTGGAATGGCCACAAAAGTCTGACACTCCTGGCTGCACCAACTCCCAAAAAATTATTCATCCACCCACCCACCCCAGGAGTGACCCTAAAACTTACTGAAATAATACTAAAGGCTTTTTGTTAACTCATTTTAGGGGTGATTTGTGGGGATTGATTGTATCTACACTGCCCACGTGTATTTTAATGCAGCAGTGTTGCAGCTCTCATACAGAACAGGGTGACACAATGCAGTTGTCTCCACACTTTGCGGAGCAGTGCTGGGTGTATGATGAGAAACCTGTAGAAAGCAGTGAATTGTACCAGTAGAAGAGTACGTTCATAGTATCAGCTTTGGGTCAGACTTAGAAACTTCTTTTCCTCTACATTTCCAGGCAACATCCAGTTCTTCTGCCACAAAGAATTCTTAAGTAACATATAGCCTTATTTTAGGACGTTTGAAAAGGAAAAAGAACTACTAAAAAAGATACTAAAACAGTGTTTTTTCCCTTTTTTACAGAAAAATTAGAAGAAGCAGAATTTCAGCAAGCTCATGAAAGTGGTAATATTTCATATACATAAATTTTTATATAAAATTAATGGGATTTTTAAATATTTTTTTATCTTTGCCAGCTTTTCTCTCTCTAATGTGTCTTCACATTCTAACTTCTCTTGTTTCCTTTCTTAGGATTTGCTAACCCCTTCTCACTAGGTTTTGCTGTAAGACATTGTGGGTTTTCACTGCTATCAGATATTTTTCTTGGACCTGGGTACCCAATTGCAAGCTGTATGACTTATTTTTATTGCTGTGACACACTCACATGCACCACCCCTGACCCTCCTCACATTGTTTAACAAGGCAAAATGCTGTTTATGCTGACTTGAAATTTCCGCAGTTTTTCCGTCTGCGAGAAAGCTTCACCCCATAATTATATTTCCCAAAGGAGGTATTTGATGAGGCTGCAGAACTATTTCCCTTTGGAATTTAGTTGCTAAGCTGTCACTATTATTGTTTGCATTGTACTGTGTTTTTCTAAATGCCATTTTTTATATTAATGATTCTGCTTGAACAGTTTGAGATTCTAACAAAACTGAGCTCTAAATCTGCAAGTGCAATAAGCTCCTGTTGATGTGCAGCTGTTAGCTGACTGACAGCAAAAGTACATCCCAGTACTTGGCCCTATTATCTTGACTGGGCAGAAGTGGGAGAACTAAAGAAATTATGGGATATCTATTAGATTTGTAAGGTATTCAACAGTATCAGTACTTGGAGAATTTAGATCAATGATCCCATTGATCACCACAATCTTGGTTATTTTGAGAAAGTTATTCTGTGCCAGTAGAGAATCAGGGTTGGTATTTTGACTGAAAAAAAGAAATCTTACACATTGCAGAGGCACAGCTGGTCAAGAAGTTAACATGGAATGGAGAACAGGACCTTTGCAGGCATCTTCACAGCACCCATATGAGACTTCAACTCTAAAAGTTCAGCCTCAGACATCCTCCCTAGCTAACCATACCCTTACTCCATTCCCATGCTCCAATTCCAAGCTCCCTTGGTCAGTCCATCCAGCATCTATACCCTGACCTCGTGTGGTGGTGCAAGGCACTCCTGAATTCCTGGGTCACTCAGTGTGATCTCTCTCCTAGGCCTCACATCAACTTGAAGCAAGTCAGGTATGGAATGCAAAAAGTAGTGTACCAGGGTGTTGTGACACCTCTGACACACACCTGTTCTCTGCTCCCCATGTTCTCTGGGGAGAAGGAATTTTAAGCAGTGAACTGGAGAATTGAGGTGCAACCTGGATGCGCAGAGCTCTTGCTTTCCTGTGACAGGAGATGTGGGGATGATCAGTCACCTCCTGACAGCCTAATGTCTGTACTTGGGTTGTGACCCAAAAGGGGTTGATACCAGAACTCCAGAATTTAGCAAGTTCTGGGCATGCACAAGTGGAAGAAAAGTAGTGGAATATTTAATCAGTTGTGAAATATCCTATTCTATCAGTGCCTGAAACAAGTTAATTTCTATGGACTCTATAAACAGTGACTCCCAGGAGTCCTGGATTGCAGTGGGCTGTGACCAGAATTCAAACCCCTTCCTCCCCTCAACTTCCACCTGAAATAAAACATTGCTCAGGTACAAGTCCTTGAGGACAGTGATCTGAGAAAGTTGATGGAAGTACAGGGAAAATTCATTCTCCTTGCCTCAATTATTGCCTGCTGACAAATGCTGATGCATGGTGAATGTTTACTCAATAGTCAAAGAAAGGCATTTGTATGAAATGCTGGCCTTTACCATATACCTTTCTATTTATCTATGTGTCTGCACACTTGTCTTTGAGTTTGGATGTCTATATGTTTCACTGGATCTAAATATTTCTATCTGTGCTTGTATGCTATATGTTTGTGCATATATATTTTAGGATACTTTGTAGTACTGTTGGTGTGAATCTTGTAATTCTCAATTAATTCTCTGTAATTAAGTTGCTGTTTTAGTCATAACATATTCTACTGAATGACTTTTCAATCATAACAGTGTCTAAACCTCCCATCCATGACACCTTGGACCCTTTATCCGGCCTCCAGTTCTGATCCTTGGGTCCTTCCAGATTCTGGAAGGACTTCTCTTGCTTACCAACTAGTCTGAATTGTCACTTACTGGCAGTTCTCTCACACTCGTATATGCACAGAGTGATATATGTTCAGTATATACATTTTGAGTACGCACTCAAGCAGCAACCAGTATAAATTAACACTGGAGCTGTATTAGTGCTGGGTCAGGCACAGTGCCTGGCCAGGCAAGTGTATTGATGAGCAACCCCCTTACACACCCAAGTCCTACTTTTTTTGTACACCTCCGTTCTCCCCCCACTACCTCCCTGATCCTTGATTTCTCTTTCCCCACCCTTATCTTGTCTCCCAGATAAGTACAGTATGTTTACATAATGTTTTCCTAACACCATCATCTACTGATAAATGTTTTCATTGGTCCAGCAAAGACCTTTGTGTGCATGCACACGTGAAACTGTGATTTTAATTTTTTTTTTTTTTTTTGAATTTAAGAAATTCCATGTTCACATGAGAGTGTAGGATCCACTAACAAGAATGGCAAGATAGAAGAATTCCTAAAGAACTTCAAGACTTTGGAGGCTACCCAGGCAGAAGAGCCAGCTACTGAAGGAAAAGATTCTGTTAGCTCTCCAAATACAGAAATCTTTCCTTCACCTGAAGGACCTTCCTTCCCTGTATGTCAAGATGATGAGCAAGCCTCTGACATTTTGGAATCATTGTTACCCTACTTAAATAGGAAAGAGTATGATGGAAACTTCAGAACCCTGTATGATTTCTCTTACTCATTTATCAATGGCATGTTTTATGGGTTTTCAGAAGAAGAAGAACTGGTTAGGTTTTTTAGATTGGCAAGGGAAGCAGCAAAGAAAGCAGGAATGTCCTGGGCACTAGCAAGGCTCTGCTTTCTCTTAGGCAGGCTCAGTGTTAAAAAGCTGAAGTTTTCCCAAGCTCGGGTGTATTTTGAGGAGGCATTGGGAGCAGTAGCTGGAGGGTTTAGTGATTTGTACTTTGTCATTGCTATCTATACAAATCTAACAGGCATCTACTTGACACAGAAGAACAAAGAAAAATGTACTTATATTCTTGACAAGGCTACATCTCTTCTCATGGGAATTCCCAACTATATTTGCAGTGTTGACCTGGAGTCAGATATTTTAAAGTATGCTCTGAAGAGATCGATTCTGAAGCAAAACAAATATGCAGAGGCAAGGGCATGTTTTCTCCTGACAAAACATTACAGTGCACGCAGACAGCATGAAGAGGCACTGCCATTCTTGGAAAGGTTTCAACTGTTGCTTAATGACCTGGATTTACAAAACAACTTTTCAAACAACTGTTACTTCAAGCTAGCACAGTTGTACAATGACAAGTGTTTACCACACATTGTATTAAGTTGCATAAAGGTTACCTCTTCCCAGAGCTCCAGTACATTAATGGATTCTTTGAAAAGGATTGATTTAGTCACCAAAAATGCTCCCAAGCTCTATGGCCTGAGAAAACTCAGGCAAATACTCCCATCCCAAATTGCACCTTATCTCATACAAGCCCTTTCCTCTGTATTTACTAATGAGCAGCAAGGACTATGCAGCACTATCTATCTTAGCTTAGCAAATCTGTACAGCCATCACAAACAGTATGGAAAAGCCATTGTTTACATGATGAAAGCTCTGGACTCTGATGTTTCTGGGAAGCCAGAGGAAACTATTAACTATTTAATCTCCCTTGCTTGGTTATACATTCTTTACAGGCAATATGATGTGGCTTTAGCCATTTTAAATGCTGTTGTAGATTCTTCATGGAGCAGCCCTCAACAACTAGGCATTGCTTACAACATGCTTGCTATCACTTTGAAAAGAACAAACAACACAAAAGAAGCTGCTGAAAGCTACTACAAAGCACTGTGTCTTTCAGAAGAGACCAACATGACCCAAAACCAAGCTATAGCCCTGGCTAATTTTGGGGCACTCTGTCTGTACTCAGCAGCCAGCAAGCTGGCAGAACACTATTACATCAGGGCAGTGAAGCTCTTCTCCAAACTTCCAAGTAAGGACTGTGGCCAAGATTTTATTCAAGTCCTCCTTCAGTTGGGATGTTACTATGTTAGTGGAACTCAAAGAGAAAAAGGCAGATTTTATTACGAATGGGCTTTTTTAGTTGCAATGGAGATAAGTCATCTGGAAAGTGAGTATTATTTTACTCTCTCAACATTACAAAATGTACCCTGGTTGGGAACGTCTCTTATGTAGGTTTACTATAGTTGTTCCTAGCTATGTTATAACTTTTTCCTTACATTTTTCGGTTTAGTTATGTGGTAGCTAACAAAATGATTGAAATCTTTGCTCTGTCTCGCAGTGGTGGAAAAACAAGTACATGTTGCCTTGCTCTTCTGCTGAAACTCAAGTTTGTTAGAAATGGTAGAGAACATGAAATGTTAAGAAAAATGGAGTATAATTAGTAAAAATTATAGATATTTCTATGATCAATAGTTTTAAATTAGTTATGTTATCAACAGCAGTACAAACATCCCCAGATTCAAGTTTAAAGGTATGAAAACAATTGTTATTCTGGATTATTTTTCATATAATAGTTGTATGTAAAAGAATCATTTATTTATTCTTGCTGCCATGATTAAGGCAGCTTATACAAGGTGATCTTAATTATTTTATTTCAGTGATCAAGTTTGAAGTAACTTACTAACTTTGGGGGTGAAGGAACTGTCAGGAATCATCATTTTATTACTTTTATATTATTATTCATTGACAATGATGAATGTGTGAAACAGAATTCATTTTATAACTAATTTGACTTTCAGTTTAAAATAGAGATTTATTTCCAGTCTATTCTCCTAGGTCAGCTACAAGCAATTAAACTGCTGTGTCAGTTCTACAGTACAGTTGTTCCCAATGAGGCTCAGTGTGTTGTCTACAATGAATATCAACTGTCTTTAGCTAGAAAGATGTCCAACAAGGTTCTGGAGGGACAAATTCTGGAAACCATTAGTCAGCTCTATTTATCCTTAGGAACAGAAAGGTAAGACATGTTGAATGACTTTGGTTTTATTCTGATTATAACTTTTTTGTGTAAAGGATCTCAATTTTTGCAACAATTTTTTGAATATGATTTTTCTTTCTTTTTCTCTGCTTTGCCAATACAATTTCTTAGAATTGAAGGTTCCAGTGCTAGTGGAGGATTCTCTTGTTTGGTGGTTTTGATTCTGTTTTTAAAGTATCTATCATCTCTGAAGGGGAAACAAGATGTTCAGAAGGGATTATCACCACTTCAAGAGCCAAATTATTTAAAAACCCTATGTAAATACATTTTTTAAGTATTGTATGTTATGCAGCTCTGAATGCTATAGCTCTAGGATTACTGCCGACATGTTACTTGCTTGGGATGATAGATTTTTAGAAGACCATTTTTCCATCAGAAATATGATAGCATACTCCATACAGGTCAGACATCAGGCTGTGTCTCCGTACGTGGTACTCTTGGAGGATATGTTTTTTTCAAAACTTTTATATAAACCCAAAGACTATGTGCAAGTGTCAGTCTCCAGCAGTTTCTATGCTGGCTTTATTTTTAGAATGTCAGGTTTTGCTTTGCTTTATCAAAAAAACCGACTGCACAAAGTAAATTTAACACAAGCATCTAACTTCCCAAATATGTCACCTAATTTATTTTGCTTTGTTCACTTCTGTTTTGTGAGATAATTGGTGATAATCCTTTGGAGAGCCTGAAGACAAAGGAGTTAGTTAAGATTTCAAAGTACCTGGGGTCTGCAGGTTTTAACTAGCTGGAGAAGTTTCTGCTTTGTGTGCAAATAGTACCTGGAGTTTATGTATCCTCAGAGTTTATGTATCCTCCCAAACAATGTTAGCTCTGTGCACTTAGAAAACTACCAGATAATAGCATCAACTCAGTATCATATTAGACCACAGTATCCCAGTATTCTTTAACATTATGAATAACAAGGGCATGTGTTTCTGATAAAGTAAGAACAATGATGTTCTTGGTGTCAGCACTGCCATTGTAAATTACTGTGGCCATCCCAGGGCAGACAGCCTGACCTGTTCCAGCTGCTGTGCTGGGCTATGGATTGGTATATGCTTCTGTCTGCTGTAAAAGAAAAAAAAAAAAAAAAAAAACTGAAAGAAGGGTGGAAATGCCATTAATAATTGGGCTGAGTTGAGCTATTGAACCATCTAGTCTTATGTTAGCAGCTTGTTGGCAGAGGAGACTGAAATGCCAGGGTTATTCAGTGGATCTTGACATCTTCTCGTTAGTATAACAGGAATGACAGGTCTCTTCAATTTCTGTAAGAATCAGGAATTGGTAAAAAAAAAAAAAAAAAGACCCATTAGATGAGAGACCCTGATAAGACAGAACTGAAATCTTGGTAGTGTAAAGTAAAAGTGAGCATATTACTTTTAGATTTCTTTCAGATATAATTGGAGGTCTAAGCAGGTTGTTCTCAAGATGCACTGTGTAGGGATCTACTGTGACTGTGCAGTTCATGTTATATTTTAATATGTTTGTGTCCTGTTCTTGGAAGAAAATGCACCAGGTCAAGGTGCTAGGAGTTTTTCTACAGTTGCTGATTAGTCTGATTTAGGCTTAAGTCAGATGCCCAGGCGGTATTTAGAAAAAATATTTACAGATGTAATTACTTTTGGAGATTTTTAGCAAAAAAGCCATTAATGATAAAGAGCTAAAGATGAGAAAAGAATTTTCTGCTTCTCATTAGCCTCAGGTAGGGGAAAGACACATGTAAACTAAACTATTTTGAAATAATATTAGGTGGTAAGACTAACAGGAAACAGATCTTGAATAAAATAAAAATAGGAGAAAAAGACTGCATTTGCTCATTACTAGCACCTTATATCTAACAACTATCATTGTACATTAGAGGAAACACAGTTTTTTACAATAAGATAAAGTTTTTTTATTATGAAGAAAACCATTCCTTATTATGAAGAAAAATATTCCTAATTCTAAAGAACTCCTCAGTGATAAGCAATGTTCTCCTGTTTCAGGGCTTACAGGTCAGCTTTGGAATGTACCAAAAGAAGCCTTGGAATATTTATAGATCTCCAGAAAAAAGAGAGAGAGGCATATGCTTGGCTACAAGCAGGAAAGATTTATTATGTTCTGAGGCAGAATGAGCTTGTGGATCTTTATATTCAGGTATGTTGTCAGCACTTACAGGCATGCACGTGTTGTTAACAGGGTGCAGGTGGCATAGGAAGAGCGTTATCCAATATAATGATCCCAGAGATTTTCCTAACTGATGTTTCCAAGAGAATAACACCATCCATGTAAGGGTTAACAGAGGAAAGTCTCAACATTTTTCAGTGGTACATCATTTTAATCTGTTGCTTGACTCCAAAATTATTTTGGATAGTAACTTTTCTTAGTTCCTGGTCTGATATAAATTGTGTTGTTTTATTTCTGCATCATTGCCTACCAGCTTCATAGAACCACAGCAATCACACTATGCATGCCTGCTACATACTGGTGAGTAGCCACCAATAAGCATCTTGGCATGCTGGCTTCTGAGCCAGACCCCTGCGAAAACAAGAATGTAGATTATTTTCAGGAAGCATTTCCAAAACATTTAAACCTTTCCTCCTGTGACTGCCCAGTATGGCATGGAGCCACCTGCAGCTGCTGATGCACCAGGGAGACCCAGAGACACTTGGTTCCCACACCTTGGGAGCCCCAACAACCAACTGGGACATTCTGCTGCTTCTGCTGTGCTAACACAGACAGGAAAATGAGCTGAAAGGGATGAGCTTTGTGGATGCTGATACCGGAGAACCTGAAAATCTCTCTGAGCTGCACTGCAGCCCAGATCTGATTCTGTTCTCTGTACTGCTCCCAGCTACTCACTGAAGTATTTGGGGAAATAGTTCCTTGCTTTTGTAAAGGGGCTGAAAAATACTTCTCTTCTGTGTTTAGGGAGAGTGCTGCCTTCTAATGCTACCTTCTAATACTGAACCTGATATAGTAGGTTCTGAGTCTTGCCTGGTATATGGATGAGTGGTACCAAAATATGATTTCTAAATATAATAACCAGACATAGATTGTTAAGATGTTTTGAAAAAAGTCTAGAAAGCAGGAAAACATAGGAAACAAGGACATGTTTAAAATGTACTGAGACACATCAGGAAACTACAGGAAGAGACCCAAGAAACTACAGGCCCGTCAGCCTGACCTCAGTGCCTGGCAGGGTTATGGAACAGATCATCCTTGGTGCAATTACACAGCACCTGCAGGATAGGCAAGGGAGCAGACCCAGCCAGCACGGGTTTAGAAAGGGAAGGTCCTGCCTAACCAACCTGATCTCCTTTTATGATCAGGTGACCCGTCTGGTGGATGAGGGGAAGGTGGTGGACGTGGTCTACCTGGACTTCAGCAAGGGCTTTGACACCGTCTCCCACAGCATTCTCCTGAAAAAGCTGTCTGCCCGCAGCTTGGACAGGAGCACCCTGTGCTGGGTTAAAAACTGGCTGGAAGGCCGGGCCCAGGGAGTGATGGTGAATGGGGCTGCATCTAGTTGGCGGCCGGTCACCAGTGGTGTCCCCCAGGGATCAGTGTTGGGCCCAGTACTGTTTAATATCTTTATCGATGACTTAGATGAAGGGATTGAGTCCATCATCAGCAAATTCGCAGACGACACCAAGCTGGGAGGAAGTGTGGACCAGCCAGAAGGCAGGAGGGCTCTGCAGAGAGACCTGGACAGACTGGAGAGTTGGGCTGATTCCAACGGGATGAGGTTCAACACGGCCAAGTGCCGGGTCCTGCACTTTGGCCACAACAACCCCATGCAGCGCTACAGGCTGGGCACAGAGTGGTTGGAGAGCAGCCAGGCAGAAAGGGACCTGGGAGTCTGGATTGACAGGAAGCTGAACATGAGCCAGCAGTGTGCCCAGGTGGCCAAGAAGGCCAATGGCATCCTGGCCTGTATCAGAAACAGCGTCGCCAGTAGGTCCAAGGAAGTGATTCTGCCCCTGTACTCAGCCCTGGTGAGGCCACACCTCGAGTACTGTGTCCAGTTCTGGGCCCCTCAGTTCAGGAAGGATATTGAGGTCCTGGAGCAGGTCCAAAGGAGGGCAACCAGGCTGGTGAAGGGACTCAAGCACAGGCCCTATGAAGAGAGGCTGAGAGAGCTGGGGCTGTTCAGCCTGAAGAAGAGGAGGCTCAGGGGAGACCTCGTCGCTCTCTACAACTACCTGAAAGGAGGTTGGAGCCAGGTGGGAGTTGGTCTCTTTTCCCAGACGACTTTCAACAAGACAAGAGGACACAGTCTTAAGTTGTGCCAGGGGAGATTTAGGCTGGATATCAGAAAGAATTTTTTTACGGAGAGGGTGATCAGGCAATGGAATGGACTGCCCGGTGAGGTGGTGGATTCTCCATCCCTAGAGACATTTAAAAAGAGACTGGATGTGGCACTCAGTGCCATGGTCTAGCAACCGCACCGGTGGGTCAAGGGTTGGACTTGATGATCTCTGAGGTCCCTTCCAACCCAGCTAATTCTATGATTCTATGATCATGTATGTGGGGCTACTGAAATAATGAAATTGTTCTTTATTAAGAGAAAGAACTTACCAGAGAACTTACCAGAGAAGCTGAATGAATGTGTTTATAAGAAGAGACTGTGCTACAGGCATGTTATTTCTTTCTTTTACTAAGTGATTTAGGTGCTAACTTCCAAGGCAGTCATATGGTGACATCAAAGCCAAATATGCATGTGGTATAACTTTATCAGTCCTCTATATTTCCTCCAAGAGGAGGAGTGGGCTAGGGACTGGCATATGTATTCCATACTGTGCATGTACAGAACCTGGTATTTAGAGCAGAGTCAGTGCCTGTCTGTGAGGAAACTCTCAAGCAGGAATCTGCCCACTAAGATGTTGATTACTGTCTCAGAATTTTGTGCAAGTCATCACATCTTAAATTACACATGAAACACAACTTTCTAAACTGTGATGCAATAGAGTCCTTAAGTGCCTGAAGCTGAAATAGGCTGAGAAGGATCACTGCCTCCTCTCTTAAATGGAGAGCAGGGCTCCTATTAATGGATTGCAATTTGAAAAACAGAAGATTAGAAAGTCAAAGCAAGAATCTTCCTCTTCCTTCACATGTGGGTCCCAATCAATCAGTGCTATTATCCTACCAGTAACCAAGTATCCTGGTATAATTGCTTTGGGGAGGATACATGCTGTGCTTCATGAAACCCTTTTTGCTAACCGTGCATTTTTTTTAGAAATATGGAATAGCAGAACTGTGTTTATATAATTCACTTCATACGCTTTAAAATCTGCACTGTTAGCAATATTTAACTTGCAATTAGAATTTATTTTTATGATGTTTTATTTAATTAAAATTTAATATGCTGCAGCTATCAAATGCACTATTGTTTTTAGTGCTGTGTCCTTATGAAGGAAGCAAGATACTATTGCCAGAAAAAGGGAGACCATAACACTCTATGTCCCCAGGTCCTTGTGTTCCTCCTTCAGCACCTTCCCCTGGCCTGCTCAGAACGGGTTACTAAAAAGAGTATGGTCTCATAAAAGGTATCATGGGCTATGTTATAATGATCTTAACAAAAAAGATCAAGATCTTTTTCCAGTTGCTAATGTTTTGGGTTTTTTTTTTTTACAAAGAAGTAACCAACATTGCTATTTTTTCCCCTGCTCCTTGTTTTTGTTCTAGGTTGCTCAGGATGCTGCTCTTCACACAGGTGATCCAAATATAGGAATGGAATTGTTTGAAGCTGCTGGAGACATATTTTTCAATGGTACTTGGGAAAAGGAGAAAGCAGTGACTTTCTACAGGGTTTGTGTTGTTTTTCTACTGAATTGATAGTTATGTTCTCTCCCATCACAGCCGGTGTTCTACAATTACTGAATTTTGCTAATCCTCTCAGTAAACTGGTCATAACCTATGGCAGCTGAGTACTTTGCCATGGCTTTAGCAGACTTCACCTGCAGAAACTCTTCTTGGTGTAAGATATGCCAAGAGCAAAATAAAACCAAAATTTGCCTGATGTTATTTAAATGGAAGTATATCAGTGTATATCTTGGGGTTTAACAGTGACTAAGATGCTGTATTTCAGGACAGGGCTCTTCCACTTGCTGTTGAGACTGGCAACAAAACCACAGAACTCAGATTATGCAATAAACTGGTGGGATTGCTGGTGACTCTGAAGGCTTATAAGGAAAGTCTGGAATATGCACAAGCATCTCTTATGCTCAGTGTAAGTTTAGGTAAGCTGAATATTACTGGTATCTCAAAAATAAGGCAGAATTCTGAAAAGCTTTCTTCCCTTGAATTCAGTTAGAAGACTTCTCAGGATTTCATACTAATACTAACATTACTAATTTTGCTTCCATTCAAGAACGAACAACTTTATTGCTGTCCCTCTTTGGTAAAACCTTTGGTAAAGCACAGAACTAAATCTGGGATTCCAAGTCTCAAATGAGTGTCCTTCCATACAGCTAGTCTGTAATACTAATGAATAATATTGTCCTAAGTATGTTTTGAGTGGTTTTTCAAACTTGAGAGCTGTTCAACTGATTAAAAACCCTCTGTCTTCCTGAAGGCAAAGACCAGGTAACTTTTATCATTCTGAAAATAATCTTTTTACCATAACTTTTGATGTAAGGTAGGTATTGGGAGGGACAAGAAAGTGTTTAATACCATTAGCTAGTATATTTTCAAAATAATCTATTGCTATTCTTTATATGTGCTTGGTGTGCATATCTATACATGAGGGATATTAATCTAGTTATTTCTTAAGAAAATCACAGACAGTGGAAAATTCGGGAATTCTGTGGGATCTTTCTAAAATGTCAGGTTTTGAATACGTATCTCTTGTCTAAAATTAGTTTTACTCAAGAAAAAAATAGCAAATACATAGATGTATTCTGGTTCCAGGCAATTTGATTACTTTGTTTTTGGTTTTATCCTGACTCATTACATTATCTCATTAGGAAATCAGCTAAATGAACGAATAGCTTACCATCGCCTGGCTGCCATACATCATCATTTGGGTCACTGTGAACTAGCTGAACACTTTTATTTAAAGGCCTTGTCCCTCTGCTCCTCTCCTCTGGAGTTTGAGGAAGAAACACTGTATTACGTCAAGGTGTACTTGATCTTAGGAGACATCATATTCTATGACCTTAAGGTAAGGAATACTAAAAAACTGCTGCAGACATTACTACATTGACTGATGTTTCATAATGTCAGGTTTTACCAGAGTTTATTTTTATGCATTTAGATTCTAAATAATAAAGTGGGGAAATGTACTGGAGTTAATAATCTAGATTATTCTTGTTTGATAGCTAATAAATTGAGCTTGGATGACTTCATACACCAGCTGTCCTAAAAGAGGGTGTACTATCTTTGTGTCTCATTTCAGGATCCCTTTGATGCAGCAGGCTATTATCATTTGGCACTCGCTGCTGCCATGGATCTGGGCAATAAAAAAGCTCAACTGAAGATTTACACAAGACTTGCAGTCATCTACCATAATTTCCTTGTGGATCGTGAAATGTCTCTCTTCTTCTATCAAAGGGCAAGAACCTTTGCAACTGAGCTGAATGTTAGGAGAATAAATCTTGCTCCTGATCAGTATTACAAGAGTTCATAAACATCAAAAGTAGTTTCTCTACCTAGAGAAATATTGCCCTGGTTTTGCAAGAGGATGCAGAATGCAATCAGTTTCTCAACATGCATCTACTGTAAACCAGAGCTCAGCATCCCAGACTAAATTAACAGTTAATATGACAGTGAGCTACATTTCATTGTCTCCAAACTATACATTCTTGTACTTTTATTATGCAGGTATCATCATGTGAACTAAACCCAAAACCCACCAGTCATATTTAACTAAATTTTTCTTTGCTATCTGTTTCTGTCTAGCTGGATACTGGGAAATGATCATTGCATTGGTGCAATGAAAAATACTCAGTATTATTTAGAAAAAACATTCCATAGAAATTTTATCTTTGCATCACATAGTTCTTGTATGGCCAAGCTCTGTTGTTGACTTGATGTCAAAAATAAGTGCAAAAGCATGTCAGGTGGAATATTTGGAATTGGTTTGATCCAGTCCGCCAGACATAACCCATTTCATATTAAGCTACTGTAGCACTTACAGGCACTAGAAAAGAATTATCTTCTCAGTCCTGAAAACACTTATGTCCATGTTGTAATATTGGTTCCCAGAACTGAAGTCTAGTTGTAGTTTTGTGGATTTCAGTGGTCACATCAAGTCCCACTTTTCCTGTTTCCAAAGACAGTTTGTCTGTTTTAATTGACCCTTTTCAGAACTGTCCACATTGTCTGCAATGACTTATGGCAGCAATTCAAACTACATTATGTTCAGAAAATGTACTAAAGTTGCAAAAATCCTGGCTTAACTTTGATAGTTCTAAATCTTCGAAGATTTTCATACTAGAAGTTTTCATACTAGAAATGACATATTAGATCATGCTGCATATTTTGAGAAGGAATGTCAATGTCTTAAAATCTGACAATCTACAATTAAATAATTCAGATACATTTTGAAATTATGTCTTCTGATTCTTCATAACAACTTAATACAAGAAACACTGGTTTCTTTGTAATGTCTTTTAAAAATAATGGAGGTAAGGAGGTGTCTTTGAAAGATGTGTTCACAGTCTTTGAAACCAGCAAGGGCTTCTTGCCCACCTGTTATATTGCACTTGGCTTAAAAGTTCAGGAAGTGAAGTGAGATTTCAGCTCTATATCTTTGAGTTTAAACACTATTTTCTATTTCTAGAATGCTCCTTGCACAGTAAGTATTTTTTCCTCCTTTGACACTTCAAAGAGAACTTCACTGCTACTGTGATTTCACTTTCATACTGAGGATTAGATGGCTAAAAATAATGAATGTGACAGTGTACTGATTGCAAACATGCAGCATCATTAAATAAATCTCAGTACTTTGCTTTTAAAAATATGTTGGGAAGTGAATCAGACATCTAGTGTCCTGATTATAGAAATGTGTGTACTGCTCAAAGTAATTCTGCTTTTTGGGCAGACTAGAACTGCATCAGACTAGAACTAAGTACTAAGTATTATAGTTTAAAATTTCACTGTTTGGGTGTTTTAAGAACTTGCCATAAAGACTCAGATTCAGACTGGTGTCATATTGTCCCACAAGGCATGGGAAATTAATTACCCTGTATCTTCTTCCTTGTCTTGAACTGAAAACTCAAAAGAAGTCCTGTACAATCTCTGCATGAGATGAGAGAAATTGTGGTTGTTGCTCTCTGTTCATTGACTCCCTTTTCAGTGCTTGGCAGTCTCCCTTGCCATTTGGCTCTCAGATCAAGTAAATGTATAACCTTTCCTCTGGTTCTGATTGCTGTAATCATAGGCAGTCACTTTGTGTTTTGGGAAGGGGAGCTGCACTTTCTAATTTGGAATTCAATTTTGCTCATCAGACCTATCTTCTTTCCTGCACTGCTACTTCATCTTGTTGCTCTGATTCCACAGAAGTTTTGCTTTCATAGCAATCCAGTCCTTTATTAATTCACCTTTTAATTTTAAATTGTGTGTGGGCAGTTTATAGGATAGCAAAGCTGGAATTTACAAATTCTGGGAGAAACTGAATCTGGGCTAAGGGATTTTAATGTTAAATTATGTTCTCTTCAATCATGAGTGGTAAAATTCATGTTCTCTTCAGGACACACCTGTCAGGAGGCCCTAATCTCTTTAAAATCAGAGAATGGTCAGCTGTCCATATGGTAGAGTTCCACAAATGGATGAAATGAATCTTACCTGGTGTGCTTCCTGATGCAAGTCCTTATAAAATGGAAGCCTGATTATGTAAGGTATTATAAACCCATGTTTTCCCGTAGCTGGTATACAAATGATAATTTTTAGCTAGATGACTGGTGAAACATTATTCTGGTTTAAGCAAAAAGGAAGGCGTGACATCTAGATGCCTCCTAGATAGTGTATAAAAAGCATACCTTTGAAGAGTCTGTTTGTTCAAAAAGGCAGGGGGTTGTGATGTTTGATAAATGAAAAAAAGACTTAAGAAGCACATGTAGATTGAGAATCCTTCTCCCAGAACTAATTATAGAGAGTCAGTAGCAAAAATTTGTAATGAGCTAAAAAATGCCCTACTGAGTTGTTTAAAGCTCTGCAGACAGTGACACACTGCAGGTATTTCTGTTTGATTTGAAGTAACAGGATTCTGCTTCCAGGAAGGCATGAACTGAGGAGGAGCTACATATCTATAACCCTACATGTTAGTTATAAAGCCAGATACTTGCAGTGGTTTTTCACCTAGGAATGACATGTTACCAAGTGTCGCCTCTTCATTTTTACAAAGGGATGACAAGAGAAGGGAATGGTAGTGGTGCTATTATAGAATCATAGAACTGGCTGGGTTGGAAGGGACCTCAGAGATCATCAAGTCCAACCCTTGATCCACTACTGCTGCAGTTATCAGACCATGATACGGAGTGCCACATCCAGTCTCTTTTTAAATATCTCCAGGGACGGAGAATCCACTACTTCCCAGGGCACCCCATTCCAATGCTTGATCACCCTCTCCATAAAGAAATTCTTTCTAATGTCCAACCTAAACCTCCCCCAGCACAACTTGAGACTGTGCCCTCTTGTCTTGCTGAGGGTTGCCTGGGAAAAGAGACCAACCCCCACCTGGCTACAGCCTCCTTTCAGGTAGTTGTAGAGAGTGATGAGGTCTCCTCTGAGCCTCCTCTTCTCCAGGCTGAACAGCCCCAGCTCCTTCAGCCTCTCCTTATAGGATCTGTGCTCGAGTCCCTTCACCAGCCTAGTTGCCCTCCTTTGGACCTGCTCCAGGACCTCGATATCCTTCCTGAACTGAGGGGCCCAGAACTGGACACAGTACTTGAGGTGTGGCCTCACCAGTGCTGAGTACAGGGGCAGAATCACTTCTTTGGACCTGCTGTCCATGCTGTTCCTGACACAGGCCAGGATGCCATTGGCCTTCTTGGCCACCTGGGCACACTGGCGCATGTTCAGCTTCCTGTCAATCCAGACTCCCAGGTCCCTCTCTGTCTGCCTGCTCTCCAACCACTCTGTCCCCAGCCTGTAGCGCTGCTTGGGGTTGTTGTGGCCAAAGTGCAGGACCTGGCACTTGGCCTTGTTGAACCTCATCCCGTTGGAATCAGCCCAACTCTCCAGTCTGCCCAGGTCCCTCTGCAGCGCCCTCCTGCCTTCCAGCTGATCGACACTTGCCCCCGCTTAGTGTCATCTGCAAACTTGCTGATGATGGACTCAATCCCCTCATCTAGATTGTCAATAAAGATATTAAATAGAACTGGTCCCAACACTGATCCCTGGGGGACACCACTGGTGACCGGCCGCCAACTGGATGCAGCACCATTCAGCACCACTCTCTGGGCCCGGCCCTCCAGCCAGTTCCTAACCCAGCGCAGAGTGCCCCTGTCCAAGCTGTGGGCTGACAGCTTTTTCAGGAGAATGCTGTGGGAGACAGTGTCAAAGTCCTTGCTGAAGTCCAGGTAGACCACATCCACAGCCTTCCCCTCATCCACCAGGCAGGTCACCTGATCATAAAAGGAGATCAGGTTGGTCAGACAGACCCTGCCCTTCCTAAACCTGTGCTGGCTGGGTCTAATCTCTTGCCCATCCTGCAGGTGCTGTGTGATTACACTGAGGATGATCTGTTCCATAACCCTGCCAGGCACTGAGGTCAGGCTGATGGGCCTGTAGTTTTCCGGGTTCTCCTTCCGGCCCTTTTTATGGATTGGCGTGACATTTGCCAACTTCCAGTCATCTGGGATGTCCCCAGTGAGCCAGGACTGTTGGTAGATGATAGAGAGAGGCTTGGCGAGCTCTTCTGCCAGCTCTCTCAT
The DNA here is from genome assembly GCF_036169615.1 of Heliangelus exortis. Lineage (NCBI taxonomy): Eukaryota > Metazoa > Chordata > Aves > Apodiformes > Trochilidae > Heliangelus > Heliangelus exortis. The sequence continues at coordinate 9,536,852 of NC_092431.1, read as the reverse complement.
CACCCTTGGGTGGATCCCATCTGGTCCTATGTTGGGAAACTGTGTGGAAGAAAACAGACATGTGAGCAATCCTGACTGTTTAGTTTTAGCTAGAGTTAGCTAAGGGCCTTGAGGCCCAGTTGCAAGGTTACTGAAAGATGAGCTATGGGAAAAAGATAAGGGAACTGGGAGCAGAAAAGAAGAATAACAGGATAATGAGGTAGCCAGCAGAAGTTCTGTGAGAACAGGATTTGTGGCCAAGATATAGCCACCTGCAAGATATCGTTATATAAACAAGGGCTCTATATAAAGTGAGGGTGAATTGTTAATAAACGACTTCACTTTAACCATATTGGTGACTACGTGTCGTCTTTAAGCCTCCGCGGATTTCCCACGGTCCCATAGACTTGTGGGGATCCAAGCAGTTCAATAGGTCACTGACTGTTTCCTTCTGGATTACAGGGGGGCTGTTTAGATTCTTGTCACCTTCTATAAGCTCCAGAAGACAGCTGTCCTCAGGATAACCTGTCTTACTGTTGAAAACTGAGGCAAAGAAGGTGTTAAATACCTCAGCCTTTCCTTCATCTTTGACAACTATATTCCCACCCATGTCCAGTAAAGAATGGATGTTTTCCTTGCCCCTCCTTTTGCCATTGATGTATCTGTAGAAGGACTTTTTGTTATCCTTCACAGAGGTGGTGAGATTCAGTTCAAGTTGTGCCTTTGTCTCTCTAATTTTCTTTCTACACAACCTATCTATATTCCTAAATTCCTCCTGAGTAGTTAGCCCTTTTTTCCGTAATCGGTAGGCCCTCTTTTAACCCTAATTTCTTTCAAAGTCTCCCTGTTCAGCCAGACCGGTCATCTTTCCCACTGGCTTGCCTTTCGGCACACTGGGGTAAGCTCCCCCTACTTTCCTCAGCCTGTAGAAGCTCCAGTTTCTGAAGGAGAAAATACTCCATCTTTCTCAGTAGGCTGGAGGCCTGTCCTCCTCTCCATCTCCAACCTGGTCTCCATCTCTCCTGGTTATACAAAAAGGCATCCTAAAGTGCATGCAAAAGGGAGTGCAGCCCCATCCTCCTCTCATGGTTGAGGAATTCACTTCAGAGAAAAGGATGACTGGGCTGCATCTCCCAGGGTTTTACAAAGCTTGCATTAAGCACCTCTGCATAAAATACAGCCTCTGGAGTGGAAACCAGCACACGGGATTCCTGGTTATTAGATATCCATTAATCTCACGGTTGGTTGTTTTTTTTTGGTTGGTTGGTTGGTTTGGGGGCTTTTTGTGTGTGTTTTTTTGGTTTTTGTTTTGTTTTTTGTGGTTTTTTGTTTGTGAGGTTTTTTTTTACTTCAGCAAGAGATCCACTTCTTTCTCATGTCCCCATATTTGCAACTTTGTCCTCCTCAGAGGAGTTAAGTCTGCATTATGTTGTTGCTTCTGAGGGCCTAATCCATGCAATTTTAACGCTGCATTTTTTTGTAGGACCAAGCTCTGGAATTGCAGAGCCAAGAGAGCTCTGGCCACGCGGTGGCACTCGGCAACTGCGGCTGAGAGACCTCCAGTAAGGATGGTTAAGAAAGGAATGCAGGAATCTGCAGCACTCTGTTCCTCCTAAAGGAGGAACTACCTAACTGTACTACCTCTTAAACAAGAACTAATACCTAAAACACACTCAGGAAGAAAAAACCCTTAAAGATTATTCCCTCAGAAATTACGACCCAGATTCTTGCAAAGGTTTGAGGGTTTCAAGCCCCTTTACCAGGACAGGAGAAATGCTGATCTTCCCCAGACAAGCACCTGTGTGCTCTGCTGCAGAAGAAATATACAGTAAGAAAGTAATGGAGCACTTGCAGAGAGAGAAAAAAAGTTCAAGATGCTAATTCTAAACTACTTCCAAGTGCTTGAAATTCTGATAACTGACTTGTCCCCAGACAACCTAAAGTTGGCTGCTCTGAGGTGGTACCCAGCTTGCTTGCTTGATTGGTAGTGGGAAAACTACTTTTTCTTGAAATGTACTAAAGATCTTAGCAGAGTCAATAACTGTTTTCCCAATTAATAGAAATTGTCTTCCTGCTGTTTCTGTCTGATGATCTGCTTAGAAGATGTTTCCTTCAATATTTTTCTTCTAATACTTTTCTGCCTTCATTTTTATTCCAGATAATAAAGGGGAGAAAAATGTTTAATTTCCCAGAATATTTATTTCTACCGGGAATTCTAATAAGTGAGTAGCACGTTAAGGTGCCTTTGAAGTGCACTAAGTGGGTTGTATCTTTACATGGAAAGGAAAACTTACTGTAATTTACAATATCATAAAATTCATGTGCCATTTAGATGCTGAATTATTTTAAAGAGTTATGTGCTGGGAAATTCCTGAAAAATTTCAGCAGGTGTTTTTCCTGATGTAGCAGATGTACAAGATCTGTTCAAAGTACCTTAGCTTTGCCAGCTCAACAGCAGGGAATATTACCATTGCATATTTTATTATATTATTTATTAATATTAAATTTTTTTGAAGTTGGAATGTGTACAACAAATGGAGCACTTCTGCTTTCCTAAAAATAATTTTGATTCTTTCTTAATGTTTCCTAAGTAATGGCTAACACCATTAGCTGGTGTTCAATACTTGTGTTCTATCAGACAGGTTATAAGAGGGGGTAAGAGAAACTTGTCCCCACATTGGGGAGAGATTTATCAAGAAGCACAGAGCTGCTCACAGTTTGACTAAAGTGTAGAGACACTTCTGTGTGCCTGTCTTTCTACATATATATATATATATATATCATAGTTATGTGTCTGAGATGCATTACACCTGTTTCCTTTGTTATATCAGAAAGCAACAGCATATGATTATTAGGACATATCTTGGGTTCTTAGAAACTGCCTAAGTATTGACCAGAAGTTACCTTGAACCAAAATATTGCTTCCTTTTCTGAAGTTCTACATTTTGGCCTTGGTTCATGAATAACTGGGGTGGAGTTGCAGGTGGGGTGTTTTTAAGAGAACTGGTGCTTAGGTCCTGTGATGTACTGAACCCCCAAGTTATGTTCTGTGGTTTTAGATAATTTTCCTGTAGCAACTCATATCTATCCAAGTACAGCTATCCTGTTGATGTTCACTGGCAACGCAGCACAGTAGCCATTTTTGCCTGAAATTAAAATATAAATTAGTTACTTTTTAATCTAATTTCCCTTTTCAGCCTTGAAGAATCTCTTGTTTATTGAGGCAGATTTATTCTCCATTCAAAATTGAATTTCTGAGCATCATTGTAAATGTGGTCAGGGTGATTCATCTCATGATACAAGATATTTTCAAAGTTGATGCTAGTTTTAACTATGCAGAAGAGTCCAAATTATAAAGAAACAGAAAAGTAAAATAATAAATACATCCTCTCTGTCTTTGAAGCTATTCCTTAGGAACTATTACTTTTTGAATTTTTAATTCTTGGCATAATTCTCTATTTTATTCTTTAGTACGTTAAAGTGATATACCCTGAAATTCTCCTTAAATCCTGAAGCTTTGTCTCATATTGTTCAAGACTTAGATGATATACAGGCAGTTCAAATTCATGCATTCTTGTAATGATGAATTGAACTTGAGAAAAAACACTTTCAAACTGCTTACTAAGAAATCTGAAAAGTGGATTTTTTTCATGCTCTGCTGTAGGTCTGTCAATTATACACTGTATAAAAGTTCTTTTTTTGTTGTTCTTCCTGCACACCAGAGATAACAATAGTCTTGCATACAGCTGAGTAAATATGTTGTTCACCATGCAATCATGTTAATTATATGACTATAACGTTATTTTATATCCAAGATTATTCAAGTAATGCAGTCATTCTTCCAAGTTTCTCATTTATTTCACTTTTTGAGAACTACAGGTTTCTTAAAATCTTAGGAGACTTCTAACTACAAGGAGTTTCAAGTAAATTGATGTGTGTGTCAGCAAGTATCTAGGCCTAAAAATCTGTCCTATGCAAACAAATTTTATTTAATGTGTTTCTGACATTTTGTATCTTTCACAGACTAGTGGAATTTTGGGGTAGAAACACCTAGGTTATCTATTTCCTTTTCCTGCCTACCAGTTGATCAATGTGTATAAACTTGCACTGTGATTTTCTGGGTCATTGAACAGATGATATTTTCTTATTAAACCACAGAAATACTGTCCTTGTCTCACCCTCTGACAATTGCAATATTGCTTTCTTTTTTTTGGACACCGTTTTTACTTGGGTTTGGTCTGGCTTTTCATCACCCTTACTGAATCCTGGGTGTCTGTCACATACCAGTTAATGTTGGAAAAAAATCAATCCTATTTCTAAGAATGTGTGGAGAAAAAGGCACCAATTGGTCAACGTTTATTTTAAATTGAATGAAGTCTGGTTACCTGTTCTCTATAAAGCTTTAGTGACAAGGAGCACTGATTTACCAGCAAAGTGGGATTGCTTCAAGAATGAATTTTTTCTCCTCTCACGAAGTGTTCCTGTCATAAGCTTTTAAAAATTTCAGATTGTGTAGGAAATATGTTTTGACACATCTTGCTAAAATTCTATGCCTACTTAGTAAGCTTGAGATACTTTCATCTTTTGGGGGTGAGCAGGCTCTGCCATGTGTATACCTCATGCTGTTACACGGATGAAACAAATAAACCTGTGAGACTTCCAACAGAAAACAAGATCATTACTTGAACAAGTATGAGCAAAACTTCTCTGCTCAAAATGAGGATGAGTGAGAAGGGAACTACTTCTGAAAATGTTGCTGCTGCATCAGAAGCCGTCTCCCATTCTCACAACAAATATTAGAAGCTTCAGAATTCTCTGTTGCTTTATGTTAAACATCCCAAGACATCCTTGATAACTGGAAAAAGGGAAAACTTAAAGCAGTGCATTATACATATTTCTCTATGGTTTTGCAATATGCAAGTATCTGCAATTTTGCAAGCTACTTGTTTAGTGCTTCTAAACTTTACTAAAATCTTTAGAGTGACAATTACTCAAATGTATTTGTTGATGTTTTCTGAACTATCTCCTCTTTTCAAATTACTTTTGATAAACTAGGCCTGTGTTAAATATGTTGGATATGGTTTATAACAGGTTAAATCTAATATAAACTTAGAATAGGCATTTAGAAGTATTTAGATTTCTCTGTTGGATCTCTGTGTTCACAAGTTTTTATTTTGCTCTGTTGTTGAGACATGGAATTCTGACTTGGACAATGTGCCACATTCTCAGTTCACATGCAACAGCTAAAATCCATTAAAATAACAGCCACAAATCTGGGTCAAATTAAGAATCTGAGATTTGGCTAAAGGTCCACATCTAATACAACATTCCCTTGCCACAGGAGATTAAAGGTCCAAGTTGAAGGCATTCCTGGAAATGGCTGTGTTGGCTGAGAGAAGGAATCTGCCTCCCACCTGAGAGCTGCTGAGCACCCATGGTGGATGGCTCCGTTTTCCCATGGCAGATTCCAGAGGAGCAGGTTATGTGGCCATGGACAAACTGGAGAGACCTCCTCAGCATGGTGTTTACACGAAGCTGTGAGGAACACTTCCCCAAAGGATACAAAAGCTGACATTTTCCTATACATCCTTATTCTTGGTTGTCCTCTTGGTGACCCTCCCCTCCCCTTTACTGGTTTACAAAATATTAGAAGCTCTGCTGGAAAGAGGGCTTCAGAGGAGGACACATTTTACTGAATTTGTTTTATAAGACCCATTAGAGAGGTCTGATTCTGGAAGAATGTCTCAAGCACATGCTCTAAAACTACTCCTCTGCTTTCTTGATAATTCAAGCTTTTCTTTTTCTCTTCTGAAAAAAATCTCTAACCCTTCTTGGGCTGATTCTGTTCTTCTGTAATTGGAGTCTTCTCCCATTCCAGAATTCATAAGCCAAGACTCTGTCTGCTTTGTTTACATTTTCTTGAAGCAAAGACTTGGCTGATTTTACTGGAGTGTGATTTTGACAATTTCTCCTTGGATTCTTTCTTATTTCTTTGTCAATTTGTGCAGAAACTTTGTAAATTAATCAGATTTCGTGAGAGACTATAGATGAGAGGATAATTTTTATCCTGTGCTTAATTTTGAACATTAGGAAAACAGGAAACTGTAAAGTCGAGCCTTCAGTTCCTCTGGAATAAGGTAAAATATAAAGGGAACTGTGTATGAATTTTATTTTTCAAAAGTGGTATCAAGGACTATTTTCACAGTTTTATCTTGAAGGTGAAATAGCTTAATATAAAGGTTCAGATTAAGCAAGCATGTATATTTCCAATCTCAGCTAGCTAAAAATAGTGTTGCAAGCATCTAACAGAGTATGCGTTCTAATAAAATATGCGTTTTAATAAAATAACAATGCATGCAGGTTACTCAGCAGTGTTTTTCCATTATGGTCAAAGTAGTTCTGTTTCAAACAGAACAAACACAGCCTCTTGACACCTAGAGATCCTTTTTTTTTTCATTTTCGCCTGCTACAGTGATGCAACACTGCTTTTAATTATTTTCCTTATAATCTAATAGCATCAAGGAAATCTCTAGAATTAATTACATAAATTTGTTTCAGATTACAGAAAAATAAGTCTGTGCATTAGACAAGCACATGAGACAGGAGAGCAATGAATATTTAGTATCTTCATTCCATTTTCAAAAGTAGTATTTTAAGTACCTTTTTTCTCATGAATTTGATTAGTTATGCCATAGAAACCATAGAATAAAGCTGTCAAACACACTTTCCTACCACCAGTAACAGTTTAAGGGAAAAGACTCAAATGGGTAACTGAGGAATGTGTATACCAATATGTTTCAAGCATTCATTAGCTATGTTCCCATATGGAATTTTTTGTAAAAATTACTAGTATCAAAAAGTACAAAAAAGTACAAGGAAAAGTAGAAAAAAGTACAAAAATTTACAAGAACATGGAAGTTTGCAGAACCAGAATTTAGTACGTCTGTTTTCAAGGTCTTTGTTAATTTTATTTCTTTACTCCAACTCAGAAATTCTTCATGTTTGTATTTTTGCAAACATGCAATTCACAATAAGATTTTAACCCTTATTTTTTATTTTGCTTGAAGTGACTCCAAAACATACTTTCATACAGTAGGAGGAGGCTTGTGACACTACAGAAGATATATGAAAAAAATAATTGCTATATCCCATGGAATAAACACCAAAGTTACAACCCTTGAGTTCCCCAGGCCTTCAGGCTCACTCAGCCAAATATAAATATCTCAGATATGCCTGCAATCTCAGCCAATGTCTGAATTTTTCCTATCATGTTATTGTATCCAGTATTACAAAGTGTGGTGAAATATCATTGTTTAAAATCATCCATATGCTGAGGTAAGACTTCTGAATAAGTGGTGAGAAACAAAATGCATAATGTTCATTCAGCTTTAGAAAACATCTTGAAATATCCTGAAACAATTTTTCTTCCTTTTAAATGCTTGATCCATTAAGGGGAGGTGGCTCTTTTTGCTGGGGGGAGTCAAGTATCAGTTTTCATTTGGCCATGTATACTCAACTATACATTAAAACCATGTTCAGTCTTTCATCTTTAATGAATAAAAACAAACTAAAAGTGTCTGGAATAACCATGCAAAAACCCATTTCATTATTACAGAGGCTTAAATCATCAATTAGAGATAGATAAAACTATGATTAAACCTTAAAACAAAAGATATTTTCTAAGATTTATTTCACACACCCTCTACCAAAGAACATACAAATTTGCTTCAATCCCAAGAGCCTGCTCTGGACTAATTATTATGAAGAGTCCACTTGAAAAGAGCGAAGTGGCTGTGCACTGGATTTAACAATAACATTGCAATTCCTAGATCACCTTCATGAAATCTTGAATGGTCACTTTGGTAGCCCCAAGGACCTCGAAAGTGGGATTTAATAAAAACAAGGCATAGTATGAGCCACTGGCATGAGACTGGCCATAGGAACACCAAGATGATGGAAAACTGTAAGGCTCACATGTCAATTTGCCAGGATACTGTAATGGGACAGTGGACGAAAGTGAAACACCAAACTATGTAAAACAATGTGATATCCTCTTGTAAAATGACACATGATGTAAATGTGTTTTACTGAAAATGTGAAAAGTTGTTGGGAAATTCATACTATCAAAATGAGAAGGATTTCAACCTTCAGCGAGATAATTTTGAGGCTGTTTCCATGTTTTGAAGAAATCTGGATATCATTAATTTGCAGATGATGGCAAATTGAAAGGTGATAAAGGCACTACTGAATGGGGGGGTCAGAATTCTAATCCCTTTGAGAAAGGAAATTTGTGTTGAAGACCTGTGCTATTGAAAATAAATGTGGAATGGGAAATAGCTGAGGGTAACAGCAGAGGATGAAGGACTGTAATGACTGACAAGTCATGACATGAACTCATCTCGTGATATTCATGACCTGAACAAACATTTGGGCTGTAATGAAAAAATGGCAAACTTCAAATCAGTGGAAGTGTCACAGACAATAAACACAGAAATTTATTCTCTGCCCAGTGAGACCTTGGATGAAGAACTGTGTCCAATTTAGGCATAGCACAAGAAAGATGCTGACAAATTAGAGTACAAAGAGGAACAATCAAGCTGATAAGAAGTTTCCAAAATATTAACTTTGAGGAAGGGTTGAAGGAACAATGTTTGTTTAGTCTAGAACAGACTGCTGGCAGATATACCAGTCTTCACAATGTGAAAGCCTCTTAAGAAGATAGCTCTTCTCATCTGCAGGGGATAGGACAATAAGATTTATATTGTGCATTTCCCTAACAGTAGAGTAATAAAGTGCCAGGATCTGTTACATAAGGAGAGTCTCCTTCACTGCAGCTTTTAAAAAACAAGTTAGAATTTATTTTTTTTTTTTCCATATTGGGCATCTTGGTTGTGGTTATTTCTGCCTCAGGCCACTAGGGCTGCATTGGATTCCTAGAGATCCTTCTGATCCCTTTCATTTGCATGCTTTCAGGATTTAATTTAACAAAACAGAACAGCTTAAGCTATAGAGAGATCAAAAGGCCTCCATCTGTGAATATCCCAGAGCCTAGTGAATATAAGCCAAAGGACATGGTCATTCACACTCTTTCATGTCTAGCTGTCCAACCATAACTAAATAGACATTATTTCATGTGGTTGTGTTCTGTAGGGACAAACCATGCTTACATCATTACAGTGAGATCCAGGGGAAACCTGTTTTCTTTCAATTTTGTAAGGGTATAACTATTTCGTTGGCACTTTCAGTGCTGATGTGTATGTGACCAGTGCCAAAGCTGTAAATGCATGTGGGATTTAATCAGGCTGAAGAGTTCAGAAGAGATACTGAATGGTGGTTATACCAAAACACTGGACAGATGCTTAACAAGGAATCCTGTATCCTACAGTGACTGAATGGGCTTTGGTCTACCAACAATAACAAATCTTTTGGAAGATTTAGCTTTTTTGTTGTATTATTCCTGTGCTCAGACAAGCTTAGTGCTTGTGAATGAAAGCAGATATGACAGCAAAAGAAACAGATGTATCAGTCCCTGCACAGGCAGAGATGCACAGGCAAACCAAGAAATACACTGCCAATGCTGATGCTAAAAGGCTTTCTCAGTTTATGTGAGGACAGTTCAGTCATCTAACTGATACAGAAACAGTGACTTACCAAGACTGACAATTCCAGTATGGATGCCTGTTCACTAGGAAATGAGATTGAGAGAGGAGTGTAGGCTAATAAACAGCTGTTACTGACATCTTGGACTTTAAATCCTTAATATGGAACAGAAATGTAACATCCTTTGCATGTTACTGGCCTGTTTAGCAACCCATTTCCACTACTAAAACATTTTTATAAGCAGAATACTTTTATATGCACAGTTTTATTTCAGTTGAATGTAAAACTCCCTAATTTTAACTGAAAAATGCAGCTACTTTCAAAATTTTCCAGTATTTGTCAGGAAGAATCAGATTCAATAGTGGGTCAAGCTGAAACAATCCTTTGCAGTAATTTTTCTTGTTATGGGTTTCTCCTGATTTACATCTTTTTTCCACCCATCATCCTCAATGAAAATACTTCAAAGTAGTATTGTATGGGCTAGACAGATGCTAGGCACCTGACACCAAAGCTCCAGTCTTCCAGACTCAGACTTATGATCTCCTTAAAGGAGTCTGAAGTGCATAGACACGTGTAATTTTGGCCACTGAATTCTCTTGACTCTGTAAGGTACAACCATAATTCCCAGATCATGAGTAGCTCCAACCTTGTCTCTGAGTTCTGTAAGGGTTTGCTAACAAGACATTCCTTTGCTAATTTTGGTTGACACCTCACTCCAGAAAGCAGTTTTGAACTTGCTTAATAGACCAGTCTTTTAAAAAGAATAACTGAAAAAGGTTGCTCTTTCTAACCAGCAGGCACTCTTAATTTTGGAGAAGAGGTAACAGAAGATGAAGTTTTATCTGTATGTTCCTACTGAGCCTGTAAGGGTGTGAAATCACATGGAGTCTCTCTTGTTCTGTGGTTTAGCATAAAGTGATTAGCACCACAAATCAGGATATTAGCACTTATTCTAAGGTTCCAGATAATCATATGCAGGCTTTGCAGTTCCAAAAGCTGATTCTCATTGGAAGAAAAATTTTCTTTTGGAAGAGAGAGTCAGACCAGTGAAGCAGTGGGACAGTTACCATCTGCCTCTCTTTGCTGGGTCTCAGTTGTATGAAAAGTACAAAGTTGTAAACTTCCACTACACATCCAGCTGGCTTTGTTGATTGGCCTACATTGATTTCTCAGCTTTGGGTACTGTGGTTTGAAGTTGAAGAAAACTCAGGTAAACCTGATAAAGAATAAAAGACAACTGCTTTTCCAGTGACTACAGTATTACTGAAGTAGCACGGTGAATTCTGCAAAGATAAACTCAGTCATTTCATATTATCAAGTCACTAATGTGAACAATAACTTATTGTTGCTGCTATATACCTTAAACAACCCAGACTAATGGGAGACTTCTTGTATTTAATTGGCAGAACCTATGCTACTGTAGTAATTTTGACAGCTGAGAGATTTGTGGTCATTGAGTTTGGCATCTTATTTCAAGTGTAAACTAAGAAACATACCCTGGAAAATACACCATTTTTAGCCACCGAATTTATCACTTTCATTGCCAAGGAAAATAGCTTCAAAATCAAGAAACATGCGAGCTTTATTTTCATACTTGTTGCAAAAAAATAATTTACACTGCTAGACAAACACAAACACACCCATGAGCACAAATTCTCAATGAGGTAATGGCAAAGCTCAGAAGCAAGTCTGTATGAACCAAGACTTGCTTATGTGAACAAAAAAAAAATTTAAATTTATAGGCTGCATGGCTGACTGCTATCTTCCCCAGCTGCTAGACATGATTTAGCAATAGACATTTTTTTAATTACAGCATTCATTTTTTATTTCTGTTTACTGTTATTTATGGAATATGCCTGTCAGAAGCCTTTGATCATAATTAGTATCATCTCATTACTCTTACTGAGGTCCTTTCAATTTTAATGGTTATCTGTAATTGTGCCTGACACTAATGGATTGAAAACACTACATGAGGCTGTGGTTTGCAACCATCGTGTTTGCCCTTATGTGGCATAAGAGAGAATGGGGTCATGGTTCTGGTATTCTGAATAGCAAGTCTATTACTGTAAGCAGTATGTTTTATCTGAATTTTTTTTTTTTTTAATTAAAAATTTATTTTTGCAAAAATGTTAAGTGTATATCATATTGGGAAAATAAAGTATTTAGTATAATTTTTAATTGTAGGTCTGTGCAGCATTTTTTTGCCTTTCTATAGAACCAGTGAGGACAGAGGAGCAAAGATCTCTGAATTCCTTTCTTCCCCCTACTTTTTTTCATTGAAAACTTACTATTTTTTATTAGATTGTAACCTGAAAATCCAACAATTCCAAAAGAACCCTCAGGTAAAATAGCTATTACCATGTAGATATAAAGAGATGGCTTCAAGAATATTTTCTGTGGGTTTCATAGAAACATATTTCTGAGGACCATTTGATCTCCCTGCAGTGGAAAATTTCTGTGGACTTATGAACCATTCTTAGATACAAAATCATATCAGTGTAGACTGTATTTGTCCATGGAAAATCTTAATCTACGTCTTGAGTCCTAAAGGAAAGTAACACAAACCCCATTTTCTGTAGAAGAGAACTATGAAGCTGGTTGTGAGAATAACACCTTACATCAAGGAGTTTCCAACCTCACAGATAAATAGCATCTGGGATCTCTACCAGTATTACCCAGACTGTAACAGAGCAGACACCACAGAGAGCTGAGATCCTTGAAGCCTGCAAAGAGAAGTAAAAATTACCTCTACCAGCTCTGAAAATAAATCTCTGTTTCAGATGTTCAGATGATATGCATTCCCAGTTGTGGCCACAAAATTACCTCTGCAGAATGAAAACCATAGCCCCCTTCACTAAACAATTATAATCTATTAGCAAATGGGACACAACTAAGAATTGGAAAAAATGGCTGATGATAAACATGGGGCACAGAAAAAGTCTCATCATACTGAAACTTCTGAGAAAGTCACAGAGCCACTGGTAGAAACAGAATGAGTATGGAACACATCATTAAAAACAAACAAACAAAAATTAAAAACCCAGAACAAACCCAAAACCTCAAAATCCCCAAACCACCATAATTAATACCATAGCATGCACTGGAGAAATCACTATTTCACAGAAGTTTATGGCTACAGAAACTCAGAGCTTCATTCTGTCCTCCCATTCAACAGTCCAAGCGTTTTTAACATAAGTTTAACATAAGGCAGTTTTCTGCTATCTGAGAAGGCAGACACACAGCCTGATACCTACACAACATCCTAAAAATGCTTACTGTGAAAAAAGCCTATGGTTCCTTTGGAAATGAATGTCTTACAGTGTAAGACTGAGAAAACAAAAGAATGTATTACCACATCTACATATCTGATGGGTTTTCTATCTACAGAAAAAATGAGATACTTTTTAACTTGGATATGTGTTGAATAAAAGCCTAGTTGCATGCTGCTTTACCAACCTCTTAGAAGAGGACAGTTTTTAAAATGAAGAATATTGTGGCAGGAAGTTCAGGATAGTGTAATTTAATATTTTTTTTCAGATAATCTCTGCCTTCCTACGAAATCTATAATGACATCACTGGACCGAGAGACAATGAACCTAATATGAAAAAAAAAAAATTAACACATACAAAAAACCATCTGATTGAGCTTATTTAAAATGATGTATACAATTAAAAAATGGTAACAATTTATCTCTATATACCATGTCAGATAATTTCTAGGTCAAAACCAAAATGAAAGACCAAAATTCCTACTACAGCAAAATTCTTCATTATGATCCAGTGTAACATGGTAGGTTTTGGAAAAATTATTGCATAGGATAAATACTCACCTATCTATCAGGGTTTCAAAGTCATCAGTGAAGAGGTCTGATCCAGTGCCAAATGGAAGCAATGGAAAACCTAGAACAGACTTGAGTGAGAGCTGAAACAGTCCTTGGAGGAGGAAGCCTGTTGTGAAAAAAGTTGCTTCTTTACAGTATGGTTTTCCTTCAAAGGATGCATATTTCCACAATCAAGAGTGTTTTTGTAAGCAAGGTATATAAACTGCTGTGGGCCTTTATGAAGCAGATAAATGGAAGGTCCTACATTATTTCCTCTGCTTTGTGGCAAAGTATGGTTGCTGTATCTTAAGTAATCTATTTACAACTATTTGCTGAAGAGATTTTAGTAACATCCTTGAATGCAAGTGACAGGAGGAGAAAACTATATAGAATACACAATTTGAATATCAAACTAGGATATTGAGGAGCAAGTTGGCAGAAATAATGGAATTTGAACAAGAGTGGTGTCAAAACAGTTCAAGGTCCTTATTTTCATAGACATACACTGAAATAATTTTAGGTTCTTTCTTTCTGAAATTATACTTTCTTCCATCCCACAAACCAACTGGTATCATCAGTTTGGTACTGGTGCAGTGGAATGGAATTGATGACACAGGAGGATCCTTGCCCAACCAAACAAGTCTATGTAATCAATTTTTTAGCTAATACAGATTTTCCTGCCTCTCTGGTAATCCTTGCTATGCAAGGATATTTTCCTTTCTTAAGAGAAGAGATAGTCCTCTTATTAAAAAAAACACAACTCTTTGAATGCAAATAAAATGACTAATGCTTCTTAAGCTTATAGTGCACATAACAGTCACACGCAGTAACTTAAATTAGAGGCTATTAGTTCATCTGTGACTGAAAACCAAAACCAGATGGATTAGCTTGCTAGAGTTCTCACAAAACATAGCTATCAGTTATGGTCATGGTGGGGAATATATTTCTTTTTCAGTTGCCTTCTCTTAAGCTTCACTTTCAGCTGTTTCATTACACGAGGCTTCTAGAAAATCTTTGCATCTAATCTCCTTTTAAAAGTCTTACTGAGTATGAGGGAAGGAACAGATGTGATTTTCAAATGTAAATTTGTCACTAAAAGAAGAGGCATACGTTTGCTCAGGACAATGCATAAACCCTACATGTTCTAATTCTCTTCTGTGAAAAAGAAGCCAAATTTGAGAGACAATTACAACATGAAAAAGATATATTGGTCTCATTTTAAAAGCATATGGTTCTTTTTAAGTTTTTGCATGAATTTAGGACTAATGAATGAATAGGATGGTGCCTTGGTGTTCATCACTCTGTGTGTATATCAACACACCCAGTGAAACAAAATTGTGAAAGGAATTCAGCATAATGATACCAGCAGTGTGAATGGTAAGGGGATTTATCAGGAAACAGGCTTCTAGATATACGGCTTGGTCGGGACAGTACAATTGTATGCACGCCAAGAAGCAAAACTTTACATGTATAAGGAAGTTTTAACAGGAAAATCACATGTATTGCATTTCACCTCATAAATGCACTTTTTTTTGTTTTAAAGGGCTTCTGCTCTGAGTGTTCTGGTAGCAGAGTGTGCTTTTGTGTCTCACTCCTCTTCTCATTGGAGTCAGCAGGATGGCCTCCCCTGCTGTCAGTGAGAGAGTGGATTTGTTGAGTAATTGGGGTATTTTAAGAATGCTTTAGCCCCTGACAAGTTTCTTTGAATCCAGTAAGCAGTGTGGATGCTTGGTGCCTGACAGAAATTCCTGAAAAGGTTCATTAAGACTCATCATACAAACATCTTTTCCACTGTACATTTAGCTGCCACTGTAACTGTGAGGGTCACTGCCATGCCCCAGCCCTTAGCTGCCAGGGACCTGCCATGCCTGCTGGGCCTCTGCTTGGTCTGTCTGGACTAATAAATAGTGCCCCACTGCAGAACTTTGGAACTAATAAGCTGAATCCACTTTATTTATGGTATTATAAAATACTGCATCTTGGATATATATCTAGTACCAACTTAATTGCTCTTCTTTAGGATGTAGTTATTTATCTACAGGACTGAGATACGAAACAGCCATTAGATGAGAGCAAGGTTTGGTTCTGACTTGCTTCACTTTGGTTTAAAAGGAAATAATGTAGTCTGGAGAGTGTCATTTTGGAGGGCTATTTAGTCTCCCAAGCTTTATTACACATATCTGAGCTGATGCCCATCAAAAGCCACAGAAAGACTGACAGTGTCTTCTATGAAAGACAAACTAAGCCCTTTCCAAGCCCTCAATGAAACAAGACACAATGCATATAATTCCTCTCACCTAACTTCAAAGACTGAATTCAACTGCCTGCATATCAGTACAGACTGATTTTTAAGCATAGTCTTAGATATCTAAGAGGAACTGAAGAGGCAGACTTACTAATAAGACATCTAAGTTCCTTATACATTTTGCCTTTTCACTAGCTAGCTCGGTTTCATCTCACTACTTGTGCCTTGGAAGCTGTATTTGTACTCTGGCACTGGTACATAATCTGGAACTTTTCCCCTGCCTGAATAATAACCTCATTATCAGCTGTTAATTTAAAGGTTTCTTAAATTGTGAGGCACTGCCTTCAAATGATCCACTATACAAACTGCATTTATGATCTCTTTAGATCTTGTAAAGCAATGCAGGCTCAGAATGGCAACCCTGAATGGGAGCTGTGATCTCAAGGAACTGCCAGGTGCTGCAGGGAACTCCTGGCAGTGATGCAGCAGGCAGCAGACAGCAGACTTTTCTCCAAGTCAACATCAAACCAGTGCCTGCTGTGCTTCAAAGAGCCACTGTGCTGCTGAGAAAGATAAATCTAACTCCTGGTGAACTGTGGTCAGTTAAGAACATTACTAACATTGGTGTCCAGGCCAGATCATACAGTATTAGTAAAAACAAGTCTAGAACATTTTGGGTCTAGTTTTGCATTCCTTACTCTGAGTTGTGTGCCAGGATCTCTCCCTGAATTCAGATGAGTCCTATCGACTAAAAGCTGCATTGCATTTGGCCCTAGAATCAGTTCCCTTCTAGACTTGCTGTCAGCTGCACAATTAGAAAACTCCCCAGAAGCAAATGGGCTTTTGTTCTCATTTGGTTTTTATGTTGTCAGGTGAGTGGGAGTTACCTGAATTCAAAAGAAAGAAGTGGAAACCAAAAGGCAACCTAAATCCCTAGTGATTCAGTCCAAAAGCAGGTGTTTTTAGACTACTAAGATTAAAAAGCCTGTATAAGAAAGCATCAGAAAAGAAAAACAAATTGTTGGTACATAGTGCATTTCAAGAAAAGAGCATTACAAAAATGGGGAAAAAATTATTGTTGCTAAATCATATTTAGTTACTAAATATTGATGCTAGATGAGTTGGTATTTGTTGATAAAAACATTTCAACATGATCAATGCTTTCACCCAATAATTTCTGTGAAACATAAGATGTGGAATACTTAAGAGAAGATAAACAGGGAGAACAGGTTGGTTTATTTATGAACAAGCAAAGTTTTTGAAAAAATCTTGACTATGATATGTAGGGACAAATACGGTCACAATTCAATGGGTTGATTTTACCCTGGGGACTGGGTACAACAGACAGACTTGAATAATGAGTTTGGCAAACTAAAGCTTTGTAATACTTGCACTAAGTGCCTGAGATACCAGTGTAAATTTGCACCAAAAGATAAACTTGTCCTTAAGCTCTCTGCCATATGCCTTTATGAGCATTATTTTTCATTATTCCATGTAATATTTTAAAATTCAAAAAACTTTCTGGCCTGACTTGAAACATTCTGTGATACATGGTGTGTGGCTCCCAACCATTGACCTTGCTGAGAACTCAACTCTTTGCTCTGATCTGGGAGCATGAAATTCTAATTCTTCACAGAGTTTTAAACCAAAAACAAACCACAATCAAAACCATTGTCTTGCTACCTCTTACACACACACACAAAATCAGCAGTAACATGGAATTTTACGGTATAGGTTGATTTTAGAACTTGCCTACCACATAGAATGTCATAAGAAGGGGTTAGTAGGGACATAGCTATGCTACTGTTAAGACTGCTGAGCACAGATATTGTGTAGCAACAAAAACATAAGTACTTACAGGACTTTTTAATAGGACAGCCTAAGTATCTTGTATCTTAAGCACTAGGCTGTAGAAATCACCTTCCATCTGGAGCCTTGCATTCTTAATGAACTGATAAAAGATTCACATCTAGAAATCCATTCCTTGTTTCCAGAATGAGTTTTCCAATCAATATAGATTATATATAAGATGACAGTATAGATTATATATAACACGACCAAATCTCCTTGTCCTCCAGACTACCTTCTGAAGAGAAGAATTTATGCAAGTGTGCAAAAATGACACCCAAATGCCTAAGTGCAGAAGCAATTTCAGTCCTACATTTGTTTCACTGCAGTGACTCCCAGCCAGCAGTGTCACACTTGAACTGTTAATAAATTTTTCAGCTACCTGGATGTGAAGAAGCCCATCTCACTTCAGCTTCCCATGTCGTTGTGGCACTTCCTCTACCACCTTTGAAACTGAAATTGACCCTGATCCTAATTAAAGAGGATTTGACAATTAGTGCAGTGCATTCTTACTTCTTCAAGAGTAGAAAGAAGTGCTGGGGAGACTGGAACATAAGGCTTTGAGACTCTTTGAGCTGACTGAATGGCAGCTTAACAAAGAGAAGTGTGTGCCATTTTGGACCTGATTGGTTCACTGCTGTTGTTCCTAAAAAACACAAAATGACAGATTCATAAAAGAACCTGTCCGTAACATCCAAAAAAGGATTGTCTTTGGACAAGCTTCATGAATCTGTGAACTGCTACAGATGGAATTTTTTAATACTTTTTTTATACTCTTGCAACAATGAACATCGCATTATTTTTCTTTTCAGATTTGATGTCAACTGCAAATAAGGATATATTAATTTTTTTCTCTTCCATATGTAGTCACTTCTCTTTCCTGACAACTCTGAAATGCAGCTGCTCCGTGACAAGTAAAGGATGACAAAACAGGCATGCATGACTCCTTGACTAGTAAAGTTTTCCAAAGACTGGGCCAGGAGCACACAGAAGTTCTGGGGATAGCAACAAATGTACATTCTCTTTGATTTTTTTGAAATGGAGAGAAGACAAGCATCTCCTCTTTTTCCTCCCTCACAGAAAAAAATAATCTTAAGGTCTGCAGATTTCCAAATACATTTTATGCTCCGTTTTCAGTGCAGTAATATGCTTCAGTAATTTAATTATGCAGATTCCTCTAAAGTAGAGCACCTATTTGCTCTTCTTTTATCCAATCATTAAAAAAAAAAAAAACAACCAGGACATTTTAACCAATTTGATTAAAACACATTAATAATTAATTAACCAATTTGATTGAAAGAATTTAGTGGGAATACTGACTAAATGTATTACTTTCAGCATGAAACACTGTGTGAGACTTAATGTACAAGGCAGCTCTTGGCCCTGAAAGGAAGAGGAGTGTGAAGCAGACAAGAAGGAGGTACAAGACCCATCTGTCTTTCAGTGTGGCTTTGTTAATGATATGCAGAATTTCGAAAGGCATATATGTAGAAGGGGTGACAAGCAGAAACACTTGTCATGATTGCTGGTGAGTTTTCACAGATAATCATCTGTGGAGACAAACCAGAGAAATGTGATTAGCGAACTAGGATAACACAATCCTGATGGGTACTGTAGCTTGTGCTTCAATGTTTCTTCACCCTGCACACATCTGTCACAAATAGGCTCATGAAATCATCTGCTGTTTGCTTTATCTGCAGAAACATTCTTTGTGTGCTGACATCATACAAAACGTGCCAGGGTAAGCAAATAAAACTCTATGGCAAACAGCTTGGTCTAACAGTAACACCTGTCCTCTTAACTCACTTTGGCCAATTATTTCACAGGGCTAAGCTGATAAAAATGCCCATAGCTTGGGTGGGTAGCTCTAAGAACCATCTTTGCAGTTTAGCTCTTTTGCTCAAAGTTAGCCTGAGACACAGAGCTAGCAGAGGCTTCCAGTTCAAAATGTGGTAGTGGAGGCAGCACATGAGAAAACTGCTTCCAAATCAGCAGCACCATTCAGCGTGAGAAGTGTCAGATCAGAGTTGCTTTATTCTTCTCCAAGGATCTGTTTTAAGTCACCTCCCTACCCTGGCTTTTGAATTCGACTAGGTTCTCTCTTCTGCCATCATTCAGCCTTCACTTGGAAAACTCAGGCAGAGTTAAAATTTTCCTCATCGTGCTTATGGTTTTTTCTCTAATTCTTCAGAATTAAGTCTACTTACCTTCAGGTTCGAGGACTCAAACCAAAGTTTCCAATTCTTATAACTTGAAAATACAGTGGTTTTCTTAAAATATTTAATACTGCTCAATTACACAGTCTCCAGTTCATAATAAAATAATTTTCTAGGTCTCATTTCACAGAGGCAATCGCAAAACAACAACTCCTAGGCTTATTAAAAAGAGTGCAATAGAAAGAATTAGAATATAGATTATTCATTTTTAAATTCATAAGTTGAAAAAGGTTTAGGAGTTTGAACACCTGAGACTGGCAAGACTCCTAAACTCACCTTTCTTTATCAGTCTCCTTTGGACTGATTGTTTAATTAGATAAATTTAAGAAGAAAAGCATTGTGTACCCTAACCAGGCACCATTTTTATTTGAAATCCCCTAATCTTTTCCAAGTAAAACAACAATCTCTCCCATTATAGATCAAGCAGAATAAAGCTTTCTCCTTGAATTTAAATTTTTTACTCTGACTTCTAGAATTAATTCTACATTTGTTTCTGTAATTAATTCTACTACTTTGTTTCAGCTTTCCAGTCTTCATCCCTCTTTGGCACCCACTGCACAGCCCCTCTCACAAAGACTGGCTGACATCCAGAGACATCCACACCACCCTTCTGCAATGCCAACTCACCATAAAAAGATTCATAAAATCTGCAGGCCCCTCAACTTTGTTATTCTGCCAGCAAGGAAAAAAACAGTCACAGAAAATAGGATGGTATCAACAAGAAAATTTAGCGAAGAGATGGAAGGCAGAACGAGGACAATTTTATGATGTTTTTGAGAATATCCATTATATATTGAATACCGAGTGATATTAATAATGACAGTTTGTTGGGAGCAATTTGGATTAATACATGGAATCTCCACATTTAAAACAGTAAGTCCTTTACAAGAATTCTTTTCTTACTTGCTGAATAGACTTGAATACTATGCACTTGGTATACCTATATTCACAGTAGATCTCCCCTTGGCAAGTTTCTCTAAATCTTTCCAGTCTTTCCAGGACATAGTACATGCCATGTGGAGGAAATGTTTCTCTTTCACTCACCCTCCCATCTGTTATACACTTTTCTTAGATCTCCACATCCTCAGCACTTTATCTTCTGATCATTCCTAGACCTTAAACTCAAGCTGTGCCATCATTTTCACTTACAATCTAACTGTATTAGTATTTGGGTTTTGCCTTCTTGTTTTTTATGACATTACTGAAATGACCAGTCTGCAACAGTCTTAACTGAATCCTCTTTCATCTTTAATTCTAATCAATCTCTCACTTTAATTTTTCTTGAAATTCTGAGTAAGCTTCCTAAATTCATTTTAGGACTTCTGCTATCTGATTATCTAGTCTTTAATTAGGCAAATTGGCTGGTCCAAATCAGAAAAAAAAGATAGGAAGGGAGCTCAAGATCCTGCCTTCCCAAGGCAAGGTCAGTTCTTTCTAGAGTACTTTCTGAAGACCAACTATGTAAACTTTCTTATGAAGAAAGCCTTAAAACCCAAAGATTCCACATCCTCTCAAAAAATCTCAGTTCTAATACTTTGCTGTCTTTATCTTTATATCCCTGAATATTGAAAAGCTGTTAGTATCAGTCCTAAAGTTCCCTAGCAGCATTTTGAGCCTTTTGCTTCTTGAGCTACCCCAGTGATCATGGAGAACAGCTTGTTACCAGCTCCTTCCAGCAACCTTTTACATATTTGAATGCTCTTATCATGTCCTTTTTCTGTCTTCTCTTATTTAGACTAAACAACTTCAGATCTTTCCAGCTTGGCTTCAAGACATGTTTCTAAACCTCTAATGATTTTATGTTGCGGCGAGCCTTTCTCTTGGGGACTCGGCTCTTCTCCGGAGATCTCTTGCCATCCCTCTCCTCAGGCGTATTCATCTCTTCTGACTGCTTCTGCTTCTGGGAGCATGCCTTTTATTTTGCCCTTCAGCCCCGCCCATTCCGGCTGGGGCAGGCCCTAATTATTGGGCACAGCTGGGCCTAAGCTCCCAGTTCATTATCAGCGACACCTGAGGACTTGTGGTTCTCTCTACATTTCCCCCCTTTTTGTTGTTTGTTGAAAAAATAAACTTCATTTTTACAATATTTTCAATAATTTACAATTAATTCACAATAATTTAACATTTCATTATCCATTTTCAATAATTTAACATTTCATTTATTACTTCTTTAAACATTTCATTATTTTTCAACATTTTTTTGCCTATTTTTTGAGGAGGGAAAATTCGGGCTCTTTAGCCTCTGCTAGCAGGAGATGAGGTCTTAAAACACCAGCTTAGTTTTCGCTGGTACTCGCCACCTCGGGATGCCTAGCCATGCAGAGGCTTCTCCAAGCATTCAGCGCACCAGTCTTATCGCGTGTCCCTAGGGCCCCGTTTCAGGACCGTACTGTCGCGTGTCCCTGGGAGGCTCCGTTTCAGGACCGCACTGACTTGATGCACACTCAGAGCTCCGCTTCAGCTTCAGCATTCCTTGGGTTTGAGTTCCGCGCGCCAACTCGCTGTGCCTTTCGAGCCTCATTCTTCCCTCCTGCCTGGCTCGCCATTCCAGGCTGTTGTATCTTGCCGTGCTGGGCTTCTATTCCGAGCTCTACACGCCGCCTTCAGCATTTAAGCCTAGCCTTGTGGAGCTTCACTCGTGGTTGCGTTTTTGGAGCTCTTTCTAGAGCGTCCCGCACCAACGTAGTGGCTCCATCTGACGTGGTTGCGTATTTCGAAGCTCTTTATATCGCCTTCCGCATTTAAGCCAGGCTTTTTAGAGCTTCCCGCAACCAACGTGGTCGCGTAGAGCTTCTTATATTACCTCAGCATTCACGGCTGCTATTGTTGCCCGCATTCTCCACCAGATGTTGCGGCGAGCCTTTCTCTTGGGGACTCGGCTCTTCTCCGGAGATCTCTTGCCATCCCTCTCCTCAGGCGTCTTCATCTCTTCTGACTGCTTCTGCTTCTGGGAGCATGCCTTTTATTTTGCCCTTCAGCCCCGCCCATTCTGGCTGGGGCAGGCCCTAATTATTGGGCACAGCTGGGCCTAAGCTCCCAGTTCATTATCAGCGACACCTGAGGACTTGTGGTTCTCTCTACAATTTTACACTCCTTTGGATTCTCTCCAGCTGATTCATGTCTTCTTTAAAGTGACTTGTAAACCTAGGCACAGAATTCCAACTCAGACCTTACTAGCGGTGAGGAAAGGGGAAAAAAAAGTGGGGGATTTGGGGTTTTATTTGCAAGATATACAAAGATGCAATGTATTTCAACAAAGGGGAGACACTGGAGTGGTTCTGGTGTATTTCTTTGCCCTTCAGCATGTAGGCTGTGGCTCTCTCATAAGCTTGAACACCTGTATATAGGAACTGCATTGAAGCAGTTAGTCCCTTTTTCATTACTGGGTTGTTCATTACTTGCCCTAAAGTGTAATACTTTGCACTTGTTCTTATTGAATTGCATCTTATTTACTGGGAGCCCTTCTCCATTAAAAAATTATTTTAAATTTCATATTTTTTATTATTTTGTCTTGTGGCTAGCTGCGGTTACAACATTAATAGTGATGGGCTCAGGATACACTCCTATGGAAACACCTGACATAACTTCAGGTAACTATGACTGATGACTCTTTGGACAGCAGAATTCCAAGAAGTTATAGACCATGACGTTTCACCCAGACCACTGCTTCACTGTTTGCTTACCAAAAAAATTATCAAAGACAGAACAAAAAATTATTAGGAATGTCAGTATGTACCTATATGACAGTAACAGTTTTTACTCAGCCTACAATCCCTGTTATGTTATAGATGAAATGAGGTTTGTGGGACATGCTACATGCTTAATCACAACATCTGCTAAGTATTAATTTGTGGTCTTCTGGAGTGTTACAAACTGAGTTTATTTTCACTCTACTGTGACCTACACTTGTAGGTGGCTTCTGGCTTCAGTTCATTTAAAATATCCTAAGGTGCAATGTGTTGGGCCCAGCAAAGCAGAAAACATCTAAAAGAGACTCTCATTTGCTCAACAATTCAAAATAATTCCCCTGTTTTTAATGCACTGCATACTTTCTGCATTTGACAGTATCTTGCAGGATCTGTATATTCACAGGGACACATGAGCTTGGATGAAGTTACTTGGGATCCTAGGCAGGTTGACAACCAAGGACAGCATGGAGAAGGGAGAAGCAAAATCCTATTCACATTTGCATGTTTTCCTCCAATTTGCTATAGATATTTATTAGAACAATCAGGAGTTTCTACGACTCACAATCATTTATATCCAACTGTTGGTCCCACAAATTCAAATCATACCCACAAATCTGTGAGATAGAACAAATGCAGTGTGGGTCTGGCAAATTGTATGAAGAATCCAGAAAAGCATGGTTTGAACTGAAGGAAATTTCTTTTCAGATACCCCCACCCATACTGAACTGATAGCAGTTGCTCTCACAAGATCTCTCTTTGGAGAGCTAATAGGAGGTAAGAAATAGCACAGCAGTGCTGTTAAAGAACTGCAAACCTAATCCTTCTCAGCAGCATAGTGAGCTTGTGTTTTGCAGCTTCAGCTCTTGCCAAATGGCCCTTTATACAGCATCTGTGATCAGTTAATGGAATGGCATGGAAGTCCCTACAGGAGGGTGAGCTACAAAGCAGGAAATCTGAATACAACAATGAGTTTGATGTTTCTTGTCTTGCTTCTGCACAAAACTAAGGCTTCCAACACATTATGTAAGAAAAGTGAATTTTCCAGAGCAGACACAGTATCTACATTCAACACCGTAACATCAAAGCCAAGTCCCTGCTCTAGACCAGAAAGATCAGGAAATTGAACCTGAGTCTTCAACAGCAAGAATTACCAAAATTTCGGTCCTTAGATCTCTAGGAGCAGAAAGACAAAGCAGTCTTTTCTTTCCCACTTCCATTCTTCCCTCTTCAAACACACATTTTGACCAGATCTACCCATCTCTTTATACATGAGCTCATAGATCAAACAGCTCTTCCAAAAACAAGTTGTTATGTTTTGTTCCTCAGGGTCCCTTTCTTTTTTATGAATCATTATTTTCTAATTAATGAAAAAAAAACAACAACTATTTTTTTTCTTGTTTCCAAACACCTGCTCAAATATACAGTTATCTTTTCACTACAGGACTTATATTGAATCATAAAGCTGGAGATACTATTCCCCCTTCTACAGCTAGAAAAAGGCCTGTTAAGATCATGACAGAATTCAGATCATATGATTTCATGGCCAGTTATTATTAACAGTCTGATTTTCCTTCCCTGAAACTTACCAACACAGACTGATATTTTGGCTAGAAACAGAGGAAAGGACAGAGCAGGCTGTGGCATTTCCTTTAGAGCATCCCATCTCTGTGACAAAAGTCTTTCTTCCCTTGCATCAAATGCAATGAGTTCAGAGGAGCTCTCACATTAGAAAAGAAAAAGCTCTGGATTTTTTTTATTTACTTCAGTCAACTGTGAGAATATTTCTTGAATACATTTTTAGACTCATTAACACATCATTTATTGGCATCAGTTTGAATAGAACAGGAGAAGAAAAATGACCCCTGCTTGTCAACTACTGTTAGGGGATGGCAGAAAGTGTTATTTCTAAGCCACAGCTTGCCGTGTTTATGCAGGCAGCCAAGAAAATTCTTGTTTTGTTTGAACTGATGTGTGTGTGCAAGTCTTATTTCTCCTCCCACCCCTTCTTTTCTTCTGCAATGTCCAGTCTTGAAAAAAAAAAGACAGATGTTCTCTTGGATCAGGTTGTGAGACTTGCCATGTCAGCAGTGCAAACAGACTTTAGCTGTTTAGTTCAGGAAATGAGATGCAGACAATCTGATAAATAAACAGTGTTTATTACTCCAGTTTAAAGTGTGCTTTGGATTTCTTTTCAAAATACTCCTATGACGAGATGAGGATGAATATTAAACATGTGCTCCTAATTTAGAGACCTCAATGCTGAGGTAAGAGTGATCTTTAAATTAACACAATTAGTACATCGAGGTTGTAAAAGTTAATGATTCTGAACTTCAACCATAATAAAGAAAAAACAACAAGAAATTTGAATTACATAGGAATTCACTCCCAAGAAACTTGAAAGACCTATGAATACACATCAATTAATTAGAATAATAGGACTTAGAAAAGTGTGTGAATTAGAATACTTTGTTATTTAAACTGAGACACAGATGTAAATCAGCTGATACATAATTTCCCAGTTTGGACTGTGAAAAGACAGAGTAGAAAATATTCTTACAGTTAGGCAAATAAGCATGCATGTAAATGGCTATGGTGTCATAAATTTTGGTTTATACATCATCCAAATGGCACTTCTTTTACCAATAGCATATAGGTCCCTAATGCAGTACTAAGGCATCATTTCACTATTAATTCTGTGCAGTAGTGGCCACCCTACTTCTCTGTCATGGCTATGGGGACTACACAGACCAGAAAAGACCACGGCTCCGACAACACCTGTGCAGCCAGGCAGAAGCAGGAACAGCTGGGGACTACAAACCTGCCCTGCAGGTACATCCGGAGATGCAAATGACTGGGAACAACAGTCATTTCACAAAAAGCCAGCAAGGACATTTGTCCTGTCCTGAGAAAGGAAATAGAGTTTAAAATGCATCAGGTAAATTTTGGAGCAAACTGATACAGTCCTAAAGGTATGGTGACTACATACTTCACTGGCCTTTGGGACTTGCATAAATCACAATTTGGCCCTCAAGAGAGATGACTGAGACCCACTGAGTCACCAGCAACATTTCCTCCATTGCTTTGGATTTCTCTGGAGGCACCTCCCTTCCAGCTATGCAGTAAGCATCATTTCCACCAGACAGAGGTGATTCAGAACCCACAAAACAGTCATTTTTCCAAGTGATGGAGAACTATTACTGAATGTGTTATCATTTGAATAGCTTTTGAATTTTGAATTCACTCAAATTCTAGAGAAAGTTGCCCAACACTGTGTAGCACTGAGCCATGAATGTTCTTGCTGTTCCCAAGTCACCAATACTTGGTGTGACTTCCATTTTTCCCTAGCCTTGCTCTCTGCATCACTCTCTTTTTTTGTAGAATTATGAAAGAAAAAAATTATTGCAGACACTGAGGTCCCTTATATTTCTTAATTTTATTTTCTATAATAAACAGGAGCCTGATAGGGACCCCTCAGAATGCAATTAATACCGAGTCCTAGCAGTTGTAGGTTTCTTTTCAGCAGTTGATCCTGAATTAATGAGATGAAGACTGACAGGCAATTATGAAAGATTTTGTGAAACCCCTTACATTCATCCCAGATTCCAAACTCTTCAGTCAAGATCACTCTATTTATCTGTCCATATTCATCTTGTCTTTCTATAACCTGTTGGAAGTCTCCAAGTGTGAACACAGAAAAGGTAACTAGGAGGAGTGAAAGATTCTGTTGTTTAACAGCAGACTGCTATTTGTAATTTGAAACATTTTCCCTAGCCTCTTCCTTGTAACTGAGCTCACTATAAATAATGAAATTATTCACATTGCATACACACAGAGCTCTTGTTTCTTTCTGACCCATGTTTCAGACCTAGCACTTTTCATTTTTATTCGTCTCCTATTTCCTTAAAGAGTAAGTTTCTATGAAAACATGCTTTCTGTATTTTAGACATTGCTCTATACATAAAGTTATTTAGTAAATCTTACTTTTCGCAAAAGTGACAAGATGTGTTCTACAGAAAAATATTTCAGTTTTGTCATCACAAGAATTGTATGGTCCTTAGCTATCATGTATACCTTCTTTTCCCATAAGAGACTGAAGAGTCTGGAGAATCCAGTCTTGGACCAACTGTGTCCCTACAACAGAGGAAACAATAGAACACTAACTACATAGGGAATTCTGGCTGCTGCCTAGTGCATTGGAGGTCATGAACATGAACTTGCAATGCAGGAAGCAATCCGTATCATGGTCTGAATCCAAAGAAGCATGGCCATCAGGTCAAGGGAGTTGATTCTCTTCCTCTGCTCTCATGAGACCCTACCTGCAGTGCTGTGTCAAGTTCTAGTGCCCCAGGACATGGTGATGTTGAAGGAAGTCCAGTGAAGGGCCATAAAGATGATCAGAGGGCTGGAGTACCTCTCCTATGATTACAGGCTGAGAGAGTTGGGGCTGTTCAGCTTGGAAAAGAGAAGGCTCCAAGGAGACCTTATAGCAGCCTTCCAGTACCTGAAGGGTGCCTACAGGAAAGCTGGGCAGGGACTTCTTACAAGGGCATGTAATGATAGGTACATGAGTAAACGGCTTAATATGAAAGAGGATAGATTTAGCTTAGACATTAGGAAGAAATTCGTCACTATGCAGGTGGTGAGACACTGGAATAAGGGAGGTTGTGGATGCCCCCTGCCTGAAAGTGTTCAAGACCAGGTTGGATGAGGCTTGGAGCAACATGGTCTGGTGGCAGATGTCCTTGCCCATGCAGGGGGAACCTTTAAGGTCCCTTTCAACTCAAACCAGTGTATGATTCTATGATCATAAGTTCCTTTTTTTTTTTTTTTTTAATGACCCTACATCCAGATGCAGCTGTTGAGCAGGTAGTGCCTACTTAAACCTGTGCTGTTGGATCCCATCCAGAGAAAGCCTGAGATAGTAGCTTGCAGGGCTGCATGGGTTTTATCCCTTGCATGTGAAAGAGTGAAGGTGGAACTGCAGGCAGAAGTCAACATTGGAAATATCATGTGCAATAAGAGTTTCCGAGTTTGGCACAGCATCCGGGTGAGCTACATCAGAAGTATTTCTCCTTAAAGTCATCTCAACTTTTGGAAGCCAACTCCAGACATACCTAGATTAATTAATTAAAAAACTTCTTATTAGTAGCTAACTCGGATCAAATGTGAGTTTTGTTGAAAAGGATTGTAAAAATGGGCACTCATTCTGCACATTGTGAAGTCTGTGTGGATGAGTAGTTAACAGAGCTTGCCAGCTGCTGTTACACCTGA
Organism: Heliangelus exortis; assembly: GCF_036169615.1. Classification (NCBI taxonomy): domain Eukaryota; kingdom Metazoa; phylum Chordata; class Aves; order Apodiformes; family Trochilidae; genus Heliangelus; species Heliangelus exortis. Next base: position 9,508,183 of record NC_092431.1, on the reverse strand, counting down.
CAGGGTTACTGAATACTTCGGGATTAATAATAGGTTAAAAAGACACAAAACAAACAGTGTTTAGAGTTAAGGCTTTGGCAATGCCTTCAATTAATATTATGTAGATGCTACTAAATCTTTTGTTGAAATAAACAGCACTGGGGAGTCCAGTGGATGCCCTTTGGCTGTTGGAAAGTGGTGCCATGTATGACGCAGGCTGCCAGGAGTATGTTCAGCTCCATGTGTCTCAGCTTCATCATCAGCAAAGACTGATGTCCAAGAGTCCTTGTGTTTAACATCACAAGAGGGGCCCAACCCAGTTAGCCTTGGGTAGTGTGGACAAATGTCCTCATTAACACTGACAATGTCAATGAATAGCATGAGGGAAGACAAAACGCCTGCCAGCTCTCTGCTCCCAGCTCTTACAGAGGTCACGACCGCCCTCTTCACGTAACTTTTCTTACATCTATATATTTGCCTTTTCAACCCACCTCGCTCACCCACAGCTGCTGGCGTCGAGTGTCCCACCGGACCGGGCTCCCCCGCCGCCTTTCCCCCATCGGGGCTGCTTTGCCAGCAGACGGGCGGCACCTGCCCCGCATGGGACCGCCTCGCCCTGCCCGCTCCTAGGGAGCCCGCCCGGCCCGGCCCAGGGCTCCCCTTGAGGCGGGCTCTCCCCAGTCCCTCGGCCCGCCCGCGGAGAGCCGTCCGTCCCCGGCCGGGGTGGGGCCTGGCCGTCGTGGCCGCCACGGAGCTGCGGCGGCGGTCCCGGGCACCTCCCCCATATAATGCTGCCGCTCCGCTCGTCCCTGGCCTCTCAGCTTCTCGCGGCCGACGGGGGACGGAGCTCACCTTTGGCGGCAGCTTGGCCATGGCTCGGCGCCTCAGCCCCGCCAGCTAGTGCCGGGGAGCCGCTGAGCTGCCGCGCCTCGGACAGACTGAGCTGGCTTTGACTCCGCGGCTTTATCCTCCAGCCTTCTTCCTTCCAGCCGCTGCTCTTCCCCGCTCCGCCTGCAGAACCTCTGCTCGGGGGTAGACGACACTTTCCCGGCCGTGTGTTCATAAAGCCCGACGACTTTCCCCCCCCTCTCTTCCCCGCAGCCGCACCTTCCCCGCCTCCTCCTCTGGCGCCGGGCGGACCCGCAGCCCTTCTCCGCCGCCGTCCCTGCCAGCATCCCGCCGAGGATGCGGCTGTCGCTGCTGAGCCCGTTGCTCCTTCTCTCCCTCGGCTGCAGCTCAGGGGCCGCGGAGCTCTCGGCCTCCCGAGCCAAGTGCCCGACCCGCTGCGATGTCTCCAAGTGCCCCAGCCCCAGCTGCCCCAGCGGATACGTCCCCGACCGCTGCAACTGCTGCCTCATCTGCGCCGCGGGTGAGGGGGACTCCTGCGGCCGCAAGGAAGACCCACCCTGCGGGGACAGCCTCGACTGCCGCTACCCCATGGGCAAGCGCTTCGCCAAGGGGGTCTGTCAGTGCAAGCTCAGCGCCCAGGTGTGCGGCAGCGACGGGCGGACCTACGACAACATCTGCCAGCTGAAGGCGGTGAGCCGCAAGGCGCTGCAGCACGGTCTGCCCGGTATCGCCCAGGTCCAGAAGGGAGCCTGCGAATCGGGTAGGAGCATGGTGGGGGCTGCCCATAGGGCAGAGGGCGGCGGGTGGACAGCGCAGGGGCGAGCCGGGGTCCAGCCTGAGGAAAATCACTGTTTTCAGTGACGTGGGAAGACTGGGTGGCTCCAGGGACTTTCGAGAGGCTACGAGGCCGAGGCACCTCACCCGGCTGCTAGCGATCGCTTGGTGCGGGGAAGGGGTGGCAGGGCTTTTCTAAATGGCAAAAAGCTTCTTGATCTTCAGTGGGGTCTGGAGGCGTCGGACTGAGGTTCGGGAAGGTTTCCCCTCCGTAGTGAGAGTGTGAATGATTCGACGTCATGCATGTCACTGCTGAGGCACTCCCATGAGCAGGAGGTGATGGCACTTAAGAGCATGGAAGCGAGCTCGGCGGAGGGCGTTGGGCTGGCAGGGCAGGGCAGTGGCCACCTCCTCAGCTGTCACCGCTTGACCAGCTTGCTCTCCTCCTGCCAGCTGCCGTGTTTGTTTCATAAGGTGGGCACTCACTGCTGAGGAGTTTTGGTGGCATCACCTGCACAGGCTGAGCTGCAGATCCGTGGTGCCAGGAGCTGTGCAGGCAGAACCAGGACCTGGCGATGCTTCAGCTCTTGGGACTTCTCCGGTGGTGGGTTGGAGGTCAGCTGGATTCACCTGACAGGCAGCTCTGGGCAGAAAATGCCTCTGCAAGCCATGTAGCTGAAACAATAAAGAAGAGGACCCAACTATTGTATGAAATATATAGATAGTCTTTTGCATGTTTTGCTTTCATTCACAGTAAGGTTGGTGGTCTTGTGTACTTTAAAGTGGGAAAAACTGCCTGTGAACCATCTTTAGAGTTTAAAATATTGACACTCAGGATTAGCAAATGGTCTCCTGTTTGCAGTAATGTACTAAGGCTCAGATATTGTGGTATGCTACGTCAACTTCAGGCTTGATGGTTTAACCTCAGAAAGTTTCATAATCACTTAAGTTGGTAATTAATTTTTTTTTTTACTATTAAACTGGACCGATTTATGGAAGTCTCAATGCTGCTAATATTATTTGATATTGTTTCTGATATGTTATTTGAAGGGTTTGCTTCTAATGTCTTTCTAATACTGTTCCTGGAAAGGAAAGTTATAATGAAGTAATGGAGTTTTAAATCGTACAGTCCTGTTTTCCATTATGTCAGGTGAACCACTATCCTTTTTATTCACAGACAGGAAACTTTCAAAATTATTGGGGATGGTGCTGGGTGGGGGGAGATGTGCTAGAAGGGAAAGGGCTACTGTTGTAGCCTTTCTGTGAATAGGGAGCCTTTCATATATCCTGCTCTTAAGGGGAAGTAAAATGTGACCTAGAGAAGGAAGAGGTCAAATGATATTCCTAGAGTTCCTTTAGGAGTATTTTATCAGAGCCAAGAATTGCTCCAGATGCCAGTCTGGAGCTGCAATGATCAGTCTCTCTAGTATTTTGTAGTTGTAAAATGCCATTTGCCTGTTCCTTTACACATCCGTATCCATTAGCTCTAGTACTCCTAATACTTGGTTGGAACTGATCCATGTGAAACAATCAGAATGTTTAACCAAGATGAGTATGATAACCTGCATCTTAGGGCTTACTGAGTGCTTGGGGTTTGGTATATATGGCATTTTCTTTAGGGAGTCCTCCTGAATCTACTGTTAATAGGCTTAGGAATTTGGAGCTATGAGGTAGAAGTAACTGTTTTAGTGTTAACTTTATTTTGGCTTTATTTTTTGTCCTAGAAAACCTCAGCTTAGATAAAGCATCTGGTTCTCTGTTAAGTTTTAATTTATTTTTTGTTGTTGAATTCTACAGCTGCACAAACTGAAACTCAAAGAAACCCAAGTGCCTTGCCCAAGGTCAGAGTGAGCTGATGGTTGAGCCAGGAATAGAACTCAATTATGATGGGGTTTTTTGTTGGGGTTTTGTGTTTTGTTGTTTTTTTAACAGTAACATGCAATGGCTGTAATGAGAGGTTTAGAAGTAAGTCTGCAGTTTAAAATTACTGTCAAGTTTCTCTCTTTTCCCTGTTCTTGAAAGGAATCTGGACTCAGCTGACTCAGAGTTTGAAGGGCTAAGCTAGTTATAAATTAAAACCAGTTTTACCATACATATATTAAAACAATCTTAGATAACAGTAGCCTTACATAGTGTGACCTAGGTCATTTTTAGAACATGAGATGAGCCTGAGGAGCAGCTTTTGGGAATGTCTGCTCCTGTCACTTTGCAGTTGCTTATGTTGATACTAAGTTAGGTTCTGGTTCTGATAAAATAAGATAGGTGGAGAAAACTTAGCTGTGGATTCCTGATGACAAGCCTGGTGAATAAGAAGTAGTGTAGCAAAAAACAGTAAAGGGTGCAGAAAGGAAGGAAGGAAAGAGGTGAGTGATAATTCCAAAATTGACAGAATTTAAAATAGTTTTTCCTTGTTGAAGACCTGGATTAGCTTGAAGAACCCCATACCAGATGAAAAATTGGAGATACAGTATACTAAAGGGGTTGTGTGCTGCATGGAGATACAGGAACTTTATCATTGATGTTCTTCAGAATGCCTATGCTCTGAAAACTGTTACTTATATAGCAAGCCTGATGCACCTTAGGGGACCATGGACTTTTCTGAGATACAAATAGGAGTCTGCAGAACTAGGCAGATTTAAACTATAGCCTACCAGGATGATTTTTTCCCCTTCTTCCAACACTAGATACCTTTGCATACGGGGGTTTTCTGAAGCAGATAGCTTTTTCTTGCTTTCTGTCAGCCTGCTGTGAGAAAGATGAGCTGTTGCAGGCTTGTGTGTAAGTAATGGCATAAACATGTAGAGACGACAACCCCCTCTTACAGAGCCCTATTTCTCTCTGCAGCAGACTTAAGTGTGAACAATGCCACATCTCAATCTAAGTGTCTCACTCCTCACTCAAAAGATACACAAGGTGACCTGCAATCTATGGCAGGCCAATTTGTCAGACTCTTTCTTGCAGAAAGGGCTGTTTATGACCTCTCAGTACATTTGTATTTTCTCGCCTAGGATGTGGAAGCAAAAATTTCTTTTGTTTTTAAAGGAAGGGTGCTATTTTCTCATCACAATAAGAAAAAAATAGACACTTGATTAGAAAACCTTTGAGGAAGAAGTTCCAGCAAACAAGTACATTTGCAGGGTTCTGCCTGAGAATGTCTGTCCTGTGAATTGTTTCATTGAGTCACTAAGAAAGAGGTCATGATCTAAAGCCTTGCCCATGTCAATCAAACCTCTGTAAGATATGAGCCTAAACATTCAATTTCCTAAAATAAACATTTGGAATACAGTTAATGCAAGAATAGAGTCATTGCACATAGTTCTATGTGGGATGTTTGGAGTGTGTAACTGTACATAACCTTGAAGATACAGAGGAAGAGCAGAGCATAACATTACTTGCATGTCTGAGAAATTATCCCATGAAGAGATACTGAATTCTCCTGATGTTTTTAGTGCCCTCAAAGCCTTACAGCTGACACCAGCTGCATTTAGGGAAAAGAACTGCAGCGTATTGGCTGGAAACACAAACTTCAGTCATATTCCTTTACTGATTCTTTTTCATATGGCTGAGTTTGTTTTGATTTCCTGCAGGTGAGGATGAATATTTTAGAGTATTTGGTAAATATTCAGAGAATAGTACTTCACTGCTTTGAGTAGGATGGCTAACAGGAAAGAGATGTTCTCACTGTGTCTTCTGATGAGGGTCACTGGGGAAGGAGGAACAACCAGCATCTGAAGTCAGTGAGGTGTGTGTGATGGGAGGCTTGTGCCAATCTGTCTCCTTCTGGCTGTTGTGGTCGCTGCACTGCACACAAAAGCCACTTTGGTGTTGGTTCACCAAATTGTTTTCATCTGCGCACGGGAGACATCCATTGTATAAACAAGTTGTCTGAACTATAATGTGGCATTGAACTCACCAAGGCTTTATGGTCAGTGCACAGCTATGCAACTTGATCTTAATGCTGAATTCATCAGAAAAGCTGCCCATGAACCTATGTTTCCAGCAGATATTTCTGTTTTTTAAGCAGAGACATTATAATCTTTTATTTGTCTTTCATTTCTTTCCATGAAAGCACAATAGAGACAGTGTTTATCCCTGGTGATCAGATCTGCCAGGTTGCAGTCCTCCCTTAGACATAATAATTCTGCTGAACACACAGATCTTTTCTGAAGCTGCTTTTAAAAGGGGAGCAAGGGAACAGACTTACCAGAAGGAGTTTCCCAGGCTCACAAAATATTAATGTGTATAAAATTGTGGATTTAAATACAATGTATTGCCTTTAAGAAAGTATTGAATGTGAGGTGATTTAATACTACAGGGAATAAGCTGGCAGATATTCAGAAACTTTCAGTCTTCTGCAAATGTAAATGGCTCCAGCTTTATTGTCCACAGTGGGAGTGTAGCGATTAATTTCTGCTGAATGTTTTTCAGTTCTCTTTGTTCTAGGCTAACTACAAATTAGTTGGAGTTGCTTCTGATTTACAGCAGTGTTAATGAGATTGGAGTGGGTCTATTGTCTCTGAAAAAAAAATAAATACAACACTATTAAATGAAATCATAGCTTGGACAGGACACTACTAGGAAAAGTCTTAAGCTGATAATGAGGATACTCCTACCTAACAGACACTCAGCTTTAGCCATGTAAATCCAATGTAGTAGAAGCCCATAGAACTGGAAATGTAAGATCAGAAGTTACAAAAATGGATGAGCATCTTTAACTCCTGTTTATGCACTTACATCCAAGTCTCTGTTTTGAGTCCTCTGTGAGAGGAACTGGAGAGCTTCTGAAGATCTAATGATTTAAATGATTTAAATGATAGGATGGGAGTTCAGATCTGCTGAAAATGTGGTTGATTTTTGGCTATGGAGCAGATTGAGTAAGAAATATGTAGACAGCTACAGACTCACACAGTACACAGTTGTTTTGATTTCAAGGTGGTTGCAGCACCTTTGATATTTTTGGTTATACAACAGATAGTTGCATTAAATGATGGCTCTCTTCCAAGATAAACTGGCTTTGGTTAGTGTGAGATGATGTTGAACATGCACTAATACCATGGAAAATAATGAATGTTATTGAGAGACCTTTGAAAAAATATATGGCAAGTCTCAGTACGTCAATAGGTCAAAACACACAAGGCTGCTGTAAACTCAGAGCTTTTATGTTCAGAGTCCAGCAGAGGTCTGAGAGCTCCCTGAAACTCTGAATGACAGCAAGAAGATCTTGGGGGAGGGGGGAGGGAGAATCAAGAAAGAAAAATACACAGTTTTAATTTTAGTAAGAAAAGTAGCAGCAGCTACTGTCTTCCAACTAATGCAAATTACAGGATAGATTGAAGGTCTGACATAAACCCTGATTCTACTACTACAGTTAAAACACTTGCTTTCTGGGTGACAACACAATGTTTCTCAGCCAGTTTCTCAGGCTGCAATTCCTCCCTCTAGAAGTATATTGATAACTTCTGATGAAAACCAGCAGTTTAAAAATTGCACACTAAATGTGCAATAGTACTATCATTTCAGTTCCCTTAAGTAGGGCTGCATCTGTGAGTAAATGATACTTTGCAGTTAATATTCCAGGTCCACAGTTCAAGCTCCCGTGATGTCTTGTAATGTGTTTAAAGGTTCCTATCACTACCAGCTTTCAGAAAATGATTCAAAAGAGATTAGTTTCTATGAAGACATCTCAGCTTCCTAAGTCAGTTTTCATGACTATTTACTCTTCAGCAGACACAAATAAGAACAGCTTGTGTATAATCAGACCTTCAGATACACCTGTCTTATAAAGGTTGCATATGTGTTATTCTTGATCCTCCTTTGTTTCAAATTTCCACTTATGGTGCAGATTTGGATTCACCTTCAGTTTTGAGTATTCTTGTCTTCTGACCCCAGCAGAGAGCTTCTGGACTTCTGCTTCAGACTGAGAAAGGCTTTCAGTATGGTTTGGAAAGAAGTTTCAGTATGATAGGGAAAGAAGACAATCTTTGCTTCAGTTTTACGGTCTCCTCTCTGCATTTTATTTTCTTTGATTCTGTTCATAGTTACGTTAATCCACTACCTTTTTCAGAGTTTTTCTCTCTGAATGCCCCAAATTTCACCTGGAAAGCCACTGCCAATCATGCTTCCTTGGTGGCTCTTCAGGTGTGGTGCAGAACTGAGTTCTTTAACAGGCATCCTCCTCTGCTTTTGCTCATGTGTAATTCTGGGAACATTTGGCATGGGCAGAACAGTTCAGCACTCACCAGATTCAAAAGGATTTAGTTGCCCTGACTCACATAGAGCTATGCTGATTTACACCAACTGAAAGCCTGCAGTCATCATGCTTTTCCCCTGCTCCCCAGTTCTATCCTAGTTCATCAGCTGAGGCTCTAGCCAGGTGTCTTTCATAGGTGCATAGTCATTTCTGTTAAGATAAATGCATCATGTAAATTTAGCTTGCTAAGTGTAAGCATGATTCATTTCCCCTCGAAAGTAAATCCCATGTCCAGTAACAGGAAAAAGAACTCACAGACTCCTATGGAGTAATGCCTAATTGTCTTGATCTGGTCTCATCAGTACTTTCTCCCTTGGTACTCATGTTGGGTCCATTCCATAAGTTCCTGTCTCTGCTTCAAGTCTTTTGATTACTGTGATAATGTAAGGCTTTCACATTGTGACTTTGTAGGTCCTGTAACACTTTATTGTGAAAACTTTCTGAGAGACTGTAGAACTATAACATCTAGTTTATGATGGCTCCTACCTACTTTTCTTTTAAAGACAAACAGCTGATGAAAGAAAAGTGCATACTTCCAAAAGACAGAATGTATATATAGACCCACTACATGTGGTACAGGAATAGGCAAATCTAGAACCCTTAAAATTAGATGTGGACTTGGTATGCAAGAACTACTCTGGAGTAAGTTCATCCTTCACCATGAGCTGAACTTAAGAGCAAATCATGATAGCACAAAGCATCATTTCTGAAGAGCTGATGCATTTAAGAAATTAGAATTTAGAGCCTCTTCCACCTGTCTAAAAGGCACAAAAAGAATTAAATTTCCTGGGATAAACAGTGTGCTGTTGCATCAGATTTGAAAAAAGCCAAAAATGTTATTGCTGTATCTGATTACAACTCATCTACTCCCTTCCCTACAATCCACTGTTAATTTTAGACTATCAGGCTGCAAACACCAAAGTTTTCTATTTGAATGTAGTGATATGTTCCCTAGAATATGTTTAGCATATATGGTGATATGTCCCCATGTGCTAGGGATTGCAGATAAATACATTCTCTCACAAGCAGTATTATTACTTTGTGATGTTACGATGTTAGAATACAGGATATTGTGACATTAGAAGCCAGGTTGCTTTTTTCTCTCCCTTCAAAATATATTCATTCTACAGAATTCGATTCAGTATTCACAAATGTTGGGTATAGTGCTGTTGAACATAGCATTACCTGGGTTTTTTTTTTCAAAGTGCTTAGTATTTAGTAATCTATTGCTATGCCCAGCTGCTTGTGACAGATTAAATGTGAATTTCAAAACCTTATAGGTGCGAAGGTTATAATTTACAGCAGGTTTCTAGTGTGCCTACTTCCAAAAAATCCTAACTCGTATTCTAAATGCAGTTCCCAAATGTTACAGAGATATTACTTGTTAGACCACATCTAGAACACTGCATCCAGTTTTGGATTCCTTGCTACAAGACACTGACAAACTGGAGTGAGTTCTGGAGAGGATTATGATGGTGGTTGAGGGGGCTGGACATATCTTCTATGAGAAGCTGAGGGAACTGGGTTTTTTCAGCCTGGAGAAGAGAGCTTCAGGAGGTCTCAACAGCCTTTCTGTACTCATGAGGAAGTTGGCAGGAAGATGGAGCCAAGCTCTTTACAGTAGAACATACTGGGAGAACTATTTTACCTCATGGAGAACAGTGAAGCAGGGGGGCAAGTTGCCCAGAGAGTTTTTGGAGTCTCCATCCTTGGAGGTTTGCAAGTCCCAGCATGTTCTCCGGTACCTGAATACCTTTCTGCTTGGAGCTGGACAGAACCTTTGAATGATGTGGTTTGCCTTTGTTGCTGACTGGGCTTTGAGCAGAATGCTGAACTAGAGCCGTTCTGAGGTCCCTTCCAGCCTGAATTATCCTGTAGCCTTGTGCATTTTGGAGAATTATTGGTAGCTGTCCTGAGAAAAATACTCCAGACAAGACTTGTAGACTTCTTAGAAAGTACAAGAACTTACAGCCATGTGATGCTGATGTTTTAGTTTTCTGAAAATCAAGCAAAATGCTGGGTAAATTTTAAATGTTCTTAATAACATTGATTCTTTTTCCAATACCTGTTTGGAAGTTATCCTAGCAGGAAAAACAGATCAACGCAAAGCATATTTATTAATTTATTAATTGGTAAGAAAGTGTATTGTCTTACTAACATATCCAATTCTTTCTGCTAGTATAGGTCACCTACAGTCCAGCAGCCCAAGATACAAATTCAACTTCATAGCAGATGTGGTGGAAAAGATTGCACCTGCAGTTGTGCACATTGAACTTTTCCTCAGGTAACACTTTCAGTGCTTTGTGTTTTAATTAAATTGTTTAACAAAAGTCTAAAAAGATTTTCTAATGTACTAACTTCTGTTCTGAATTCTTGAAATTCTTAAAAGACTGAAAAACATAGCAGTACTGTCATTTAGCCAGAGAGCTACCTATTTAGGTGTTTTGTAAACCTAAGTGGGTGTACAAAAAAATTGTTTTGTCGCTGTTTAGATCAATTTTATTGATCTGTTTATCTTTGGACGTCTCTTCAGCCTTCACTATATTTTTCTTGTTGGATTATGTTTGTTATCTCAGTTTAAAAAAAAAAAAAAAAAAACGCTAGAAGGTGGCCTAGAAAAACATAGCTCCTTCTTGCTTATTCCACTTCCAATAAAAAGTGCTTTTATTTTCACAGGGTGAACATTAAGAGGTAGCATGTTGACCCAATGTACCCTATCTAAACGTACAAATTATCTGATATCAAAAAAATGAACTAAATTTGCTGACTAAAACATAGCAATATTCAGTGTATTGAAGCTGGAGCTGAGGTGGCAAGTTTAACATCAAATGCTCAAAACAGTCTGGGAGGCAGGTTTGACACTGAGTGCTCAAACCTATTTGCTGTCAGAATAAATTACTGCAAATGTAGCATGTTCTCCGGTACCTGAATACCTTTCTGCTTGGAGCACTCTAATTTTGAATATGTTTTAAAAAATTTTGCAGAATTTTTATAGGCTTTTTTAATATACAAAATCAAGATAATCAGATTTTCTTAACATAGCTTTATCCACAGGGTGAGTGGTGTTTTGAGAGAATGTTAAAGTTGAAGATATTTAAGATCTTTGCATTTGTAGTTAAGATTGGTTGTTCTTTTCCTATAAATAAATATTTCTCCAGCAGCCTGCTGGGTGCTAATTGTGATACTGCCTTCAGGCTGGGACTGGCTCCAATCCCTTACTGATGAATAGCCCAGAACTTTCAAACAATTTCCTAATAAGGGCCACATTTTTAAAGAAAGAAGAGTATGAAGACCTTTTCTCATCTACTTCCCAGGCGCTCTTTCTGTTCCCCTAACAAATCTAAGGTCATTATGATGGTTGTTCATAAAAAAGTCATAATACATTAAACAGTTTATAAGTTTTTTTAAGTGCCTATATTCCAGCAAATGTGGTTTCCCACCAAGTTTTACCTATTGTTAGTGTTTTAATTTTTTTTCTTTCTCATTCCCAGTCTATTCCGTTTCCAGATATGCTTTTTCTTGCCAGCCTATACTTGGGCTTCATGGGATGTCACCTCTTCCTTTACTCCCCTGTCCAGCTGTAGGGTTGCTTCTTCTTCCCTTTTTTCCGATTAGAGGATCAGTCCATTTGTCAGCTCTACTATTTCCTGTCTTTTTTGTACTGTATAGAAGCAGCAGCTGGTGGGATCAGATGGGCTTGTCCTGTCCTTCTTTGTCACCTGCCCTCTTTGCAAGTCTATGAAGATAGAATTGGAAACCAAAGGAAAAGGGTGCTGCAGGTTGCCTGAAAATACCCATTCCCATCTCCCTGGCTGAGTAAAGGCAGTCACAAGTTTCAGAAAAGGATCACTTCTTTCTAATTTTTTTTAAAGTTATTTCTCAAGGTGAAAGGTGGTAAATTATTTCTTAGGTAATCTTCTCTAAGTTCTCTTATGATTCACTTGCTTTTTCTACAGGCATCCTCTCTTTGGTCGAAATGTTCCACTTTCCAGTGGATCTGGGTTTATTATGTCTGATTCTGGTTTAATTGTGACCAATGCCCACGTGGTGTCAAGCACTAATGCTATATCTGGGAGACAGCAATTGAAAGTTCAGCTACAGAATGGAGATTCCTATGAAGCAACTATCAGAGATATTGACAAGAAATCTGACATTGCAACAATAAAGATTCACCCTAAGGTGAGTGACTTAAAAGATTAATGGATTAATTTGGGAACCTTATTTCAGTTGCTTTTGGCACAGATTAGCATGAATATATGTTTAGGGAATCCTTGGAAATGTAGCTGTGGAAAATAATGTACTGAACCATTTCTGTAGGTCTGGAAATTTTATGTATTTTAGAATTAAGTTACTTTGTCTTCTGTGGTAGGAACTGCTAAAACAAATGCAAAAGGAAAAAAATAAAAAGAGGCAGCTCATATTCTTCTCTCTTTACCAGAAGACCCAGACTGTTTGGCTAATACCTCTAGCTTTGTGCCAATACATGGACTTCAAAGTAGTACATGGTATAAGGAAAGTGGAAGGCTGGTCAGTAGCTGGACTGTAAGGTGTTTCTAGCAGGAGAAGGGAACAAGCTGATGGGAAATGGGGAAATCGGTTTCAGAATCTTGCTGGCGTTCTTTTATAGATGAATTTGAAAGGTGCTGCTGCTGGCAATCTCTTCCTGAGGACACTTTGAAGCAGTAGCACCCTGCTGTATACTGATTTTGCCTGATAGAAGTCTTTGGTATATGCTAATGTATGGTTCCTTAATTAATGTAATGGAAAACATATGTTCCTCACTTCTTGCTAGTTTTTGATCTTTCCACTCTGGTTATTTTCAGGTATACATTCATGCTTCTTTCTTTCTTTCTGTGCTTATTTAAGAAAAAACTACCAGTATTGTTACTGGGACACTCAGCTGATCTGAGGCCAGGAGAATTTGTGGTGGCAATTGGAAGCCCTTTTGCCTTACAGAATACTGTGACAACAGGTATTGTCAGCACTGCTCAGCGAGATGGCAAAGAACTGGGCCTGAGGGACTCAGATATGGATTATGTTCAGACAGATGCTATTATCAATGTAAGTATGAGCTTCAGTCATGGGACCTTGAAATCTCCACCTTATTCAGCAGGGAAGTGTGTGCTCTGAAAGATGAATCTACTGAATAAAAGCAGCTTTGTTTAGAATCAGTGATAGGCTCTTCTTTTCACAAAAGACTATGCAGTGTCTGTGAGTTGTGTCCAGGCGTTAGTGTTGAGAAATGCCCACTTTGAGACTGCCTGTGAAAATACTGCATGTGACAGACCCTTCTCACTCTGTAGATCTTCTCAGTAATGCAGAGTTGCATAGACCAATAGTAAATGAACACATTCCATTCTCTGCTTGTTCAGCTGATCTGGCCAAAAAAGCTATGGAATGTTTCTTTCATTTCCATGCCTTAGAACCAGATGGAGTAGTCTAGTTGATAATATCTGCTTCAATTTAATGACAGAGCACCCGGATAGGAGCTGAAGAGAGGATTGAGGTTTTTGTTGTTTTCTTGCCTTTGCACACCACATGCAACAAATAAGAATCTAGATGTAAAATAACATGACGTTTGAGATACAATTTTGAGTTAAGAGTCCTAGCAGGTTGTGTAGAAATACTTAAAAATAATATGCCTTCAGAGCAGCTTGGAGGGATCCCAACAGCTCAAGTCCTTAGTGATTCTAAAATCACGACTGCAAGTACCTCTGAGGTAGGAAATTGCTGGAACTTTTACAGTTTAAATCTGTTATACATTGAAAGGAAAATATTTTCAGAATCTATTTGTTGGGCCTCAGTATCAAATTTGACATAAGAAGTCATAACAGTGTTTTACACACATGCTTCACAACTATTTATGATCACAGACTTGTTGAGAGAAATTGTATGGGAAAAAAAAGAGGATAATTATTTTTGAGCTAAGATATGATATAAAAATGAGCTTTTTCAAAAAAGCTTCTGTATGATCCAGGAGCTGAACCTCATAAGGCATTTAACAGAAATTACTTTCTTCAATTGTAGAGTAGGAAAAGTTATGCAGGATGGATTACTTGGGAGTATACAATGAATTGGTGGCAGAGACAGAATTAGACCATGGGATTGTCGACTTCATGCCTGTATGCATTCCTCAAGATCAAACTGCTTCCTTGTATATATTTAGGCATTCACTGCCCTCAAAAGCTATTGAGCAAGTTTAGACAAGGATAGCAGAGTGTATCAGGTAATGCTAGACCAAATGAGATAGTGATTGTAGAGGAGGTAAGGAAAATTACAATGCATTTGAATTGCTTTGCCATCTGAGACCAAAAAAACATGAAGATAATCCTTGGCATAGGAATGCTTTGAGTTTAGCTAATGCAGTAGTTTTCTCCTGAGAATGGGAGGAGTTTGAGAGCTGGTCTATTCAGAGCATTCCTGTGGCTCAGCCAATACTCTGCAGGAATGTGCATGAAGCTGCCTCCTGAGAAATGCTAGAGCAGCAGGAACACGGGCAGGATAAAACAGGGCCATACGTTCCTAGATGGAACTATACTGCATGTGCTGGAATTCTTTTATTATCATATTCTTCAAGCAGAGCACAACTGAGTGTAAGATAATATGCTGAGGAAGGTTGAATACTCACTACCTTGGTTCCTTTGTGTCAGTCAGACACAAAAATGAAGTGTGTAGCCTCTGAGCACTGAAAAGAGACAATGTAATAAAGGGATCTCCATTTACTCAGTGTCTGATTTGTACTTCTGAGAATCTATAAGGTTTGCCCAGTGCTATCAAAGTGTAAATAGTTTATATGGCTCATATTGCTGTCATGCATCACTTAGCTTTTGTTTATTTTGAGTGGTAAGTTGCTGCTCTTGGCTGGCCAGTAGACCTACTTTAAAATTCTGGCCTTACTCAAAAACAAACTTTTTGAGCCAACATGAAGATGAACAAGGAACTTCTCCAACTTCCACTTCCTGTAGTCCTGTTGCATGTTTCCTTTGAAGGCTATTAGGTATTTTGCAATTTCAGATTGCTCAGAGGTGCTATATGCCCACTCTGGAGAGAGCTGCATGTCTGTTATTACTAAATCAGTCCTGGCTTAGTGTGCACCTCAGAGCAATATGCTGTGATTTAACACCTACAGCTCTGTGCTCTTCTCTGGTGGAGAATGAGACTGACAGCATTAGAACCAAAGTGATGCATAAAACTACTGAAGTACTGTGCATGCATCACACTGAATTATAACCTTAAATAGCAATGAGTAATTTCAAAATCTTGTTCTCAGAGTTTTTAGAACAATCAAAATACTTGATTTAACTCTCTAATGGCTCTTCTTGAACGTAGTAATTGGAGTGCTGCTTCTAACTTTCTGAAAAGGAAAAAAAGAAGTGTGAACAGGACAGGTGAGACCTACCTGCAATCTTTTGTGATCAATATCATATCCTTCAGTACTGCCTAAGAAAACACCTACTCTCTTTCTTTTACTTAAAAACAAAATGCTATTTGAAATTAAAATTGCATTTCCTACAGTGAAGCACCAATTTATTGTTCTCTTATGTCAATTTTATAGTATGGCAACTCTGGAGGACCTCTAGTTAACCTGGTAAGTCCATGTGACTTGTTTTTTTGGTTTTTTTTAGTTTTATTCCAAGAGCTAGTTTGAAATACCTCAGAGATAAGGTTTTTTTGGAGTTTCATAGGTCATACCAGCTTTCAGTCATTCAAGGTAATAGCAGGCAGCTACCCTGGAGCTAATACAAAATATGAAAATTAGGTCTCAGTTCAAGCATTTCCCCATGGAACAGAAGAAATTTTACATAGCAGTGATGAAAATGGGATCTGGTAGGAACGGCTATGCTTGTTCACATTATGAAACCTGGGATGCTCCGTAAAAATGCGACCTGGTTAATCTTCGTAGCTGATTGTAAAATAGAATGCCTTGAAACAGCACTGGTTTTGCAGATCGGTGAATTGTGTCTGTAGTGGTAGCTGTGATTCCACTGCCTGCCCAGTGGAGGGAATCTTTTGCCAAGTGATGGGATGGACCTTGAATGAACAAACTGTACTGAAATCTCTCTGGCCATCACAGTTAAATGCAGAAGGGACTGTGAATCAGAGCCCAGATCCTTCCTTATAAGTACTGTTTATTTCTTGAGTGATTACAACACTCTAAAATTTCTTACACCAGTTTTAACATGTAATGCTCAGCAGTGAGCTGAGCCCTGTCACTTAGGAGCAATTAATTGTGTGCTGTCTCTCAATAGGATGGTGAAGTGATTGGGATTAACACCTTGAAGGTCACAGCTGGAATTTCTTTTGCTATTCCTTCAGACCGCATCACTCAGTTTCTTACAGAGTCTCATGACAAACAGAGTAAAGGTAAGGCAAGAAACAGTGACATCTTCCAGTTATTTTCCTGGTGTCTTGGTGGAGTGTCAAAAGGCACAGGTCTGGGATCCTGTTACTGAAAGGAGCAGCATTATTTTACAGTATAGAACACCATAGACTTAGGAGATAGAAAACAACTTCACAGAAGTGGTAGAGACATTTTATTACTCAAGCCCCCAAAGAATAGACAGTATCTGTATAAATCTGCGAAAAAGGGGCCCTGAGGACCGTGAAGACACAGATGAGTCAGTAAAGTCTCAGGTGGTCTTGAGAACAGCTGGTGACTTGTTCAAGGACTCTTACCCTTCTTTTTCATATATTGTCCATACAAAAAGGACATTAAGATGTACTGTGGAGAATAACATAAAAACTTTTAAAAACACTTGTCCATAGATGGACTGTAGTGGGTGCACTACTGAGCTGATGATCTTTATTTGCCATAGTCATCTGTGTCAGTGGTATATAATTGGATATTGTGATGGACCCTCAGACCTCGGTAAAATAAAACTATGTTCTAAGTCCAAAAGAAACACAGATGCAAGGATGGCAGAGGCAGAAAAAAAGAAAGGCTTCTGTACTGAAGAACAAATAAAAAAAATAAACACCAGGAACTGTCAAGTGCAGTACTCTGGACTTGTTTCATGTTCCTGCCTAATAATGGAATGCTGTACAAAGTGTCATTGTATGTGCTGGACAGCCAAAGGTGATTTAGTAATGCTTCATAAAGGTGAAACCTTCCTTTCTGTTTTGCTTGCCATTTCATCAGTCCACACCTGCTTACCTTGTATCATGACTGTTGGCTGCTCCTTCTCTTGAATCTTTATATTAATTGTGTTTTACTGCTGTCATCCAGTTGCTGATGCCAGGGTTATTCACCTACACCATTGCCCTTTCAGTGTTCTCTCAGATAGTGTTAATTCAGAAACTTGCCTTAGTCAGAGGTTTTAAAGTTATGCACCTGCTCATATGTTTGTTTTCCTAAATTCCCCATATTTTTTTCACTTGTTGATTTGGGGGAGGAAAGTTGATTGAAAGAGTTGTTAATTTTGTGCTGAAAAGTACATTTCAAACTAGCTGGCATAATTTTGTTTCAGACAGCAAGTCAAAAAACCTACTTATTCAGCCAGGTTACTAACTCTTCATTGGCTGCTGAGAGGAACAGGACTAATACCATTCAGAACCAAACTATTCATCTCAAACCAGGGAGGCAGGATAGATATGGCTCTAGAGGCATAAATCCAAGCCTGGTGCTGAAAGCCTAACATCTGCCAGGGGGTTCCTGGTACCCAGGGCTGGAAAGTCAGGGACGGCTGAGGATGCCACCACTGAAATCAGCCACCTTGCTCCATCAGGCACCTTTGCTTCCAGAGAATGATGAACTCACTGAGCTCAGCTAGAGGGACCTAGAGATAGCTTTGACTGTGGAACCCTAATCAAAAAATAAAATTTTAAAAAAAGAGAGATTCAAGTTTATCTTGTGATTGTAAAATAATGTCTGCTTTTTAAAAATACTTAACTGTCCCCTAATCAAAAGCAAAGGTTTCAGCGTGACCATTGTTGCTTGGCATACCCTGGCCATAGTCAATTTCAAATTTTTTTTTGCTTCTCTGAAGTACCTCTTCTACTTCTGCTACAGGCAGAAGAAGTTATTTGAAGCCCTTGATGCACAGAGAAAGAAAATTTCTAGGAGATATTTTCACCATATTTGAGACTTAGTTTGCATTTTTTAGGCCTCTGGTAATAGCTTTCAGGTTATTTGAACAGACTTTATTTCTTGACATAAGGAATTTATGTAAGAAGATTTTTTTATATATTTTTACTATGTTTTCTTCTACTCACTTATGTTTCAGTAGTTTCAGTGGGATCCGCCCTTATGGTGCAATTAGGTCATAGAGTTAAGTTTAAGGGTATTACCATTTTGCTCTAAATATCGTATTGCCTGAAGATGATAAAATTCCCTTAGGAAACTGCTCTTTCCAAATTGACTGTGGCATATTGGAGATACTAAAATATTGTTCAATAAGTTTGGACATAGTCTTTTAAATCTGAGTTGGTCATACAAATACCAGTTTTTAATCTGTCCTGGTGTTTACAAAAACAAAATGTAGTTTCAATGTGTCTCTCTACTATCATAGAATCATAGAATCATAGAATTGGCTGGGTTGGAAGGGACCTCAGAGATCATCAAGTCCAACCCTTGATCCACTACCGCTGCAGTTACCAGACCATGGCACTGAGTGCCACATCCAGTCTCTTTTTAAATATCTCCAGGGACGGAGAATCCACTACTTCCCAGGGCACCCCATTCCAATGCTTGATCACCCTCTCAGTAAAGAAATTCTTTCTAATGTCCAACCTAAACCTCCCCCAGCACAACTTGAGACCGTGCCCTCTTGTCTTGCTGAGGGTTGCCTGGGAAAAGAGACCAACCCCCACCTGGCTACAGCCTCCTTTCAGGTAGTTGTAGAGAGTGATGAGGTCTCCTCTGAGCCTCCTCTTCTCCAGGCTGAACAGCCCCAGCTCCTTCAGCCTCTCCTTATAGGATCTGTGCTCGAGTCCCTTCACCAGCCTAGTTGCCCTCCTTTGGACCTGCTCCAGGACCTCGATATCCTTCCTAAACTGAGGGGCCCAGAACTGGACACAGTACTCGAGGTGTGGCCTCACCAGTGCTGAGTACAGGGGCAGAATCACTTCCTTGGACCTGCTGGCTACGCTGTTCCTGATACAGGCCAGGATGCCATTGGCCTTCTTGGCTACCTGGGCACACTGGCGCATGTTCAGCTTCCTGTCAATCCAGACTCCCAGGTCCCTCTCTGTCTGCCTGCTCTCCAACCACTCTGTCCCCAGCCTGTAGCGCTGCTTGGGGTTGTTGTGGCCAAAGTGCAGGACCCGGCACTTGGCCTTGTTGAACCTCATCCCATTGGAATCAGCCCAACTCTCCAGTCTGTCCAGGTCCCTCTGCAGAGCCCTCCTGCCTTCCAGCTGATCGACACTTGCCCCCAGCTTAGTGTCATCTGCAAACTTGCTGATGATGGACTCAATCCCCTCATCTAGATTGTCGATAAAGATATTAAATAGAACTGGTCCCAACACTGATCCCTGGGGGACACCACTGGTGACCGGCCACCAACTGGATGCAGCACCATTCAGCACCACTCTCTGGGCCCGGCCCTCCAGCCAGTTCCTAACCCAGCGCAGAGTGCCCCTGTCCAAGCTGTGGGCTGACAGCTTTTTCAGGAGAATGCTGTGGGAGACAGTGTCAAAGCCCTTGCTGAAGTCCAGGTAGACCACATCCACAGCCTTCCCCTCATCCACCAGGCAGGTCACCTGATCATAAAAGGAGATCAGGTTGGTCAGACAGGACCTGCCCTTCCTAAACCCATGCTGGGTATGGCCTGCTCCAGCCTGAAGCTGCAATGATTTCGCATTTGTTCATTATTTTTCCTACATATTAAGCTTCATTAAGCTGCTGCTGGGACTTCACCTTGGTGATCCACTTCTAAGATTTATGATCTGACTTTATTCCAGGTCTCTGAATTATTTTTCCTTTTGCCTCATGATTGCAGAAACTGCCATAATAAAAGGTTTTGAGACTTTTCATTCACAGAGCAGATGCAATGTGATAGTGGTAGTTCCAGGTGCCAGATACTGTTCTGCCAATGTAATTTGACATCAAACTCCATCCTTTAGGATGATCAAACACGAGTGGTTTGCTGTGCATATTCAGTCTCTGCTGATACTTCTAATAAACTGGAAAATTATATTCCCTCAAGTCATTGTTGATGAGAGTTTTTTCCTGTGTGTAAGATTGGGTTAAATTTGAAAGGAATAGACTTGCAGAATTAAAGACCTGCAATTTCTTTACCTTCATTCTGATACATGAAATGTCTGGGGGATGAGAAGGAAGGAATGTAGACTCTGCTGCAAAAAAATCCATAGCTCATAGGTATTACTTGTACTTTATTAAGTAACCTTTTACTGTGACTTTTACTGTGACAGTTCATACTGTCCTCTGCAGTGTGTCAGACTTTGGAGAGAGGGCAGAAGGCCATTTGGCATTTTCATGCATGATCATGCATGAATAGTACCCCAAACTGCACAAAGATGATGGTGGAATGAGAGTTTTAGTTGTAAATAAGTTTGTAGCTGCCAGATACTTTTTTGTCCCCAAAGCCTTATTTTTCAATGTATCATTACCCATTGGGGAAATACTTCTCCCTTAGGATAAGCAGCATTTATGCTTTGGTTTTTCATTCTAGCTCAGTCTTCTTGCTGCTTTGTTTCCTCTAGATCAGTATCTTTTGTCCCTTCCTTTCAGTTTTCTTTCATGTAAATATTCCTAACTCAGCCCCCAAAGTATCCTTTGTGCTTCTGCCTCTTTCTTACTCACATACTGACCAGCAGCAAAATGGTTAATGCATACAGTAAGCTGTCACCAGAGTCTCTCATGTATGTGTGTCATGAAGACAACTTCTTAATTTAACTGTCCAAACTACAGTGATGGGGATTATTTTCAGGTAGGAAATTTATCAAGTTTGGATGTTTTTTAAAAGTGAAAGCTTAAATTCATTTCATGTAAGCTAGAGAAGCACTGTGAGAGCACCGTGACCATGAGTTCATGGTCATGCCCAAGTGTGACTTTAATTCTGAATAATTTCATTTCTTCATATCACTCGTGCTGCAGCTGATTTTGATGTCATTAGCAGATGTAAAATTACTCATAAGGCAGTAAATCCAGTTTAGTAGTTGATGTTTTCACTGACACTAATGGGAATATTGGACATGTGTATGGTTCAGGAGTAATCCCTTTACTTGAGAGTATTTTTTCTTGGTAAGGAAAAGTTCAAGGAGACTCTACATCTCCTTTTTAATTTTTTTCTTCACATGAGAACATGGAGGAGCTTAAAGAAATTGTGAAGTAGTTATGCTGGAACAAGTAAGGAGAAATGTTTCACACTTACTAACTACAGAAGCACTCACTTCAGGATGTCATCAAACTGCATTTTTTTCATAAGACAACTGTGCAATATCATGGCTACTAAAAGCCAACTGGAGAAATGCAGTGCTCTTCCTAAAGGAGTGAAGTTTCACCACTTAAGATTATCTAGAGTCCTGGCTAATGTCTATGGAGTTTTTAAAACCTGCTTTTCATTCTTTGGGATAGGAACAATAATAATCAGTGTGAGTCTTTTGGTTGTCCTTTCTCTGAAATGTGGAAATGTTAATTTCTTTAAATCCCATTTCAACATTTTAATGAAAACATCATAGGATTCCATTGCCTTGACCATTTTCAGGTGAAATGGTGGCTTAAAAACTTTCCATTTGCTGAAGTAATGTGATACTAGACCACAGAAATTTTCCTGAGTTTCTTAAGGAAGACTTTTATGGAATGTAAATGCCTTTCTTCCTCTGCAGGGAGAGGGATTCTGTACACCAAGGCTAACCAGAATTAAAAAATTACCTCATTGTAGACATCTATGAATTCTGTTTAGTTTTGTTAAAAGCTGATACATCCTGTTTGAATTGACGGGTATTTTGGGTCATCAAAGTAGCTATTTTTGCAAGTGTTTGTCTAAATTTCTAAATATCCTCTGTGTTGTTTTCAGATGGAAAGAAACGTTTCATTGGCATCAGAATGCTGACAATAACACCTGCGTGAGTATCTTAGCAAGGTCATCCCTGTGATCATGGGTACAAAGTGTGGTCAGTAGTGGTTCAGAACTCGTATCATTCATCTTTCATTACAAACCTATAGAAAATGCAGAAGTGTGTGTTAACTTCTGTGAAGTCTGCAAACATTTTAATGATTTTTGTGAAATAAATGTTCTCTGGAAAATCATGGTCAGTCATACTCTAAATACAGGCAGTGGTGGATGCTTTGTTGATAGATGAGGGAAATGAGGAAGAGCCTGAATAATGGTTTTGGTGCTTGACAAAGATGTCTGGAGTTAGGATAGGTTTTAGATGACATTTAAGCAAGCTGCTGCTTTCAGGTGACCATGAGTATTAGTGACAGATTAGCTGCCTGAGGCTCTGGCAGTAGTTTTATCAGCACCAGTGGAGGCCATATAATGGGGGATTTGGTGCTGTCCCATTAAATGGAAAAAAAGTGGTTTCTGAAGCAGAGAACTAAAGCTTCATGATTCCATGTTAACACAGCCAGAATATGGACACCCTCCTCCAGTTCTTTACTGTCTTTTCTTTCTCATGTTGATTTGTGTCTTGCTTGTCCCAGATATATTCTGGGATAACAAATGAGGGCTCTAATACTTGTGTTTATTTCCAGCAGTAGTCATGTTTCTAATTTGGTAGCACTGAAAAATTATCCACAACAGTTTCCAGCTGGGGTTGTAGTAAAACCATCCTTGTTTATGGAGTTACACTCTTGCAGTCCTCTCCAAAGGATCAGATCTTCAGCTGGAACAAATCAGGATAATGGCATTAGCATCGCCACACCAACACCAATGGAGAGAAACTCAGAACGTTTCTGTGCATAATTGTGAACATGATGTGAGATTTTACTGCTTTTTGGGGTGTCTAGTGAAAAGCAGTGTAAGATTTCTCCAGGCCTATTTTCAGGAAAAGACTACTTCCCTTTGTGTGTATGCTTTAGTCATGCAATTGTTAGCTTCCTCAGTACAAAATCAAATAAAGTCAACCTGTGTGAAGCCATTTTGGCTTACTTTCCATTTGAGGCACCCCACATTTCCATGGCAGACAGCAGAAAATCCATTATTAGTTTAAAACCCTTTCATTCTAGGGATGGGTTCTAGAGATGAGTTCTCATCTCAGGTCACACAGACCTAAAATGATGTAATCTCAGAAATGAGAGGATGCTTTTAGAGTCTGTATTTTGCAGCTGGTTTCTGTCTTCTTTCTTTAGAAAGAGATGCACAAATAATTCATTAAAAGTTGAGGAATCTGAAGTTTCCTTGTAAACTCTCACAGTTCTGATCTGATGATTGAAGTTATAAAAAGCTAAATTTTTCTAGATAAAGAAAAATTAAGGAACAAAATCCTTAGCAAATTTCTCTCCCATCACCAGCATTAGTTCTCTGGGGGAGGAATGTATTTTGTCCCTGTACAGAACCTAGGACAGAGAGTGCTACTGCCCCTGTGCTCTTCCCAGTGCCTTCAGGCTGCTGTTACAAAAAGCAAAAGTCAGATTGTTCCAGAAGATGTTTGAGACCATTAAATACAGAATGCTTTGCACAAGTAGGTAGTTTTGACTCTCTTAAAATCTATGTTAATTGTCTTAATCCAATTTTGAATTCTCTGCATTCTCATCAAAAGAACATGGGGCAAATGGTTAATTGTTAATTCCATTTTGGTGAAAAAACATTGAGAATAAATTAATTTTTTTTTTTTTAATGCTACTGCTTTTCTTGTGGAATCAAATGCTATATAATTATTTTCTTCTTATAGCTTGGTGGAAGAACTTAAACACAGTAATGCTGACTTTCCTGATGTCAGAAGTGGAATTTATGTACATGAAGTTGTTCCAAACTCACCTTCTCATAGGTATGCAGAACACACTATCTTCTTCACCATAAATAATTCTAGAAACTAGTAGGTAATATTTCTATTTATATTCAAGTACTTCTTCATACCAGCCTCAGTATGTGTTTAACAAATAAAAGTATTGATTTTAGGTTTTAGAAAAAGTTTAAATTCTACTCACATCTACAGAATCGAAATACTTAAATATCAGAACTTGAAAATATGAAAAGCCTGCAGTTTTGCAAATTTAAAGAACACCTGAAATACAAAGTAACAAATTTTGTTTTCAAAAAGTATGTTGAATAATAATAAATAGAAACTTGGACTGAGTTAAATAAGAAACAGGATAGCATTCGCATAAGGTACTGTCTAAGACAATGCTTTATCTTAGAGGAAGAGGCTGTCTCATAGAAAAGTTGGAAAATAAATACTTCCAAAAATTACTTTTTTGAATTATTAAGAAAATGCAAAGGCAATGAAAGCAGCTATTCTGTTACATTGACACACTATGCTTGTCTTGAAATTCTGAGAGTGGTTTAATTTCAAATGATTGAGACACATACTGGAGAGAAAAGCAAACAGATGGAGTGGAGTAAGTCAGTCATGGGTAGTCTTTCTGGTTCTCCTTTGCTATATTTTTGTGGAAGACAAAGAGAGGCTACTTTAACTGTCCCTGTGCTTTTGCTGTTTAAGATGACAATGCCCAATGAAATAATGAGAGGCAGATTTTGCATTTAGCAAGTACTACAGATTATTCTTTCAGAAGCAGAAGGGTGGAATTTCCTTTGATGGAAATTGAAATGAGTATCAGCCACATGGGATGGTGAAGAGTCTTTGTCCTTTTCCTCTGCATGGAGTGCATACTTACTGCCTTTTTCCTCTTGCCTTTGCAGAGGAGGGATCCAGGATGGAGATATCATTGTTAAAGTCAATGGACGTCCTTTGATGACTTCCAGTGACCTCCAAGAGGCTGTGATGAATGAATCACCTCTACTACTTGAAGTTCGAAGAGGAAATGATGACTTGCTATTTAATATTGAGCCTGAAGTTGTCATGTAAATAGAACTGAGAAAGCTCTCATCATAATTACACTCACTTATTCTGGAACACTAGATACCTCCTTTACAGCTACAGTAATTATACTTCCTGTTGACTAATGACAAGGTGGACTAACTTAATTGCCTGTGCCATTTATGTACATAGTAGATAGAATTAATTCAATTATGCCATTTATTGAAGATTTAACTTTCAAAGAAATTTAAGTATGGTGTTCTGGGGAGGGGGAGGAGAAAACCAAGTTTTGGATAGCTGGTAAAAATGGGGTCCACTTCCAGTTCCTGCAGGTTCTGAGCAGATTCAGTTCTGCATTTTGAGACACCAAAATGCTACTGGAAGTGAGGTAGCATGCTGAATGGGGAAATTATTCTGAAACTACAGTCACAGCTGCAGCAGAACTAAAGAATTGCAATGCACAATTGAGCTTTTTTTTATGTAACTTTTTCAATGTGAAACTAGTATTGGCAAAGCTTGTATTGGTTCTTAGTGCTCCTATGCTACACATCACTGCAGGTAGATTAAATCTGTAAATATGGAAAGGAACAAAATGGTATCAGGCTATAGAGTATTACACCTAGGTCATGCAATTTTGGAATACAGTAAATGATTCTTATAGAATTAATGCCTTATTATATGTAAATCAAAACGATGTGCTGAACAAAGTTACGTTTGAGAAAGTGCACAGTTTTTTAAGAATTTGGTACAAATTAGTTTTGCATTTTACTAGTAAGCTTTGCTGTGAAATTGTTTACTACTACTTTTGGCTGATACTTTGTATGTTTCTACTGTAAGGAGATTAAAGTTTACACAAATAATGTGTTGGTGTAAACCTCTTCTTCAACAAGACTGTCTTTCCACCCTTTTCCTGCAGAATGGCATAGACTCTCCCAAGAGAAAATTTTCTTACAGAAAATTGGGCCCTGCTATTATGAAAACCCTTTGCAACCCTACAGTATAATTATTCTGCCCTTACTTAGACTGCTTAGAAATGCTTTGCACACGAGTCATTTATTTACACTGTTGGGTTTTTTTTTTTCCACATTTATGAGTTGTACTTTGATGTCACTCAGAGCGTATCTCACTGGGATCTTGTCCTCAAATCTCCCCCTACGTGAGCAGAAGCAGAAAACAAACACTATTAACCCTGTTTTGCAGCTAGAAAGTGTGAACCTCTATAGTAATAAAGCTGGGACAGAAATTCCCGAGAGCTTAATTCAGATCCCTTAGGTACCCTAAGACACAGAACTATCTTATTTCTTAGCAAATATTCCTGGTGTTTCCAAAGAGACAGAGGAGTATCTTGATTTGGAGCATTTTCTACAGTAAGCAGGGCTTTCTAGTCTTGGTTCTTGTGTCTTTGTCTATCTCCTTTTGCTTTAGAGAGTATCTTCCTGGCAGCTAGAACCTTCCCTTTAGTTTGCCATCATGCCAAAACTCTCTGGCTATATCAAGGAAGACACTAGGAAGAAATTCTTTAGTGTGAGGGTGGTGAAACACTGGCACAGGTTGCCCAGGGAAGTTGTGGCTGCACCAGCCCTGAAAGTGCTCAAGGTCAGGCTGGATGGACCTTTGAACAACCTGGTCTGATGGGAGGTGTTCCTGCCCATGCAGGGTTGGAACTGGATGACCTTTAAGGTCCCTTCCAAATGAAACCATTCTAAGACTCTGTGATCAATTGGCTTGATAGTGACAAGCCCTGCACCAGCAGGGTTTTACGATGGGTGTTCTGAATGAGCAGTCTGTTCATTATTGTTGCCTGGCTGTGACTGCAACTATACAGTTGAAAGGAGAATGGGATATGTTCCTCCTAAAAATTAATACTGTTTCTTTCCATCATCACTCTGTTGCCCATGTATTTAATAATGGTGTGACAGCCATGCTGTCATTAAAAGAGCAGCTGTTTTCTCCCCTTCAAAAAATGACACTCAGTAGAACCTGTTGAGTATTCCATATTCAGAGGGATTAGCAGAGTGATTAGATTCTCTTACTGGAAGAGAAGCCTTCTGGTTTCCAGATAATACTGTGATGATTTTGAAATACATTGCCTAACAACTCTTACCACACTAACATTGGAAAGAATTTGAAAGTGACATAACAGCGTTAAAACTAAAACAAGATACTGTTGCCAGCACTAGCCAAGTTCCTTGGCCTTGTAATCACAACACTGTATGGAGGGAAGAAGGGCTGTTTTCTTATTCATCGCAAACTGTTGTGTTCTACCAACAATTCCTTTTTTTTTTTTTGAAGCTTTCTCTGAAAGTCTCATGGAGTTTGTGCATCCTAGAGATTACAAGAGCTGTTGCACTGTGGCAGACTTCACATTGAGGGAAAAAAGGTCAGATGAGGTTCTCTTAGAAAGAAAGCATTGTCACTTGCTTTGGCTACAGGACTGTGTCATTTCAGCTTAGTATGAACCTTAGCTGCTGAGATTTAAGAACAGACTTTATTAATTGCTGCTCATCCCCCTGACACCGGCCAGAGTTAAAAAGGTTAATTGCTTGGTCCAAGATAGAGTCAGCATCTCCTGATGCCAGCAGTTAATGTTAAGCTTTTAACACAACCTTGCTATTGTTGTTTCTTGGCCAAGATAAAATAAAAAGCAGAGAGCCTATGAAACAAAACATTCAGGAACCTTTTCTGCTACAAGCAGTTACTGGCTGTGTCTCTCAGGCAAAAAAAGAAGTAACAAAAGTATGATCTTGATCTCTCAAGAAGCTGGCAGCTGCAGCTTGTCCAAGTCAAGGTTGGGTCAACAAGATGAATGTGTTTGATATTCATTAGTCTGACCATTCTTTTATTACCACAAAGATTTCTAAAGCCTATTCATTATTTCTGCAAGGCCTAATCAGCAAAATAAGGAAAGAGGGAGCTCAGCAATGACAATACAAAAGACCTGAGCACTGCAGAGTGCATCTGCACTGCAGCCCAGCAAGGTCTGCAGCAGGAGCTGAGCAGCTCTGCCAGCAAGATAACCCCTGCAGGGCAGCTCCCTCTTGCCTTTCCTGCCTGCCTGTGTCTGCTGGGGGCCTGAGTATGTTAAAAACAACTTTTCATGCTCAGGTCTGAAATAAAACCATGCATAATACAATACCATTCATAAAGAGATGGTGGCTGTTACAGTAAAGCAGAAAACATGAAAGGGAAACAATAAAACAGCAAGAAAAAATATGATTTTATCAGAAAATGTTTTAAAGAAGATAGGCCTGTTAGTTTATTTTACCTAATTAGATGGGCAGGACACTGAGCCAGATTGCTGTACAGCTGCCTGAAGCAGGTACTTGAAGACTCCTCTCTGCAAGGATGACATCTTAAATATGTCTCTGTCCCCTCAGAGCAGTTTGGGGTAGGAGGGTTGGGTAACATCACAAAACACCAGCAACTCTGTGCAAGAGGAACAGGCAATGGAGAGAGAACCTTTTGTAGTCAGTGTGGCACACACCATATCCCCTTCCCTGAGCACCAGGCAGCAGCTCCAATGGCAGATTATTTGTGCCTATTTGCTCCCCAACTACAAGTGATCTATCACATTTGTACCTCTGATACCAGTTCAAAAATTATGAGACTGGAAAGAGAGGCACTTTCTATTTGCAAAAGTAAGGAAAACAAAGAAGATTCCTTCCCATACAGGGTATCTTGTAGCTCTGTCCAGAACTGGACATGACAGAGCAACACACTTAGTGGATGAAGGAAAGGCTGAGGGTGTTTTCTATCTCAACTTCAGTAAAGTCTTTGACACAGTTTCCCACTGCATTCTCCTAGAGAAACTGGCTGTTCACGGCTTGGATGAGTGTATGCTTTGCTGGGTAAAAAACTGGCTGGATGGATGTGCCCAAAATGTTCAATGTCACTCCAGTCATCAAAAAGGGCAAGAATGACCCAGGAAACTACAGACTGGTCAGTCTGACCTCTGTCCCTGGAAATGTGATGGAGCGAATCGTTCTGGATGTCATCTCTAAACACAGGGAAGAAAAGAAAGTAAATCATTCTTGACCAATCTGTTAGCCTTCTATGATGTTATAACTGGTTGGCTAGATGAGGGCAGAGCATCAGATGTAATCTACCCTGACTTCAAGACTTTTGACACTCTCTCCCATTGCATCCTCATTAAGAAACTCAGAACATGTGGGTTAGATGAGTAGAAAGGCAGATTGAGAGCTGGTTGAGTGACAGAGCTCAGAAGCTCATGATCAGTAGTGCAGGGTTGAGTTGGGAGCCTGTAGCCAGAGGTGTCCCCCAGGGGACATTTCATCAGTGTTAACATATTCATCAGTGAACTAGATGGACAGAGGGTATCCTCAGCAAATTCTCTGATGATACAAAACTGGGAGGGGTGCTGTGCTGGTATCCAGTGTGACCTGGACAGACTGCAGAGCTGAGCGGAGAGGAACCTAGGGCAAATGTAAGGTCCTGTCCTCGGGCAGAACAACCCTGTGCATCAGTATAGGTTAGGGGCTGATCTGCTGGAAAGCAGTCCTGAGGAAAAGGTACTCTGAGTCTCAGTAAGCTAATCATGGGCCAGCACTGTGCCCTTGTGGCCAAGAAGGCCAGTGGCATCCTGGGATGCATTAAGAAGAGTGGGGCCAGTAGGTCCAAGGTCATCCTCACTTTCTATTCTGCCCTTCTGAGGCCACAGCTGGAATACTGCATTCAGTTCTGGCTCCCCAGTTCAAGAGACATGGGGAGCTCCTGGAGAGTCCAGTGAAGGGCAGCTAAGAAGACTGAATTGTCTCTCTTACCAGGAAAGGTCGAGAGAGCTTGGATAGGTTAGCCTGGAGAAGACTGTAGGGACACCTTATCAATGTGTATAAATATCGAAAGTGACAGTGTAAAGAAAATGGAGCCAGACTATTTTCAGTAGTGCCCAGTGATAGGATGAGGGACAACAGGCACAAAGAGGAACACAGGAAGTTCCATCTGAACATAAGTAAAGTCTCTACTGTGAGGGTGACAAAGCACCAGAACAGGCTTTCCAGAGAGGTTGTAGAGAGGCTGAGACCTTCTTGCTCTACAACTACCTGGAAGGAGACTGTAGTGAGGTGGGTGTTAATCACCTCTCCCAAGGAACAAGTGGTAGAATGAGAGGAAAATGCCTGAACTTGCAGCAGGGGAGATTTAGATTGGATATTAGGAAAAACTTATTTACTGGAAGAGTGGTCAAGTATCGGAACAGGCTGCCCAGGGAGGGGGTTTAATCACTGTCTCTGGAGGTGTTTAAAGGATGTGTAGATGTGGTGCTTGAGTACACAGTTTAGTTCTGGGCTTGGCAGGGTTACCTTAGCGGATGGACTTGATGATCTTAGAGGTCTTTCAAACTCAAATGATTCTATGATTCTGTAACACAAGAGGTGCAAGAGTCTTGGGGCTTACCTGCCCCTGAAGGGCTGGCAGAGCAAGCTGGCTGTGATGCTGCACAAAGTTCTGCCATGCTCCTGGAGTTGTATCTACTGCAGCTCCAGGAATTCTGGCCTGTAGGGATCTGGGGAGGCTTGAAAGGGCATTGAAAATTTGATTTGTTGGGGAGCTCCAGTGGTCACACAGAGTCAGTGCACAGCAGCTCTTCTGCAGAGCCTGTTCTCTGCTTGCTGTTCTCTATGTTCTGCACAAGCTGCTCTGCATGACCACACACCAACCAACGGTTCCTCCTTTCCACAGACCTCCGACTGCCTCTGCCACAGAAATTCTGTGCAAGGCTCTGCCACATGGCTTCTTCCACAGGGGCTGTTTTGCACTTTGCAATTTGCCCTCCACAGCAGCTTTTCTGTTTGCTCTTCTCGAACAGTTTTGCACCATCTATTTGGTACACCATATATCCCAGACAGCTGCCACACACTCTTTTAATTTTGTTTCGACTGCTTATTTCCTTTTTGAGGCTTTTTTGGTTAACAGAAATCTGGAAGAAAGATTTTCTTCCCAAGCTTTGAAGTCTGGAGCACTGTGCTGAGCATTTCAAGTTCATAGCATAATGCTAGGGCAGTGGGTTGATGGGAAGTTTATTTTACTGCAAGACATTGCAGGATATAGAAAATGATGCTGCCTCTGTTATTATCACCGCCAGCCAGGAACTGGCATTCAAAGGCATGAAAGGTTGAGAGCTTACCCCAGAGTGGGTGTGTGTGGATGGTAAGGGTATGCTTTCTGTACCCACATGTAAGATTGAAGTCTGAGGATGCCTTTGTAGTAGGAGGAAGACAGAAAAAGGGAAAGGAAAGGGGGTGTACCATGTTTATTTTATTTTATACCCCTTATTTACTTGGGTTTCTGTCATCTTCATTTAATTGGACATGCCTAGGGAAAGCATCCAGGTCTGTGTTTGGTCACATCCCTCTTCCCACAGTAGCAGATTATTTTTGCAACTTTGGTGTTCTGCAAATAACAGATTCAGTCTTTTAACCAGACCTTCTCAACGCTTGTGCCAGCAGACACAGCTTGGTGGGGATTTGCTGTGGAAGAGCATGCCATGGGCTGTAAACAGGGGCAGAAAGAACCATCAGTGGTTAAGGCAGAGTTGCTTAGAAGACCTTTCTGGCTGGCCCAATTCTCTATCGAACATCTGAGGCAAAGTTATATTGCATTTTTCTAACAAAAATGCTCAAAAATACAACCAGTAAACTAATGTTTGGGGAGCACAGAGCATGGAAACAGGAGTGGAGCTTCAGACTGAAACAGTCACAAACAAAAAGAAGAGGAAAATTATATTTATTTTTTCTCTTTTGATTTTTATCCTCCAGGGAGAAAGATCAGACACAGCAGGTCTAACCCCCATCCTCCCTTCCTCTTCCCCTCCCTTTCTGTCAAAAAGTTCCCCCAGAGACTGTGAGACTATGCCTATATTAAACAACATTTTCCCCATAAAGATCTCTGGGGAATAACAGAAGCAACTGCTTGCTCCTTCTTCCTTCAACAAACATTGGCCAGTTCTTCACAAACAGCCAACTGAGGCATGGTCAGGAAAAAACAACTTCTTGAAGGAAGAAGTTGCCAAGGAAAATAATTGGGCAGCAGAAGGGGTTTGGTGACACAGCTGCCCAGCTGCTAAGTTCAATGACTTCTCAGTTGCCTCCATCTGAAGTTGTGTTCCAGCTATGAAATGATCTTCTACCGCTGTAACTATAAATAACCAGCAACAATGATTTGCTGCTTGAAATCCCAGAGGCAGCTTGGGAAAAATACCAAAAGCAAACCATAACAACTAATGAGAACACAAGAAGCCTTCAGCTATCTTCTCAGTAAGATCCTAAATGTCAGAAAGAGCAAAACTAAAGGAAGGGTAAAGATACAGCTTTTGAAGAAGACTTTCTAACATCCTTGTTGGTCAGGATGTGCAGTGCTGCACCAGTAGTGCCAACTGCTCTGTGGGTGGAAGTACCACCTCAGGCTTGGTGTTGCACAAACTGCTGGTTGTTTCATCTGAGCTGTCTGGTTAGATGTACCTTGTCACCAAAGGAAAGAAACCCTAGCTTTTTTCTTCTCAGAAAGCAAAGGTTCAAAACAGGCCCAGAAACTTGTATCCTAAATATATTTACAATAAACCCTCCTTCCTGCAAAGAGAGACTCAGCTGACCAGAACTAATATTATGTGTTTGTGCTGTACAAATCCCAAGCTAGGTGCAATGACTTTAAACCTACAATGTTAGGATGGTTTCAGGATAATGAAGGTTTTGCCTTTGCTTACTAGCTAAATTTCAATCCTAATTTTGAATGAGAGAAAAAATTCCCAACTTTGTCGTGTCCAGAAGAGGTAATTCATAAAGTTCTGGGGAGATGGAAGAAATTAACTCTGAATGTAACAACAAGTGGTATTTCATGGTGTTGTCTAGATTTATCTACAAGTGCATGGGGTTGGATTTTCAATTGAGGGTAACAAAATGATGGATCCTGCCTCACCACGATCTGCCAACCATAGCCAGCTACCTAAAGTCATCTGATCAGAGTTGGAAACACATTATTACACTTTCCTTTCTAGCTGTTTTACCTTTAAAGTTGTTTCTTTCCATTCTAGAAAACCAGATGCAAGGAAGATAGGAAAATATGCCTAAAACACCACATTTTCAGCTGCATTTTTTAAAAAATATGTACATAAAAATACTTGAGCTTGAAAGTCCATCATGTTGGTAGTATTTGTGGTTAGACACCACTGCTGTTTCTCATGGCAAGTTATGCATCCTGAAAGCTCTACATCCCACTGGAAAACTAGCTATTGCTTACATTAGGGGCATAAAGCTGCCAGCTGTGCCTCTATAGAAAGACTTCAACAACGAAAATGTGTTACTCCTTCAGGATTAAATATTGCCATTCTGGTGTACTAAAATATTTCCATTCTGACCCATAAATCTTAGAATGAAACCCTCCATTTAGGGATAAGCAGAGCACTGATGTTTTTTGAAAAGCCATTTATAGCTTCTCAGTGGTTTGGGATGTTGGATATTATGTGAAGAGGAGAAATCAGTGGAGAAATCAGAAAACTCAGGAAGTGAGGAGAGGTGCAATGATAAATACATACTGTTGTGCCACATTTTTTTCCTGAAAGGTCTGCACGTATGGGCTATGATTTGGTGGGGTTTGTTCAGT
This sequence comes from Heliangelus exortis, assembly GCF_036169615.1. Taxonomy (NCBI): domain Eukaryota; kingdom Metazoa; phylum Chordata; class Aves; order Apodiformes; family Trochilidae; genus Heliangelus; species Heliangelus exortis. Next base: position 9,474,834 of record NC_092431.1, on the reverse strand, counting down.
AAACTTCATGAGTGTTTCTTAGATTTTGTCTGATTCCTTGCTAAAATCAGTATTACTAGTGTTATTGATATGAGGCTAAACAATCACAAACAAAAATTGAAGGTGGTGTGAAAGCTTAGGGAGATGCTTTAGTTTTGGTTGTGTTTATTTTTCTTTTTTCTTTTTGCTTCACATCTGTAACAGCAGCTGCAGAAAGACACATGAGTAAATCCTGTCAAAATGAAAAAGATCAGCCTCTGAAAGCAGCCTGGCAAACTCCTGCAAATCACCACCACCACTTTAGGATAAAACAAGCTTTTCTACAGCTTAGTTATACCACTGAAGCAATTTCATATTTGTGTTGAAAAGAAAAATAGTGATCTTTAGACATTTTGTAACGGCAGGAATTACAGAGATTTGCCTTAACTTAGAACAATATTGGCAACTCTTTTTTAACTGTTCTTACCCCAAGTAATGGTAGGTAATTAAAAAAAAATCAGTGTTTTCCTAAGAGAAATGTAAACCTTGACAAACAATATTGTTTAAAGGGGTGGTATTTCCTTAATGTAACATTTTTGTTGCTTAGTACTGGGGAAATTTGACCCCACAGAGTCAATAGCTAATGCACTCAACCTTAGTGACATGGACTCAGGCTCTGGTATGAAGGACTAAGGCAAAGAAGCTTTATAACAGATAGTTTAAAGTTATTTCCTCAGCTAGAAAAGCCCTTCCATGGACTTTGCGTATGTTTCCATATCCCTGCAGGCTGCAGGTCAGGCACAATTTGTTTCTGTTTGTAACTGTGAAGGCTGTGACACTTTGCAGCTCTTGCTATTGATTACAACAGCTCAGGAGAAGTCAACTCCCCCAGCTTCCTGACAGCACAACCCTTCCTTCTCAGCCTCCATCTGACCAGGTTTCAGAACATACTTCTGCAGATGATAAATCAGCACATCATTTCCTTTCCTACAGAAAACTTATTCCTGTTTAATGGCATCTACATTCTTCCTCTAACACAAAAATTGGCTACAATTACCATCCTGTTCAGGTCAATGAAGTTTGGTGGGCAAATGCAAAGAGATGCTTAAGACTCAGACGGTCATTGAGGTACGTAGATGTGCAGTCAAAAATCTTAGATTTTGAACAAAGGGAACTATTGTCACATTTTAACTATGCATGTATATGGGTTTATTGTCACAGACGCTCCCTTCGATTTCACAGACCATGGTCTTTTTTTCTTCTTTTTTTTTTTCTTTTCTTTTCTTTTCTTTTTTTTTTTTTTTTTTTTTTTTTTTTTTTTTTTTTTTTTTTTTTCCAGAATAAAATAAAGGAAGAAGTCAAAGAGTGAAGCACAAGCTATGCACCATCCTGCTTCCTCTTTTAGCACTGAGGAAGAAAAGGAGAAAGGTAACCACAGCCTGAAGAACAACCTAGCTCTTCCTGGGGTTAGGAGTGGCTGGATGATACAGAGGTTTATTTAATTGACTGGGCCTGTAAGCAGTCCCATTCCCGTGGCATTTGAGCTCCAGATTCTCCAGAAGTTTTGGTGGTATGCCATGAATACCTTATAGATTACATGATTTTCTGTGTGTGGCTCATGAGTACTATATTTCCTAGAGGCTGACCACAAGACAAAATTTACATGTGTGTAGCAATTTCTGACACCACAGCACTGGTTTGTGTCCTGATTTAAAGAAGAAGAAGTCAGAATGTAAACATCTTTTTTTGACCAGAGATTTCCCACAAGTTCATCTCAACAGTTCCACTCACAATGACACATTTTGATATTAATTTATCTCCCCAAAACCGCAGCAATAGCTCAGCCAGAAAGAAAATAATTTATATCACAGAGTACACAGAGAACTGGATTGAAGGTAGGGCAAGAGGAACCCCAAATTACATAGTGCAGAAATTTGTTAGCAAGTAGATGTTAAATTCGGATATCTGTATAGTAGGTAAAGAAATCTTACCAATACCTGGCAAGCAAAGTACCACTACCACAATCATACATTGCACCCCTTTTTTTCAGATAATTAATGCCAGCAACATATTAATAATAAGGAAAAAAAAAAAGGGGGAGTTTTGGAAACTTAAGCTGAAATTGTACTATTTTGAGAATCTGCTCCATGTTCAGGTTTTGAGTTTATACAAAATAAGAAAGAGCTGCATGACATTAAAGCTTACTGCTTAATGATGTGCATCAGAAGTCTTTATGCTGCTAGTACCAAAATTACTTCGGCTCATTTTCACTGATAATTCCTCAACTCTATTTGTGCCAACATTAACAAATAGGAAGTCATGTTGGTAGTAATGTACTACAAGGGGTAGGTTTGTTTTACACTGAAAATCACCTCTAAAAACAGAAAAGAAAAACCCAATCAGTTTGCTATTTACATATCTTTTGCATGTGGGTGTGCAGAGATTAATACTAGAAAAGAGGGTCTTAGAGGCACAGGGGGTGTTTTGGATGAAACCCAAGATCTAATCCCATGGCTGTAGCAGTAGTACTTTGAAAAATAGAAGACAAGAAGACAAGATTTATTCTATTTTCTTTGATTCTTCAAGATGCAAGAAAACATCCAAACATCCAATGTTTCCAGTACTAAAGCATTCAGAAGACCCATGAGGGATCATAGGGAGCTGTATGTTATGTGCTTCACCACTTAGGTTAGATCATCAAATTAAATAAGCTCTTGCTGTATGATCCCTGCCTTTCCACTCTCACCTTTTTCTTTTAGCCAAACTGTCTTTTCCTAATAGTTGCATCAGACAAGCTTAGGGAAATGTCAGAGAAAGAGAGGGAGGATTTATGAAGAGAAAACTATGATAAATTCTAACCTTTTAGCAAGAGTTCCTACATTGTTACTACTTATATACAAGAGTTGTTCCTTAGTTTATCATGTAATTCAGCTAAATAAAACCCTTGTTACAGCATGGAAAATAGTAATTTCCTCTTTTTTTTTCTTTCTTTTTTTTTTTTTTTTTTTTTTTTTTTTTTTTGTGGGAAAAAAACCACTATCTTATAAATACTGATGAACTCTATTTTCAGTGGCAACACTGAGAAGCAGTATGAAGCAAGTCAAGAATAAATTCAGACACAACTCAGTCACTTCCATCTTTGTTGCAAATACAAACAAGGTACTAGTCTTTGTGATTACAATTACAAGCTGCTGAGGACTGAACCAAGAACAACAAAGTCATTTTGCATTTGTCATGGAACAGTTACAATTTTATGTGAAGGAGTGATCTGGATTTGAGCCAATGGGCCAGCTGGAAAATATACAGCCAGGATCTGTAGGATTTGTATAAATTACTACATTGACTCCTTCTGAAGAAACTAAGCTAAAAGTGTTCAGATCTCTTTGAAACATTGCAAAGATCAGATTGCAAATACATCAAACCAAATGGAGGAGAGCCTAGTCCTGTCCAGTCTGACATCATTCTATCCTATGCTATCCTATCCTGTTCTGTGTATGGCTCCATATAAATAGCCTAGGTGTCATCTTCTTGCTTTTGGCCTAGGCTAATGAAGGGATATCTCAATAATCAAAATCATTACTTTTTTATTCAAAATACTAGATGCAGTGTAAAATTGGAATTGCAATAGCAAAATCTGGCCCTAGTCTCTAATGCTGTGAGAGTTTTTCAGTCTATGCCATTTTTAGTCTATAAATACATTTTCAGTACTAATGCTGAAGCAGGATAAAATTTGAATCAACACAAAAGCCATTTTCAGAACATTTGTTATGGAGCTTGATATGCTGATAGAAAGACTCATCTTCAGCAATTGCCCTTTGTCTCTTATAGCCTGGTGACTCATTTTTTGGTACACCATGAATTTGCTCTTATGACATCTCTTGCAACAGAATCTTATTGTTTGAACAGGATTTGAATATGAAATAGATGTATCTTTTTAACTCTAAAAATGGTGGCAACTGTTTCTTTGCAACAGATGTTTTGTTTGCCTGGGAGAATCATCTGTAAGCTGCATTTGTAAGAATGCCTTTTTAAATGAGGCTTCCTGCATCTTTGGCTGAAAAATGAAAAAATAACCCATAGCATCTTATTGTTGCCTTGGATATTGAGGCTGTACTTACTCCTGCAATTAGATCAGCTCTTTTTCCAGTTACTTTTCTAAATCCATTTATGGTGATGCAGAAGGTAGTATGACCAATAATGGAAGATTATGAAGACTGACATGCAATAGCTTTCATCCAGTCCTCAATAGTTTAATTAATTTCTATCCTTTAGCAATGAGTTATCAGATCTCAAAAAAATAACCTTTAAAATCCTACTTTCCAATTCTAAATAAAGTAGACATAGTTCTGATAAGGCCATCATTAAGATTTTCATTTCTGGGGCATAAATAAATCCAAATTCCCCTTTTGAATACTAGACCTCTAACTGCTATGTGTTCCACAGTGAATCAAGTCTCCTTTCCTACTGGGAACTTGAACCTCTTCAGAGCAACAACTGCCTTCATGCACAGCCTGCAGCTTACAGTCAGAGCCCAGTTCTACTGGACTCTAAATAAGTGCATTGGCTCACATGGTTGCTCTGACTTTGCCCAGGTTTGTGGTTTGATAGATTTCCCAAAAGCTTTGAGAATTTTGTCTGATATATCCTGTGAGCGTGGCATATGGTTTAATGCACAAGCAAGAGTGTGGGAATACACTTTTTTTTTCCCCCCCTACTTCTCCCTCATCAATAGTAAAAGACTTCATCTGTGAAATTTTCTAACACAGAGCAGCATGCAACAGTGGAGTCCTAGAGGCTGAAGTCAACGAATGTAAGTAGTTATGGATGAAGCAGTTCTGGGGGCAGTCCTGTGGCCTCAGATCCATCTCAGCTTCCCTGGTGTCCTGAGGATGCCCTCATCCCAGTGTGAGCTCTGGATTGTACCTGTCAATCACCTGGGCTGCAGGCAGCAATAGGTTCCTCTGGAAGAGCCAGGGGCTGCAGTTACCTCACTTTTGTACTTCCTGGAAGGTGAACATTAGAGAAAGGTTGTTTTGTTTGTTTGTTCTTCCCATGGCTTTTATTTCTTCCATTCTAAATAGGAGACAAATTTAGCTCCATTCAGCTGACCTCCAGCCTCTCAACAAACCCATTTCACGCATCGAAATAAAGCTGTTAGCAAACTGCAATGGCAGCAAAGATGGGAAAACCTGGAATTTCTTGCTTAATGTCCTGTGAGTGTGCTGTGACCCGTGCCCCAAGGGAAAGAACAAAGACCTGACTGACCAGGTGGTGAGGACTCACATCGCCTCTCCCGGCGGCAATGCCGACAGCTGACCTCAGGCCACGACTAGATAGACGGCGGCAGCGGTGAACGCTGGGCCTTTCAAAACTCGCCATAGTTTGAGACAGGGGGCGATTCCCGGAGCCGGCGAAGCCCAAGGGCGAGCAGCGGGACCCGAAAAGAGCCGGGAATCGGCAGCTACCGCCAGAGTGCCAAGGGGCTGAGGTGGCTGGGCGTGTGCTGGGCGCATGCCGAGCAGCTGCGGGAAATTTAAAGGCGGCTCCCGGAGGAGAGCGGGTCCGGTCTCCCGTCCCTGTCTCCCGTCTCAAGAAACACCGAGAGGTGTCTTCCACTCGGTCCAAAGCCACAGTCAAAAGAGCCGTGGCGACCCAGATGGATCCACTACAGACACGTGCAGCCGTCCAGGGGAGGTTGGGCTCCGTGGGGTGTTGGAGGCTGAGGCTCTTGCAGGAGGACAACAAAGACAAGGGCTGTGTGTTCTGCCACCAGGTAATGATCTGAACCCTGTGAGCTGAGGGTGGGGGAAGAAGGGGAGTGATTAAGGACTGCATGGGAATGTGAACGGGAATTAGATTGGTGGAGCCACACCCTGCCATCCTTAGGGAAAAGGCAGCAGGTAGAGGCTCCATGAGAGGTAGAGGATCCCCTGTCCTCTTGTCACTGGGCAGAAGGAAGGGAACTAGGAGAGGATGGGGCAAAGTGGAAGCAGATCTCTGTTTGGGGCAGCAGGAGAGTCCCCTCCAGAATTCCCCTACCTTCCCAGATGCCCTTGCAGAACCTGTATGGGGCTCCGGTGATAGAGGACCAGAGAAAGAGGGATGCTGATGAAACCCCATCCAGGGAGTTGCCAAAGGAGCCAGCTCCATGCAGTAAAACTGCTTTTGTGAAGAGCATAAGGAGGGTGATAGTTATAGGAGATTCCCTTAGGAGGGGAAGTGAGGGTTCCATCTGCTGGCTGGATCCTTACCACAGGGATGTCTGCTGCCTCCCTGGGGCCCGGGTTAGGGATGTAACCAGGAAACTTTGATGCAGCCATCAGATTATTACTCCCTTCTTTGATCTTTTAGGTAGGCAGTGATGAGGTAGAGAGAAGAAGTCTGAGGGTAATGAAGAAAGATTTCAGGGCCTTGGGATGACTGGTCAAGGGATTGGGGCTGCAAATTTTGTTCTCCTGTGTGCCTCTAGACCTGGAGAATGATGAATGGGTTAAAAAGAAGACCAAACATATAAATGCCTGGCTCCAAAAGTGGTGCTACCAGCAGAAGTGAGGAAGAAGTGTGCCCAGGTGGCCAAGAAGGCCACCAGCATCCTGGCCCATATCAGGAATAGTGTGGCCAGCAGGAGAAGGGAAGTGATGGTGGTCCTGTACTCAGCACTGGTGAGGCTGCATCTCAAGTACTGTGTTCAGTTCTGGGCTCCTTGTTACCAGGACATTGAGCTGCTGGAATGTGTTCAGAGAAGAGCTACCATGCTGGTGAGGAGCCTAGAGAACAAGTCATATGAGGAGTATCTTTAATTTGGAGATGAGGAGGCTGAGGAGAGACCTCATTGCCCCCTACAACTGCCTGAAACGAGGTTTTAGGCAGGTGGGTGGGTGCTGGCTTCTTCTCCCAAGTGAATAATGACAGGACCAGAGAAAATGGTCTGGGTTGCAGCAGGAGAAGTTTTTATTAGATATTAGCAAGAATAATTGGTAGCTACTTGGGAGAAGAGACTGACACCCCCCACACACCCCCCTGGCTCCAACCTCCTTTCAGGGAGTTGTAGAGAGTGATGAGGTCTCCCCTGAGCCTCCTCTTCTCCAGACTGAACCCCCAGCTCCCTCAGCCCTTCCTCACAGGACTTGTGCTTGATCCCTTCACAGCCTCCTTGGCCTTCTCTAATCAATGTATCATGTAAATCAATGTAAAATGCCTTCAGAAAGAGGCGGTCCACACACATCCTTTCTTCTTTGTGCGTCACTCCAGACAATAATGATCTGCCTTTCTTATACAGAGGCAAAATGGTAAGGCAGGGGAAAAAAGCTGACCCAACTGTAAGCTGCTCAGAGGGATAAGGGTAAAGCAAACATGGTTCCATAAGATGGAAACTGCAACTAAAGCATCTGGCATGCAGAGAAATAGGATATTTTGGCAACATCAGAACCTCTATCAAATCCTAGCCATGTAAGGATGCACTGTTCATTATTTATAGCATCAGCTTAAGAGCGGGTATGGAAATTTTACCAGGAACCTCATTAGTATCAGCATGAGATCCATGACAAATCTCTCTGATCTAGTGATTGCATTCATTCCATAGCACAGATATAGCCAGCAGCCAGGGAGAAATCTTCAGTGCCATTCAGCATTATTATGGAGGAAATATGGAAATGGGGATCAGCTATGTTACTGACCAGGCAAGACTTTTCAGGAGTTGTTCCCTGTCCACTGGAGTCAGAGACACACTGATATTCCACCTGACTCCCTCTCTGGTGGAACTTTTTTTCAGCAAATAAGCCATCAAAAACGGGGAAGTTTTTGAAGATAAAGCTTTAAAAATCTGTGACTGCTTTCTTCAGTTTAGAATACTATAAACTGGAGCAGTCAGGGAATGACATATGCACATTAGCAAATGTGCAAGTTACCTACTGCAAGCATTCAGTGGGGCAAAATCTGGCATGAAATGGTTTTAATTGCAAACTTCTTATCACTTTGAGAACTTTTCAGTCTTGCAGGAGCTTCTTTTCTTTAACTAGGTCACCTGATAGTGAGCCAAGTCAAAGAGATGGCTGAACATTTGTTTAAACCAAGATGGTGCCAATTACTAGTATTTCCCATTTAATACAATTACCACAGCTCTGACTTAGCTCTGTTTTCAGGCAGTATGTGTCTGCAACAGTCTCATTTTGAGTTCTTGATATGCTCATGGGTATGGGTTTTGCTTGAAAAAGTCCCTATGCAGGTCAAAGCAGCTGGTGTGTCTGTCACACTAGGTCTTGCTGGAAGAGGCTTGGTTTTCAAAGTGTTTGAAGTACTTGTATGTATAATTGAGGGCTTTGGTTCTTATCATGTTTGCTGACTGTATCACCAGAGAACTGCAGAGCAGACAGACACTTGAGGAGTCTCCTTCTGTATAAAGAGCAGAGTTGAAAAAATGTTATTGAAAAGAAAAATCATGGCTTGAAATATAGAATTTTCCCTGTGTGATGCTACTGCTTATTGTCTGCATTTGATAACATATCCAGATTTTAAAAATTTAAACTCCTATGTAATCTGAATTTAATCTGCTAGTTTTATATCAGGTGGATGAGTGGAAAAAGACATGCAACAGCAGCACACTTCGAAATTCTGCATTCCTGTCGGAGTCGGTTAATTTTCCAAGGTTACATTTCACATTCTAACTGAACGACTGCAATAGAAGTTAACAGTCTGAGACTTGTAAGTATTTAGCCTTAGCTGAATTGGATTTAAAGGGGTTTTTTTGTTGTTGTTTTGGTTTTGTTTTTGCTTTTTTTAAATTAAGGTTTTTCTTGCATTCTGTATTAGCCTTAATAGTTTCATTTGCTAGATTCATTATTGACAGTAAAGTGAGCAATGCAGCACACATGGAATGCAGCCATGTCAGCAATTCAAACATCTGATTAAACTTGTCTCTCCAGTTTGGTGCAGTAATTACTAATTACTTTACTTCTCAATTTTTCTCCTCTGTGGATTAAATACCCAGGAAACTTATCCTGTCAGCTTCACTCATATCTGGAGGTACTTTATGTTAAACCAATGCATCCATCCAAAATTTTTGCCTCAAGCTAAATGTCAGTTGAGTAAATTCTGTTGTCTTATAATTTGGTTATTACAGGAAAATCTGAGGTGTGTAGGCCTTGGGTATGCTATTTTCAGATAGAACTTTTATACAGTTGGGGTTTTTTGTTGTTTTTTTTTCATTTTCTTAACATTCTTATTTACTCTTTACAATTGTTCCCTTGGAGTCCTGTTTCCCTTTTAGCCCTAATTGAGGGCTAATTATATTTATTCTCTACCTTGAGGGTGACAGAGCACTGTAACAAGTTGTTAAGAGAGATTATGGAGATATATATATTCTGGATATATTCAAAACCTGCCTGGATGCACTCATGTGCAACCTGCTCTAAGTGAACCTGCATTAGCTGGGGGAAGTTGGACCAGGTGATCTTCAGAGGTCCCTTCCAACCTCTACCATTCTCTGATTCTATGATTCTAATTACATCTACTACACTATATGTACATCTGAATGGACCCATTGAGATGTACTATTCTTAATTCTTTCCCCTTACTATTAAAAATTAGGTGGAGTAACATCACTTATTTTCAAATGACCAAGTGGTGTCATTTTTCTTACTGCAAGTGCAGAGCTCCTTCTGCATCCTTTATCTATAATCTTGGACATTATTCCATTTGCAGACAAACTTGAGGATTCCTAGTAGGCATTTTAACTGAGAAATTACCTGGAATATGCATTTGTCTATAACCATGAAAGAATGTATCTTATTTCCTGATATGCTGTTACATTTCCTTTATGCTGCTTCCTTTAAAATTAGGCTTCTGTAATCAGAAACTTCCAAACCCCCAAAGACCTTTTTCACTTATTCTCTTGTAAACTGCCAGTAAGTGATTGAAATTGTCATCTTGTGTTTTTTGGGCCATAACTGTTGAAAAGGGAATTCTTTAACCCTGTTACGCTCAAACAGACCCTTATATAATGGTAGAGGATTGCACAGGTTTTGGTCACAGCACTTTAAGTGTGGCAGACAGACATTAAACATCTTGTGCCTCCCATTTCTTTAAACATTGGTTTGGAAATCATGAGGTTCAGTAGTCTTCAAAAGCCTCAGGAACCACCTGGCTACTGTTAAAAATTAGATGTACAAGCCTAGCTTTGGGACATTGGTGACTGCTTGGCAGATGTGGGTTCAGGACCGTGCCCAGGCTATTGGTACAACCTGAGCTGGCATGACAGCTGGCAGACAAAGGGAATGTCCTTCACACTTCACTTGACAAGGGCAGAGAGAGGTGATCACAACATCAGAAGGACCAATAACAAGGATCCACAGCTGTATGTTTATACCTTTCAGTTCCTTAATGTAGCTGGAATGAAGAACCACAGAAGAGAGATTTCTGCTTTCCTAGAAAGAAATTATGCTTCCTGAAATAAATGCTTCTAAGGCCTCTATGTCACATATTTAAGATTAAGGATATTCACTATGCTTTGTACCTGTACCTAAGTCAGAAAAATCACCATTCCCCACTGATTCTGTGGGAAATGAGTTTCCTAAGATAGATACTGATGGCTGAGGTATGAGTATCTCCCTATGTAACATTGTTGGGTACCTATTCACATGTGTTTAGGGAGAGAGCAGCAGCATGCTTTAACTTTGGAGTCCAGAAATATGAGTTAGGATTATGAAATAATTTTAAATATTATGTAGGGATTCCCACAGAGATAATGATAGCCAAGGAGAGGATTTGATAAAGTGTAGGCAGCAAGTGCCCAGACGGTGCCCCCCCCCGCCTGTGCCCAGCTGGGGCTAGCCCAGGCACGCATGCCCGGGTTCGGTAGGTGTGGCTTCCGGGGAGGATTCCAGAGCCGGACGGATCAAAGTTAGCTCCTGATACCATCCGAGCCAGCACTAGCTCGACTGACTCCCACGGCGAGACTCATCCCACGCAACAATAAAGTAGGGGAGAAAATGCTATTAGGCAAATTGGAAATCTGGGGTAATGTTGTGAAAAGGAAAGGTCTGAAGAATAGAAGAGTGTCTGGCAAATGTTATAACTGAAAATATTCTGGCCAGCTTTGGGTAGAGAAGAGCCAAAAACCCAGAGCAGGCTCTGGTAAGGACCGCCCAGAAAAAAAAAAAAAGAACTGGAATGGAAAAAACTTGTGAAGCACTTTCCAACTGTCCCAAATTCCTTTGTCAGTAATGCAAAAGGCTCTTTATGGATTGCCTTGGATGGGGCTGGGGGTGGTGAGGTAGTGTCTAAGCTTTAGCATGCACCTAGCAGCATTCCTGCCTGTGCAAGCAGGACTGGAGGAAAGATGAGTCCCTGATATTTCTGCAGAGAAAAAGAAGTTCTATTTAATCGCTGAGTTATTCCCAGTTTGCCTACCAGCACTAAGACATTGTGAGAACACTCATTGTCTCCAGAAAAGGCATTACCAGCTGAGCAGCTGTGGTGTTCCAGTGAAACATCTAATATTAAATCACATGAAGCTGTCTAATTTTTTATTTTGCCATTCCAGTAAGCCTGTTTTTTGTTCAAAAACATCTTTAATGTCCTCAGCTTTTCATGACCTACATTCCATTCATTAGACAGTCTCACCCAGCCCCCCACCAGTGACAGACACCCGAGGACAAAATGTCAATAATGTTTTCCCAGAAATTGAGATGATGCATGTCTGAGTCAGGGTCAGAGAAACCAAAGGGTGTATAAACAATCCAAGCACTGAAAGATGAAAATTATGCAAGAGAACCTGATAGAATTTATCTTACAACCGTATTTTTGTCAGTATATTCAGCATCAAAGTAGTGTTATTTGCCTTCCAAAGTCTTGGAGGTGAAATGATTATTTTTTCACCATTTTAAAGATACTGTTCTATTAGGCATCCTTTTGTTCAAAACTTCCCAGTTGTGTAAATTGATCTGGACAATTTTAACATTACAGCTCACATGTGGGATGATGCAATGCTAATTTTTTACCTGGATACTTATTAATGACCATTATTAGCACGACACAGGAATGTTTTCATTATGTATTAGATATATATTATTGAAACATGTCTCAACAGTGTTGCTACTGAAATTGTGAGAGGCACAGAGATTTAAAGACATCCAGAACAACAACCAATGCAGTAGCTTGAAGCTGATGACAGTCAGAACATATGTAGCCCCCTTAAATGTCTAAACCTCCTTTTGCCTTGATCCGTATGACTAGGATCTCATACTTTGGAATGTTTAGGTTTATTGATAGTATGAGATTAGAGATCTCAGTCATTATGAGATTAGTGATTATGTAGTCCTTTAAATTATTTTCTCAGCAAAAATATTCCTCTAACTTGGAGAAATTGAGCTTCAGGTTGCATCTGCACTTTTACATGAAATAATATTCCTAAAAAGACTTCCTTTAATTCATATGGTTTCTCTATGAGGATCAGTCTACATACACCCTTTTAATATCTACCCCCTATGCATCTGCAGAGGATTCTTGAAGAAAAAAATGCTAGATTATACAACCAGAGCTGTTTCTTCCTTTGGGGCGGTACCTTCCATTCAGCCTTAAATTGCATGGTTTCTTTGGTTAGGTTAACTCATGGTCACAATTGTAGAGACTTCATTCTTGGAGGTTTTCAGCACTAGGCTGGGCAAAATTAAAGGTGGCTCAATCCAGCTTTGGTGACCATCCTGTTTTCAGTGGGAGGCTGCATAGGAGGGCCTCCAGAGGTCCTTTCCAGTTAACATTTCTATGATTCTATGATAACTGATGTGATTGAGGGAATCTGAAATAGTAAAATTAATTTTTGTGACAAGGCACTTGTAGCGCTTCGGACAGTAATTGGAAAATATGAATGAATCCAGTGTAATAGTTTTTGTCTCTGCAGTCCTAGTCACATTAAGAAGAAGCGATTATGCATTGAACTACTTCACCCTATTGTATTAGCAAGTCAGTTACCCAGACTCCAGCAGAATATGCTGGATGGTTTCAGTAGTTGGATTAAAAAGTGTTTAATCAGAATTGCAAAGTGGCAGCACTCCAGCCAGCGGTTTGCTGTGACTGTGGTACAGAGGGCCTTTATGCCTCCATTTCTGTGTCCAAAAAAAAATATCTGTGTTTAGATTCAGTAATATGCTTTGTAAATATTTTGCTTGTCACATTAATAAATTCTTTTTTCTGTTTTGAGGGTAAGTCTGTGAGCTGTGGATTTTCTGGATGGGCCATGTAAACTGAGATACCAAATTTTATTACAGACACAGACAAGAAATTTGATGCTATGAATCTATCCCATAGGTCTCTGACTTGGTTTCCTAAGAGGACTTTAGATATGCCTTTAGATATCAGCAGTTTTAGTTCATTGACCCCCTGAGTGCAAAGAAGCTCCCTTTGAACTGCAAGGGGGAAATTGGACAACTTGGAAAATACATAATGCATCTATTAAGCAAGGAGAAGATTAATGCTAACCATTAGGAAAAAATAAGAATGGGGCTTTTTATGTTATGAATACTATCCGTCTCCAGAGCATAGCCTCTGGATTCAAGCCTATGGAATGGTGTATCCATCCATTTTAGAACTAGGGTCTTCTGTGGCTAGGCATTTACATCTGGTTTTTGAAAGAATAATGCTTGTGCTTTTCCTTAAAAATAGGACTCCTGCAGACGAAAGCAGTAGCCTTGTTTTATGTCAGTCTTATGCTTTAAATACTTAGGAGGGAAAGAGCTGGTCCAGACAGGAGACGTGGTGTTCACACCAGATGCCAGTACCCTGCCTGGCCTCCTGAGCTATGGTGTGAGGAACTGGAGGTAGTCCTGGGTTTTAGTCTGTTTTAGCACTACTGAAATTTGCACTGGAAGTTCTTTGAACAGAATATGGGAAGAAACCTTGTACTCCACATACAAACAATATTCTCTTTTTTTCAGGATTAGGATTTTCTTGAGATTAGGAATCTGTCTAAATGAGGTCCTTGGACCACTTTGGGCACAACTGGGGAAATGGTTTGTTCCTGTATCTCAGATGATCACATGGCAGGCAGCATCTAGCCTGAGACATTTGGTCATGCCTTTATTCCACCAAAATACTCTCTTCATGGTCTAAGTCCCTCACTGGCTGTAGCTTTCAGTAGTTTGCTTAAAGCAACACTTTACAACAAGGGCTTAATCCAGATCACCTCAGTCTAGCCTACAGCCTTACGACAAAGCCACAGCTCCTTAAGCATGGAACTGCTTCCCTAAGCAGCCTGTAGGCTCTTAAGTTTGTGGACAATTTTCTCCTCTGATTTCTGAGGCTTCTTTCATTTCAGGAAGGTACAAAGGCTTTTCTAAGCAAACCCCAGGACAACAGTGCTTCATCAAAATCCTAGCAAGCAATTGAAACCTTTCTGCTGAGCCTGGAAGTATGAAACATTGCAGAGTAAAGACAAAATATAAACTTTTTGAGTTCAAGATGAGCTTCAGATGTTTTGCTGTAGACAAGAAGAGGAATTTAATTCCATAGAGATTAATTTTCTGTGTTCACTGAATCAAAAGGAAAGACACAGTAAAACTGTACAAAGTTAGAGGCCAAGCCAAACTGTGGAAAAAAACCTGACTCTTCTTGAGCTCAGCTGGAGGTGAAGTAATACCTTAGGTTCTTCCAACCCAGAAGTTGGAAATCTCTGGGTTTTTTGTTTAGTATACAAAACTCAGAAAAAAAGGTATCCAGATTTGTTTTTAATATTCTACTTAGGTTTCACAGAAAAAATGATTGACTATTGAACTTGACTCTGGGCAGCATGAATTCTGCTACACGGGATAAAATCACTCATTACAGGAAGGGACATAAAGATATTTGGTGTGATGAGAAAAATAATGCACAAGGAACAACACATAATGTAGGGACTTGCATTTGTTGGCACATAGACAATATTTTAAAATGCAACAGGTAAATTTAAAGACCAAAATCGAGCACTGAAAGGCTAGAAAATAATTCTTAAGCATTTTTTTTCCACTGATATCTTGTAGCATTTTCCATAGGCTCACTGCATCATCACAGTACCAAATGAATTAACAAAGATCTATTCAATATTGATCTTCACTGACTTATGAATTTCAGACTATGTACTATTCAAATTCTTTAATTATTGTGTTTTAGATAGAGATTACTTTCATTATAAGCTAGGTGACTGTATTGTGTGAATGTTCTTTGTCAGGTTCAGTGCAACATCAGTCAGATCTGAGCATGCTTCAGCAAAAAGTCACAAGAATTCAAAGTGCTTTGGAAGAGAGGTTTTTAGGCACTTCATCTGGTGATGATGCAGCCATAGGAAGTTAAATCCACCAGAGGAACAATAATAAATTTTTGGGCATAGAGGGCAATGTTATCTTTAACTACAGTACCCATTTCTGACTATACCTGATTTTCTATTTCTTTTCTTGTTAAAAAAAAATAGAGGTATTTCATCATATGTCACTGCTGAACTCAGCAGGGTGCTGTCAAGCTGTCAAATATTTTATAGCAAAAATAAATTGACATAATTTATTGAGACCAGCTGTGAAGGAGAAAAATGAGCATACATCACCAATGGGTTTCACAGCTACTATCTGGCAACAACAAATGATGAGATTTAGGAAGCTGGGTATCCATTACAGGCTAAAATAGTATGGGATGACTCCCAGCTTGCCACTTGTTGTCTCGCCTTCTCCAATATGTTCCTATGACTGCATTGATTCTCCTGTGCTTCTTTTTCCATGTAATCTAGCCAGCCCCAGTTCCTATTCTCCAGCAAAGGTTTAAATCTTTGTTCACTCACTTTCAGAGTGTCATTCCTTTTGCTGGTCAGTCTTTGTCCTCTATATCTCCTATTTCTCCTCTGTTTCATCACATACAAATTCATGTTTCATTTTCATTGCCTAGTTTTCTGTACCAAAATGTCTGTGCCCCAAAAAGGAGGACATCTTGGAGAGAGAGATCTCAGATTTCTTGTACTGCTGGGTTTTCAGAATGTGAAATATGGTAAGATTAAGACTTTAATGAGGACAGAATTGGTACTGAATAGATTTTAAAACAGAAGTTGTTTCTACTGATCCCATTTAATCCGTGATTTCATAGAAGTTTGTCTTGTAAAACTTTGTCTAGATTTGGAGGAAAACAGTGAAAGCTGCTCCCTGAAAGAAAGCTTTATTTTCACTGTGTTCCCAAGAGATGTTATAATATAGGGTTTCTAGTTTCCTTGAGAAAAAGTCTGTACAATTTTTTTGCATTCCCAAAAGTGTTCATTTTCCCGGTTTTGTTCTTGGAGAAAGATGAACAGTTTCATAATTTTGGCTGATACTTGTCATGCTTTAGCCCCAGCTGTCAATTAAGCCCCATGCAGCCACTCACTCCCTTCCGTCCCAGCTCCTGGTGAGATGAGGGAGAGAATTGAAAGGGTAAAAGTGAGAAAACTCATGGGTTGAGATACAGTTAATTAACTAAATGTTCCTACACAAGCTAAGCAAAGCAAAGCAATGAATTCATTCCCTTCTCCCTCTCGACAGGCAAAGGTTCAGACTTCTCCAGGACAGAAGAGCTCCATCACGTGTAATGGTTATTTGGGAAGACAAACTTCATCACTCCAATATTCCTACTTTCCCCCTATTCCTATTCCTTCTTCCCCCAGCTGTATATGCTGAGCATAATGACATATGGTGTGGAATGTCCCTTTGGTTAGTTGGGGACATCTGTCTGAGCTATGTCCCTTTCTGAGTCCGTGTGCACCTCCAACCTGCTTGCTGGTGGGATGTGGTGAGAGGCAGCAAAGGCCTTGGCTGTGTGAGCACTGTTCAGCTGTGACACAAACATCTCTGCATGATCAGTAGTTTCCAGCACAAATCCTAATCAGAGCCTTTACTACTATGGAAAAAATATGAAAAATGTCTAAAAAAAAAAATGAAAGGACTCTATCCCAGACAAATTCAGCACAACTTACCAGTAAAATTTAGCGTAAGTTTAAACTTTCTGAGCAATATGCAAAATTGCATCCCAAATGGTTCAGGTCTGACAGAGCTGTAAGCAATTAAATACAGAGTCTTGCAAGTGGAGGTGTCAATAAAGTTCAGTAGTATGCAGCATTACCAACTTCATCTATAGGATATCTTCAATCTACTGTTAGGTCTATAAATTAGATCATGCTAAAAAGAATACTAAACCAATAACAAACATGTCTTTTATCAAACCTGAAATGTCACAGAAAGCTTTACAGATCAGATGTAGGTTCTGATCTGGCAATACATCCAAGCAGAGGCATAAGTCAATGTTTTCCAGTTGTGGTGTTAGTATTCCCACAACAGCTTATTGGCAAAGTTTCACCACCTTGATCTACTAAATAAAATTTCTGTGGGAATTCCTGAGCTCTGCAGTTCATGCCCTGAAATCTCTGCTCAGCCATTATAAGGACCAACTCCCACTGAAGTAAGGTTTCCCTAAGAGAGTGTTGAGCAATAACTGAATAAGGATCTCCATGTTTAGAAACATTTTTACTGTAATTCTACCCATGTAGTGTGGTTTCTGTGATGTTTTTATGATAAGGGAGAGCAGAATCAGGGTGCACATAAGGAGGTGGGAGTAAGAGAGCAGTGTTGTAATTAACATTGAGCAGACCTAAATTCTTTCCCAGTTGCTGGAAAGCAGCTGTTAAGCTGATGAAAACAAAGAAGAAAAAGCACAACTGTTACAGACAAATAGGTCTGCTAATGTTTTCCAAAGTTTACATTGAAACTGTGGTGGGCAAGCAAATAGAGAACGGAGTGATAAGTCAGGGATCCAAATGAGGTTTTGTTGGCAGATAAAGCTGGTGGACAAACTGATGAAAGGATGGACTTTGATTTCTGTCTCTCCCTCCCCTCCTTCTCTCCTTGTCCTCTTTCTTTCTGTCTCACTTCATTCTTGAAACCTGGAATTACCATTAAAAAAAAAGAGATGAAACAAACAGAATTTAAGTCTTGAAATAATCATATTGTAACCCAGGTCTCATAACTGCCATGCCTTCCTCTTGATACTTCATGATCAACCAAGATCCCTTCCCACCTTTCATTGTCACAGGTCTAAGGGAGCCATATAAAGCTGTTTCTTTTGCTGACTTCAGCTAATTCCCAACCTCTTCTTGAATTCCTGTATTTTTCTCTCATGCACCTTTTCTTTTTCCACCTTATGTTGTTCCATAACTTTTTTGGTTGTTTTATAAGAATTTATTTTGCCTACCTAAGACTCCTATGATACTCTGGTTACCTTTTTCAGAGACAGATGTAACACCTAGTATAAGGTCAAAGCAGAAGCATCAGTTTGTCAGATCAAAGTCTGTCTGATGAGATCTTCTGCTTGAAATACCCCAGAGTGAGTTAGCAACTGAGGCTTGCTTTTCTTTACCTCTTGCTACTGGGGTGGGTTTATTCTGTAGAACCAGAGTTAGAAAATGGAAGAACTCTCCAGCCCAAGCTTTGCTGATAATTGTTTTATTCCTTAAAGAAGAATTTGTTTACTCTGTTTAGCACTGCCTAAAAGACTGTCAGATAGTATGCTTGTTATCTTGTGCAACAAAACTCCCTTCAGGGACTGAAGGAAGAAAGAATGAAGAATTCTATTAAGTAGAAAAGTTTGCTTGATAACTTATTCTTATCCTTATTTATGTTTTTATTATCTTTAAGAAATGGCAAGAGATTTCTAATTGCAGGAGACTAGCAGGCTGTTATCTGAGCTTTTACTAGAAAGCTTCATATCACCAAGATTGTCAAAAACGCTGACTCTATGTTTAAAACTTTTTATTGAGAACGTGAGAGCTATATAAGTAAAGCAGCGCGCTGGGCGGCCGGGGAGACACAGCTCCAGCAACCGGCTCACACCTTCAATAACGTCAAACCGGCCCTTTTATACTTTTCATACACCCCTTCCCCTCAGTCTCCCATCAGTTTATCATTGGTTCCCATCCCGCGGGCTCCCCCAGCATTGGTTCCTGTTTCGCGGGCTTCGCTCTGTTGCTGAGGGGAACGGTTTCAGTTTCGCGGGCTTCATTCTGTTACTGAGGGGAATGGTCATGTGACATCCCTGTTTCGCGCCCCCGCGGTCGGCCCCTCCTCCTGTTTTTCTGACCCCTCTTCCCCACAAGCACGTCCAAACATACACCCCTAACAAACAGCCCAAGCAACATTATTATTCAACAAAACAATAAACTACAATTTTAAACCCCTATTTTTCACAAAGATCATGCAAGTGTATTTGGAACCCTCGTTCATATCAGCGGTACAAAAAGCAAGTGCTAGTTCCTTTTCCTTCCTAAGAGTGTAAGAAAATTTCCACCCGTTAGGGAAAAAGCAATTCTATATAGCTCCCTTGTCCTGTTGATTCAATGGAAATAACTTCTGCCACTACATTGCACTTGAGATGTTCTTCAGTGGGGTGAGGAGCTGTTTACCCCACTGCAGAGAGGAGGCTTTTCTTTATTTGGGTTCAGAGTTCCTGCAAGTAGGAATCAGGTTTTCAATTGTCTCCACTCCTGTTACCTATAAAGAGAAAGGTGGAAAGAAATCAAGCAGAGATTAATTTTTGGTGTTGAGAAGCTGGTCCACTTCTCTCACTGATTGTTACAGACTATTTGAGAGAACACACACTATTTTAAAATGAACTTTTGAAAAAAGGGGGAAGGGGTGTACGAAAAGTATAAAAGGGCCGGTTTGACATTATTGAAGGTGTGAGCCGGTTGCTGGAGCTGTGTCTCCCCGGCCACCCAGCGCACTGCTTTACTTATATAGCTCTCACGTTCTCAATAAAAAGTTTTACTAAACGTCGAGTAAGCGTTTTTAACAAATTGGTGCCGTGACTCGGATCCTGAGACTCTGTGCTGCGGAGCTTTTCTCCTGGGTAGGCGCCCCATTCGCATTTTTGTGGGTGGACCTGGGGTCCAGCTCCGTGCCATAGGCCTCAGAGATCATACCGAGAAATGAGAGATATATAAGTAAAGGAATATTGTAAGATTCCCCCATAATTCACGTGCACGAAGACCCCGGGCAAAGACTCGCAGGAGACAAGTATTCAGAGGTTCTGTCCGGTTGGGGATGGTTTTCCCTCGGTCCGGGAGAAATATTTTCCTCCGGCCGGGGAAGGTTTGGTTCCTCCGATTGGGGAGGCCCAGTTCCCAAGGTGCGCCCGATTGAGATTTGAGTGAGTGAGACGTCCTGTAGGATGAGGCGAGTGCGGACCTCCTTGTAGTGCGGTTCTCAGAGCCCGTGAGGGGCTGAGCCACGAACGGAGGGAAGTGTTTGAACTGTGTGAAAGAAGGTGCCTTGGAAGATGGGCCAAAAGTAAGAGTAAGCCCATGCTTGAGAAGCCTTTCGGTATCCCAGGGGGGGTGTGAGTATCTTCCTGATATTCCCCCTCATAGCCCATTAGGGCTCATGTTGAAGTACTGGGGGACTTCCCCCAGGAACAAAAGTTCAGTGGCAGCGGTGGCGGTGCAGCCGTCGCCAGGGTCGGCATGCAGTTCTACCGAGGAGTGGCGCCTAAACGAGTGCCAAAAGAAAAAAAAAAAAAAAAAAAAAAAGCAACCAACCCTGCTGAATGGCTAGAAAGATTTAAGAAGTTTGCAGCTACATTCGGGTCTGGACCCTGATACGCCCTTAGGGCAGGCTTTGCTAAAAACTCAGCAAAAAGCGGCAGGCACAGCTCCTGGTCACAGCAAAAAAAAAAACCAACAAAACCTAACCCTGAGGTTTGTTATGCACCTGATTCGGTTGGGCGTTCCCTGATTGCCCACTTAGGGTTAAACAATACACCCTTTCACGGGAAGGGAGGAAAGGGTTACAGCCCATTATTCAGAGGCTGTTGACTCGAGGGTTACTGGAACCCTGTATGTCTCCCCATAATACACCTATTCTGCCGGTTATAAAAATCTGATGGGTCATACCGATTGGTGCAGGATTTGTTGAAATGGACTTCTGATGATGATAAACATTTACATAAAATTAAAGAGGCTTTGATTAATGCACCAGCCCTCAGTTTACCCGATATTGGGAAACCATTTTATTTATTTGTCAATATAAATGATGCGACAGCATATGGTGGGGTACTTACACAAATGTGGGCAGATTCTCGAAAACCTGAAGGCTACTTTTCTAAGTTTCTTGATCCTGAGAGCCGCGGGTGGCCCAGTTGTTTACAGGCTGTAGTAGCTACAGCCTTGTTAGTGGAGGAAGCTATTGTATTCTCCTAAATTACAATTGGAAGTTACTAGCTTGCAAAACCCTGCTCAGTTCCTGTATGGGGAACCAGACAGACTATAGAATTGCAAGCCAAGATCAGGGAAGATTTAGATATGGGATCCCCTAAGATACCGAACTGGAGGACGGCCTTAAACTATACATAGACGGTTCCTCACGAGTAGTGGGTGGACATCAAAAATCAGGATATGCAATACTAGAAGGGGACAATTTTACTATTACAGAAGCAGGACCACTGGGTTCTAGTTGGTCGGCTCAGGCTTGTGAACTCTATGCCCTTCTACGAGCCTTGCAGCTCCTCAAAGGCCGAATTGGAACAATATTCACAGATTCCAAATATGCCTTTGGAGTCGTACATACATTTGGAAAAATCTGGGAGGAGAGAGGCTTGATTAATACGCACGGTAAAAATCTTTCACATGAGGCATTAATTAGAGCAGTATTAAAAGCTCTTCGGGGTCCCAAGAAGATTGCCATGGTTCATTTAAAAGCTTATCAACGCAGCTTATCCTATAATGTCCGAGGAAATAACTTGGCAGATGAGGCAGCAAAACAGGCAGCTTTGTTATTAATTTCTGAAAGAGAGCCAGCTGAACCCCAACATGAAGGGTCTAAAACCAGCTTCACTGAAAACGAAACAATCAAACTGCAACAAGTAGGAGCAATTGAACGAGATGGTAAGTGGTATCTCCCAGATGATCGTCAAATATTGCCTAAAGCATTAGCACGGAGGGGGTTAGAAAAATTACATGTCCATACTCATTGGGGAATACAGGCTATGGCAGATCATTTCAAACTTCGGTATGCTTGCATTGGACTTTATACGGTAATTAAAAATATAATGGGAAATTGTTTGATCTGTAAAAAGATAAATAAGTCTCACTTGAGAGACCGAGTACCGGGTGGGAGAGAGCTCGCTAAGAGACCCTTTGAGAGGCTCCAGATTGATTTCACCGAATTTCCTAAAGTAGGAAGGTATAAATACCTTCTAGTTATCATGGATCATTTAACTCACTTTGTAGAGGCCTTTCCCACCGTCAGATGCACCGCAAAAATGGTCACCAAGATATTGTTGGAAAATATTCCTTGGTATGGAATGGTGGTTGCGATTGATTCTGATTGGGGCCCACATTTCACTTCCAAAATTATTCAAAGCACGATGTCCCTCTTAGGGGTTACTTGGGAATACCATATACCGTATCATCCTCAAAGTTCTGGTAAGGTTGAGAGGATGAATGGAGAAATTAAAAATCATCTAACTAAAGTAATGGTAGATGATTTTGGCTTGCCACTAGATCACCCTAACATAGAAGATACATATATATTGCAATTGTCCAAAAGGCGTTCCCAGTTAACGAAGAGGGGTTTGGTGGCCCAGCGACCACCCTTGGATATGGCTAGCCACACTATAAAGCCTGGGGATCGAGTTTTGATTAACACTTGGAAGTAAAACCTCCTTAACCCCTAGGTGGGAAGGGCCTTTTCTTGTTCTTTTTACTACAGGCACTGCCATTCAAACTGCGGAATGATGATGGACGCATGCCAGTAGAGTCAAGGGACCTGTCACTACTGAATCCTGGGCAGCATCTCCTGGAGAAGGACTGAAGTTGAGACTTACATGTAACAAGGAGTAATTTCTTGGGCACTCAGCTCTGGAACGCATACTTCGTGGATGTTATTATGTCTTCTCTATATAATTGTTTTAAACAAAATTTAGTTTTAGAAACTAGAGAACATGTGGGTCAGCTTATGTTCATGAGTAAATTAACCCCTCTGGCCGACCTTATTGAAGCTCATGGATTTACACAAGTTATTCAGTGCCCCAAGCCTGCACCTGGTAGTGTCCAGGATATACACTCCCCTGAAACAAATTGGGGATTAACATTGAACACCAAAGTCTCACCCCACGAGCCGGTAACTCCTCTTGTCCTGTATCCCTTGAAGAGTACTTATTGCTGCCAAGAAGGTAACATTTCCCGGCGTTCTTTGCCAAAGAATGGCCGATGGAGGGCCAGAAGAGTACATATGGTGGGGAATCACAGGATGGGGGTTTCAATACCGATAATGGTGTTGACTTTGTTGGTAGCTCTGGAGGCTAATGACTATCCACCCTTCAAATGGTCACTCATATTTTGGGGGGAGTCCCAAGTGGTTACCTCTCTCACCACTGCTGGACCCCCTGTGTTTCCTACTGGTGCCCTGCTGCTTATGCGGGTAGGCCTTATTGCAACTATCCTGGACATTATTACTTTGCATATTGGGGTTGTGAATAGCTGGCTGGCTATGGTATGGCCCTCCGACATTCTTGCAACAAAACAATAAAAATTGAAAGGGGGGAATTGTGAAAAATAGGGGTTTAAAATTGTAGTTTATTGTTTTGTTGAGCATACCTTTGAGTTGAACAATGTTTGCTTGGGCTGTTTGTTAGGGGTGTATGTTTGGACGTGCTTGTGGGGAAGAGGGGTCAGAAAAACAGGAGGAGGGGCCGACCGCGGGGGCGCGAAACAGGGATGTCACATGACCATTCCCCTCAGTAACAGAATGAAGCCCGCGAAACTGAAACCGTTCCCCTCAGCAACAGAGCGAAGCCCGCGAAACAGGAACCAATGCTGGGGGAGCCCGCGGGATGGGAACCAATGATAAACTGATGGGAGACTGAGGGGAAGGGGTGTATGAAAAGTATAAAAGGGCCGGTTTGACGTTATTGAAGGTGTGATCCGGTTGCTGGAGCGGTGTCTCCCCGGCCGCCCAGCGCGCTGCTTTACTTATATAGCTCTCACGTTCTCAATAAGAAGTTTTACTAAACATCGAGTAAGTGTTTTTAACAAGGAGGAATTACTCCTTAGAGTACCATGTGGCTGTATTGAATAAATCAATGATAACCATACTAAACTGATTACCCCTCAGAATAGCAACTTTCATTAAGGTATTTAGAAGACAAATGCTGATATAAATGAACAATGTTTCTAATAATGCAGATGAATGGAGCCCAGGGTTATGAATTCTTGAGGAAAATCAATAAAAGGAATATCATGCTGTCTCTTTGGCATAATGATAAAATAGGTCTGTACAAAAAAAGGCATATGAGTATTCCTGAAACTAGAGTCATCCCTGCAACCTGACAAACTGATTTTCCCCTGTTCTTGCTGTGCTGGGAATGCTGGTTCTTAACACTCCTTAGACTTTGCCTTCTCCTCAGAAATGACATCTCTGGAAAATGGAGTGGCAGGATTAATATGCAGAAGGAATTCAGAATATTTGCTGAATTCTAATAGCATGGCATGGTGTCTCATTTCAGAACTGAATTAAAAATGACTTGGACAGCTACACTTTAAAGTAGACTGGCAGGCAGACAAGGGACCATAAATCAAGGTTAATGATAATGGCAATGTACCAGTTTGGAAGAGAAGATGAACATAAGGAGTATTGCAAGAACTGGTGCTAGGCCCAGCTTTACTGAAAGACATAATAAATAATGTTAATGGAAATTAAAGAACACTGAAGTTAAAAGAGTTGCCAAAATCTGCAGGAAATGGAGAAGAAATCTTGCCTCAGCTATCTGAGTAGTACTTGCTTAGAACATTTTAGTTTTCTACATTTTCCTGAAAAAAAAATTAAGATAAGTGTACCTCAAAAAGAGAAGTAATAAGGCTAAGAGAAAGGATGCACTCTCTAGAAGAACCTTTCTATCAGCTTGGAAAATGCCCAGGCAAGCATAGTAGGTAGATGACTGAAGTGCTTTTAGGATGAATAAATACTATTGAATCTGAAAAAAGGTTAAATTATGTTTCCCATTGGATTTGCTTTGGACGGAGATGTACAGCTGGAGGAAGATGTTTTGATATCCTAGTGTCCATAAAGAGGTTTTAACAGAGTCCAAGAAGTAAAAATCATCTTTAAATGGTTTCAGAGTCAAGTGTTTTAGTGCTTCTTATGCAAAGGTCAAATAGGTATTAAATAATTTAATTGCAAAAATTATAAATAAATGCACGCTGAATTTGAAAAGCAACAGTATTGAATGAGAAGTCATAGGGTTAGTTCAACAAATCATATGTTGAAAGTTAAAAGAAAAAAAAGTCTAAGAGGGAAAAAAAGACCTGCTAAAAGTATTTATACTTATTTAAAGAGGAAAACAGTAATGGGAGTGATAGCTCAAGGGACATGAGTAAGGAGGATGTGTAAATATAAGCTAAATATTGAAAGTATTTCTTAATACTAATTTTCTTCATACTCTGAAATAATTTTAAATAAAGACGAAAATCAAATAACATCACACTTGTGTTTCTTTTGTTGTTGATTTGATTATTTTCAATTATATTTATAAAACAAGGAGAGCACACCGTGGAGTGTGTTCCTAAGCTACTTATGCCATGGGCAAATTAGAAATGAAGAAGTGAAATATGAATGGGGCCCTCTAAAGACACATTCCTAAGATTTGCTCATGGAAAAATGAATGAGACAGCAGAAGTAATGAAATCAACACTGGTGTAGTGGTTGGGTCCTTTCACTGAAAGATGCAAACACACTCTTCAAATTTTACTGCATTTAGGAACTGTACATACTATTTTACAGTATCCATGGTAATTGGACAAGATACTTAAACAGCTGCAAATTAATTTTTAAGCTAAAAAAAGGACCATCTCTTGGCCTAGTGAATCTTTTCTAACTCCAAGGGAAGTTGGCTGTGTGGAAGGGTGTATGAAGTCATTGTCCAATGGTTCATTGTTTACATCCCTTTCCTGGGACACATATTTGATATTCCTTAGGCTAAGAAAGCCTTTGGAAATAGGCATTTCACAGGCTGTGTTGCACAACACTGCAACTGCCAAAATCTTTGCTGGGGTTTCCATGAAGAACCTTGCTTTGTAGCTATGCTGTAAAACTTTAATATATAAAAGAGATCCAAGGATATTCACTGTCTTCTGATGTAACTGATGTGCTGGACTTTTCTGCATTGTCAGTGCTGGAGTGATGTGTCTGGTGATAACTGAGTACATAAATGTGGTAAAAATGGAGTCATCAAAGAGCCACGATTTTGAAGTTGGGGAGCCTGTGTCACAGATCTGACTTTGTATTGCAGATTCATTGGTCTGGAAATTCACTGGAAGGAATAGTCACACAGTCAATAAAAGCTCCAGACCTGCTTTCAGGAAGTGAGGGTGAAGGATAGGTATTTCTGAGGGCTACCTCCTTGCACTGTATCAACTGTGTTATTAATCCTGAAAAATGTCGTTGTCTGGAAATTATTTGCTTTGAGTTTCAGGAGTTCTGGACTCTGTTTTCACCTGCTCCAGAGCAATTCCCTGCACTGCAGGTTGTCCATTACACAACACAGAATTCCTGCTTAGGGTTTAGCTCTGTTTGGATTTTTATTGACTAGATGTAGCAGACTATTATGTCACTTGCTCTGTAAAAATACACAAGCCATGAATAACATGTCAGAGAAAAAAAGGAAAGGCCAAGGTCTGCAAAGGAGCTTAAGGTACTTGAAAATAAAAGATAGATTCTTGGAACTTTTTCACGTCTTTCAAAGAAATTGTATCCCCAACAGTGCAGGTTTTTAGATGTTTACACTTCTGCTGTTGGAAATATGGATTTCCTTCAACATCCTGGTAGCACATCAGTATCTAGGTCCTCTCAGGGTTCCTCGGCTCCACAGGTTTTGTCTGTCTTCCTCACAAACATTCCTGTCCTCTGGGGCATGCTCTCAGGACATGGTCCAGGTCTGCATGGAGCCAAACTTGGAGGAGGAGGTGAAATCTCTTATCTTTTACAATACAGTGATTTAGACACTCCATGGGTGGAAATTCTTCCAGTGTCTGGCCTGACCCAGATGTTTTTCCTGAGATCTGTGTATTCATGTAGGTCAGTGAAGCCTCTTCCATCTCTAACTCCCCAGTCCTTGGTGAATACTTTCTGTAGCAGAGTATGTCCATGGCTAAGTGCCTGTCAGTCTGTCAGGAGAGGGTTCACACCTTCTGTTGATAGACAGGCTGGCCTAGGTGCTCTTGAGGTTTCTTGATGGGTTGTTTGACTGTTGAATAATCACTGGGTTGGAAAGTGGTGAAAACTGATGTCATTGGAAAGGCACTGTGCCCAGTGTGCAGCAACACAAACCCAGCTCCCCTACCTGGATGAGTGCCCTTGACCCTGTGGATGTTTGGCAGTGAGTGGGATCTGCATCTTTGCTTAAGCTGATTTGTCAGAAAAGTTCTGAGCTAAGCTGGGGCCTAGTTCTTGGCAAAAGTTTTCCTGGATAAGAGAATCAAATCCCTACATTTGCAGGAATGTGGCAAACAATCTATAGGCCAATGATTATAGGAACAGAAAGCAGGAGATCTGATCTAGGTTCTCTAAATTCTGGTAAGTTTCAGATCTACAGGACTGAGCAGGAGTCCCTAACCACCAGTCTAGGGGTGATGCTAAACTGAGTTAGAGTACCCATACAACAGGTTGTGCTGCAGAAAACAACTAAGTCTGTGAGGAGGCTCAAGCAGGTCATGGATTTTAATGATCAGGGTAGATTTGGATTAGATTAGATATCAGGAAGAGATTCTTACTTGTGGAGGTGGTGAGGCACTGGCACATGTTGCCCAGGGAAGTGGATGCTCCCTTCTTGGAAGTGGTCAGGGGGTGGATGGAGCTTAGTACCACCTGGTCTGGTGGGAGGTGTCCTTGCCCATGCAGGTTGGAACTGGATAGAAAGAATTTCTTTACCAAGAGGGTGATTAGGCATTGGAATGAGCTGCCCTGGGAAGTAGTGGATTCTCCATCCCTGGAGATATTTAAAAAGAGACTGGATGTGGCACTCAGTGCCATGGTCTAGTAACTGCAGCAGTAGTGGATCAAGGGTTGGACTTGATGATCTTTGAGGTCCCTTCCAACCCAGCCAATTCTACGATTCTATGATTCTGTGATAATCTTTAAGGTCCTTCCAAGCCAAACCTTTCTAGGTTTCTATGAAAACGAATGCCTGGGAATGAAAATTAATGGCAACATCATAGAAATGGTTTTCCTGGTTCTGAACTAGGTGTACCATTGCCTGTGTCATAGGTCAGTGCAAGGTGGATGTTTAGAAAATTTACACAGGCTTAGATAGCACTGGATAGCTTCACAATGCTGCAGGCAGCCTTTCCACTGCCTTCAGGGTGGGTTGAAAGTGAGGCTGAAATGATGGGAATTGAAACAGGAGTCTTTGGGTGGCTGGGTCTGCTTGTCACCAGCTCTTAGCAAGGTAGGAGCTGTGTCAGGGCTGTCCCTGCCTTCAGGTTTGCATTTTAGACAATGTGTTCTCATCTCAGATCTTCAGATATCCCTGATGTTTCTTGTCATTGCTAATGAAAAATGTCTCTGCCTTTTTTTCTGGTAAAGATCTGCTGTTGAGCTCAAACTGAATCGTTGCTTTTCTGAACATTTGCTAATATCTAGCTGGACTGCTGTTGGAGTAAAAAATCAATTTGCTTTTCTTTAAGTAACACTATTCAAATATGGTCTCTGCAAAATGCAATTTCCATCTAATGCTTGAACTAGGCCTCATGAAATAAGATGCTGAGAAAGATTTACGAGCCACCAAGGCTCAAGCTAATGTGCTGATAGCTGTGGAATTTCATACACTCAAATAGAAGTACTCACAGATGCAGGAAGAATTTCCTAATTTGCCAAAACCCCTTAGGAAAGAACTCTCCAACCAATGGTAACTGAAGGTTTAAACTACCTGTGCATGCTTGATTTAATTTTTTTACATTTTTAAATAGTTCTTAAAACCAGTAAAAAATATTTATGGAAAGGTACTTTGGAGGATGGAGCAAGCAAGGAATAGTGAGATGGACCTTTCTGACAGCTCTGCCCCTGGAAATTCTTCTGGGCACCTGCACCTGATGCCAGCTGCCCTGCAGAAAAGCTGCTGATGCATCCCAAATCCTCTGGGAAGTGTCTTATTGACTCACATTTGATTAAGACTTTCCTCAGCTTCTAAGCACAACATATATAGTGTAACAGACCAGCTCCTGCCTTGAATACTCATTTGGAATATTCAGTGATATTAAGTAAATATTTTTCCTAGGTAAGGCTGCAACATCAATTTTGTTATTAAAAATAGCAGAGGATTTGATACAACGGAAAGCTGATTTATGAATATGTCACATGGCAGATCCAACTTTCAGGTTTTTTGGTTCACTTAATGTTATTTCAAGAAATAAAATGAATTATATTCTATGTTGTTTTTGCAGGAAAGATAGATGCAATCTACTTTTATATGTTTCATCCTTAAAGTAAGTGTTCAGAAAAGGAACAAAAAGCTATTTGAGGAGACAGACAATGCTAATAATCATGTAGCTGGGATTGCTTAGAAGTGCTATTATTTTTCCATTATATATATGCTGGCCTCATGCTGGTTTGGACACAGTGATGAATCTATATTAATAAAAACGCTTTTTACTAGTGTAATTCCTTCTCTGGACAAAACCAGCAATACAAGTGTAAGCATACATAAGCCCAGCTCTGTTTATACCATCAGCTGGTACAGTGGAAGCAGGATTGCCTTTTGTTTAGGTAAGCTCAAGTCCTTCATCTCTTCAGAATACATCAAAATAACACCATTATGAGTATTTAGAGATCTGACCATCTTTTTTTCAACATTAGAAATGACTTTACTGTCCTCTGCATTTGGGCAATAGTCTTTAGGCCAACATGTTTAAAGAGATGTCATGCTTCCAACAGAGGTATTGGAAACATTCTAATTTTTTGTGGTGCCTTTCAAAAGCTGGTTGTGCCAAGCAAGCTAGTTGTTTGATGTTGGCAGTCTGACAGGAGCACTTTGAAATGTGGTATTCGTGATTTGATTTGCTGGATAACACAAGCATCTCCATGCTTTGATGAATCCATGATTTTTAGTTCTTTAGGGGAAAGATGACAACATCAAGCATCAGCCAAGAAACCTCTGTTCTATTTCAGTTGCAGACAGATATCCAACTGTAGAATAATGAAAGCCCAGGACTTAAAACCCCATATGGATTTATGTCCCCATATGTCCCCTTAGGATATAAAAAAAATCCCAAACCTGTATTTGGACTGGTGAGTTCCCACTTGGACTGTTGGTGAGTACCATCCTATGAGAGAGCAGTATAAACCCAGTAGTACTTCTGTACTAATACGTGGAGTTAATATAGAACCAGAAGCAACAATTTCATGTCCAAAATAGTAAAGATTACAGTGGAGAGATGGGGCACAGAGACATCTTAGAAGACTTAGCTCGTTGCCTGACCACCCATGGCACTATTTGCAACTCAGATGATCCATTAAGGGTTAAGAGATGGTACCTATGAATGCATTTATTAGTGAAGAAATACATGCTCTAAAGCAGTGAGAATTTTACTCTTCATAGAGTAATGATCTTATTTCTGTGCTCAGAAGTGAACAAAAGCCAACTAATTGCTTTTTGATTTGTGCTGTTGGAAAAGAGGCAGTACTTTTCAAGGTCTGACCCAAAGTTCATTGAACTCTGTGGATGCTTCTATGTTGTTTTTCATGGTCTTTTCCCCAGCCTCTTAGTCCATCTGTGCAATGCCTGGGCTTCAATGATTCATTATATTGCTCAGATTTCACACTGACATGGAATGAATATGTGATATCAGTTTGAGGAGAGTAAAAATCACTAGAGAATTGTTCCAAACCCATTTGGGAAAACCTGTCATAAAATGAGATTGTGTATTTTCAGCCCTTCTTAATGTAGCCAGTCAGTACGAGTCATTCCGAGAAGAGGCAGAGTTGAGAAGATTTCCACTGTATTTTTTCAGGAATTTGCTGCAACAAATGAAAAATCAGTCTTTCCTTGGAGGAGAAGGAGCTTACTAGACATCCCTGGGTGTGTGAACTTGGATGAGCTCTACGAAACAAATATCTTCCAAGGGATCAGCAACATCAGATGCTGTTTGAACACTGATAAAATAAATACAGCAGGCACAGGCAGTTCTGTAGAACAAATGTCCTTGAAAGCGAGAATTCAGCATTCAGTGTAAGCTTGTTGTTACAAGGAAGTTGACACTTTTGTTTTCCCTTGTTCCTTTTCTTTTCCTTCTTATTGCCTTCTATTTAGAAGGCCTTTGATATTTCCTAGATGACTTTTTTCATTTTCTTGATATTTTTAAGAGGTATGTTGCTGCTAAAATATTGCTATGTGAAATGGTCTCCTACAACATGAAACTTCTCTTCATTGCCAATTAATTTTAGAAATAGTTCTATATTTAAATGTTGTCTAGTACAGAATCATTAAACCATTAATGTTTAACCACTAAACCATTTTCTTTAAAGGCCCTGACATGTGGCTGCACCAGGGCCAGCAGGATGAACTGTCATCCCACCAGGATGCATCCACTGGAATATTGTTTTGAACACAGTCACATACTCCTTCAAAGACTCAACTTGGAGATGACATTTTTAAAGAGTAGATGGAGACAGAGAGGTTGAACCAACACTAACCTTTTAGAACATAACCTTAGTGACCACAATTGGTCTAGAAAATGAGAAAAAGGGCCTGGTTTTGGGTTTTTTATTTGTTGTTTTTTTATTTAGTTTTGTTTTTCAGAGGGTTTCCAACTATTCCTGAAGCTTAAGAGGGCTCTTGTCTGGGCTTTGCCTCTGGGCCATAGTGGTGAGGCAAGCATGGGTTTGCACATGGAAGACTTTACAGAGAAAAGTAATCTACAAGTACAACTTAGCTGTTTCAAGGATTAACAGCAGTTAAATTAAAGTTTTCCAAATCACACTTATGAATTTAGATTAGTCAATTATAGCTGACTTTTTTAGAGTTAGTTTTTAAGTTCTCTTCCTGCCTTTTTGTCTGTACTGGGGATATATACCTCCCTCCTTGTACCTCAAGGAGGGGTTTGATATGTATCTTGTATTACCTCATCCCTTCTGTCTTCCCACCAGTGTAGGATTGTTCCTGGGAGAAGTACTTAGGACTTTGTGTGGTCCAGCTTTAAAAGACTTGGGACACAAGAATCATGAGACTGCTTCACAACCCACTTTGTTCTAATGGTAGAAATTATATTCCAGTTTAAATTTTTCTTTTTTTCCTAACTTCATCCCATGACAGCCTGTCTAATTATACCAGGCAATGGAACCAAATCTGGTTCATCCAAAGGGATGCTGATAAGTTCAAGTTTGTGTCTAATTTCCCCTGAGCTTAGAAAACAGTGCAAGTGACAGAGTGGTAAAGCAAACACATTCCCCTAACATTGCTGAATGGGGTTCCTAGGACCTGAGCACCTTCACACCTTGGCATGAACCTGGGGGAAAGCTGATGGCCTGGCCCCACATCTCCACTGTCCGTACAGGAGTTTTCTTTCCTTTTGTACAAGCTGCTAAAAACCCCTGATTTTTCTACTAACAGAGGGTTTATTTTATTTTCTCTGTATTTTTCAGCCCACTGCTATTTACTAGAACTGGGTATGAATTTCGTCTCTGTCTCCCTTCCCTGTTTCACTTTCTGAGTCCAGGCTGCAGGTACATTTGTAACCCCCACTGGCAGGCTGCAGGCCACATGCAACATATGCTGAGCATTTTGAAGGGATTCTGGAAAGAAATTTAGGGTTTATTAGAAGATGGAAACACTTTTGGTTTTAATGTGCAACTTGGGAATTGCAAATCTTTCATGAAAATCCAAATAGTTGGGATAAAAAATTCTGACAGCCTGATACCCCTTGCAATGTCCAGGCCTGTCATTTAAATTAAACATCTCTCTCTTTCAAAGTGTGATCCTCTTCACTCTCCCCTTTATTGCCACAAAGCAGCATTAATGTTGGGTACCTACTGAGGAAATCTGCTGCTTCTGGTCTGCCAAGGAATTAAGCACCTTTTTTTCCTGTCCTTCCCAAAAGCGGGGAAAGGGTTGCTTAAAATCTGACACTTACCTTCGTAAGAGGAATTGTTTGATGGGAGTTGGGCCAGGTTTGGATTCCTTCCAGTGCAAGTCCTAGAGCAGCAACTGTGAAAGTTTTTATAGTAAAAACACCATCCTCAATCACTTACGTGCTGCCCTGTGCCATTCCTTTATCTGTAAGCAAACTAAAAATAGAAATAAATTATGGGCTCCAAGCAGCTATGTTGAGTGGAGCATTTGAGACGATAGTATGCATTTAACAAGAAATGTTTTATAATTGAAACAAAAATAGTAAAAGCTAAATATAGACTATTAAATTAATTTGGAATGTGGAGTTGGCAGTTTTGCCTGTATGGTATTTGTACTTATTTTCTTAATTGAACCAATATAAAGTGCTTTTTTTTTTTTGCTTTTTTTTTTTTTTCCTTTCCCCGAGACTCCAAGCATTTCAGTGATCCAACACTTTTGGTACCTATCAGTGTGGAATATCTGATAATTATAAGCCAAAATTTAAAATCAGATTTTTTCCCCTAGACAAAGTTCGTGGTGCTAGTGAACCCTCAAAGAGCAGCAGAAAGAAACTATAAATTTTTGCCAAATATGTTCTTTTTGTTTAATTTTCATGTACAAGGCCAGGGTGGTGTTAATTTTCACTCTGGTAGAAGAGATAGAAATGTTTCCTCCTCCCATGTTCATCCTGAGCCAGAAGTGCTCAGAGACACCTGAGCCTGGTGTGCAATATTGCTGCCAATCCCAGACAGAAAGTGCTCCTGTGTGATTTCCCTCTTAAAAAGCTCCCACAGAAATCTCTGCCCCACACTGGCCCACACATTGTAGGTGTTCTCCAAGTTCTCTTGGGCAAATGGGAGGAAGATTCCTCTTCTGTAGGACAGATACTGCACACCCATCAAAAAGCAAACACCTGGTGAGTGGGACATTGCCCATGGGTAGCTCCCTGGTTACTGGGCAATACAATCGGTGGCAGAAAAGCAGTCAGTGGGGTACAAAGCAAAATACCAAGGGTTCTTAGTCCATAAATTGCTCAGTAAATGGGGACTAAGCCAACAGGAGTAGTTCTCTCACCTACCTGTGGTTGCATAACTGTTAGGAGTCTGGTCTCAGCTACTTATTTCCCTCTGTCACTGGGAAGGAAGAGCATCAATCCCATCTGAACACATGCTTAGTGCTGCCCATTGGAAGTCTGCCACTCCACTGATTACTGAAAAAGCCTGAATACCAATTCAGTGTCAAAGAATCCTATCCTAATAACAGAATTACTCACAAAAACTCAAAGATCAATGTGGTTCAATAATTGACTTGAAGGCGTCCCTTTAGGAAAGATTTTCTACAGTTTTTTTCTTTCTAAAACAAATCATATGGCTAAAAATACCAGCACTGCTTCAGTTCAATCTCAACAGAAATATGCAAACAAACAAAAAACGTTTTTCATTAAGGACTGCAATTTACTGAATAACAGGATATGACTTTCCACCACATCATATTTCTAGCTGCAGGCTTTTTGATAATGCAGCCCAGTTGCAGGAGCAGTGCTGTTGACTGAGCTTGCTGGTGACAGTTTTCCAATGACAGCAAGTTTTATCTTCACCTCTCCATCAGGTCTGCCAGTGGGTGAGTTCAGAATTAAGTCAGGAGGGGCAAAGACATCACTGCATCATCTTTCAGCCCTTCAAAAAAAACAAAGAGCACATACTTGGCAGTGCTTTAATTTCTATGGTTACTGATGAATAACAGCATAGCTGGGGAACTGTTGTTACAACCCACTAGCAGAGATAATTTAAGAGGTAACCCTTAAGCAGATCCATTACAAAAGTGCTGGGGTTTTCAGTGTTAATATAACTGAGGTTTTTCTTTTTGGATTAGTATCAAGTGGACTGCCCTGCTAGTCATAAATATGCCCTCATTATTGTTATTTTTTAGAAAGAAATAAGAGGAAGGATGGCTCTCTCTTTAAGACAGCGAACCAGGTCTGGTGATTTCTGGATAAAATCTTGACCAGGAGCACAATTTACTTGGATTTTGTCACAGTCTCAGATGTTGATGTCCCCATTGTTAATGTGGGCAAATGCTCCATGCAGCTTGGAGAGTTTTTCTGGCTAGGCAGACCTGTATCAGGGCTTTGCTTTCTACCAGGGGGACAGTGATACAATTTCCAGCAAAGTCCGGAAAAAATAATTGCGTAACTGAATCAGAATGGTTTGGGAACTCTGAGGCAGCCTTCTTGCATGACCTGGGTGAAATGCCTGGCTTGTGCTTCCAGTTTTGATCTGTGCTTTCTTTCTTACCTACTAGGGTACCAGTCATGAAGCCCTTGTAACTTTACTGCAGTACCGATGGAGCAGGGATTGGGCAGGGAAAGCCTATTGCTTCCAATTCAGAAAGGAAGTGGAGGCAAATTTCACCTTTATTTTTTCCCACCATGCTCTAGCTGTGGGCTCCTCTGAAGCAAACTCATTCCTAAACCAGCCAGGAATAACAGATTTTCAGAATGATTTTTTTTATTTTTTTTTTTTTTTTACTTTTGCAAATATAAAAAAGTTGCATGTAGTCCAGGAGTGGATGTGGGTGGAATTGTGAAAGACACTGATAAAAATATAAAATTATTGTTAGTGCACTGAACCTGTGTGCTGGTTCGCAGAAATGCACTATTGCTGTCAATGCAAACGTTGCGATTTTGTGGGGTTTTTTCATTGTAATGCAGGATTAAGATCAGAAAACGCAAATTAAATCCATGCAAGTTCTTCTGCAAGACTTCTTTCTACATATTGTCTCTACACACACTGGAACAAGTACATCATCCAGAATAAAACCACTGACATCAGTGAAATTTCACCTGGGACAGATTTGGCCTTCTTCTAGTAGTTGTGTCATTACCCACAAGCTGTGCTGAACAATTCATTAGTGGCAGAGAGCTAAATTTCTAAAAGTATGTGTAACCCAACTCTATCAGTACAGTAGAAACTGCTCTCAGTAGCTCCTATGGGCAACCAAGGACACTATGAGATTGAATAAATAAATATAAACAAAGAATGTTTTTCAATTTGCTCTCCATCTGGAGTACTAGATGTTTTTCCAGCTCTGAAACTGAGGCAGCTTTGCACAGTATAAAAGGCAATCCTCTTTAGGTTGTGCCAGCTCGAATGATGCCAGTGAATTTAAGATTATTTCTACAGATAAGAGATTTTCAATACTTTTCACGTTCAAAGGACAGGCCAATAGTCTATGGGTAACTTAATTTTTGAACATTCCTGCTGAAAACCTTTTTTACTTTGCAGTCTAAAGCAAAGGTGAAAGTGTGATTTGTTTTGGTTTTGGGTTTTTTTTTTCCTTTCTTTCTAAGTGCTACAAATAATTCCTACAAACCAATGCCAGGCAGTGCTTCCTGGTCACTGGAGCCGAGGTGTCTGTTTGTGGCTTTGAGCTGTCAGAGCAGTGGCTGGGCTGGGGTGGCTGGGGACAGCCAGTTCCTGGGACATTCCGCATGGCTGGTGGCCTCATGCAGCTGCTCTGTCTTGGTGGAGAGGTGAGCATGCTGGCACACAGGTCTTGCTCTGTGCCACTTGGCTGGGGTGCACGACAGCCTTGCTGAACTTGCTTTATTTACCAGCAGAGGCTTCATCTCAGAGTGTGCAGAGGCACCTGTCAGTGGCAGGTACAGGTTTGATTCCTTTTTCACTTAAAAGTGGAATGGTATTGCTTAATGCCTCTTGTATTGGACTCCAGATAAACAGGTTGTTTCCTACAGAATTTGCAGTTTAACTCATGGGTCCAACATAGGACTTAAGTATTCAAATAACCACCTACACACAACCCCATACAGTCTTAGATGTCAACTCAAGTTTCATTTCCTGAGGCACACAGAATAAAATCAACTAATCTGAAATCTTGTTATTGCTCTCATCTTCTTTCTCTGGCTCATGGACACATTTTTTTCTTAGTAACAGTGCTTCAGGAATAGAGGCACCATCAGTGCCACCTCAGTGGGATACTTCTCCCCACCATGCCAGCTGAACTGGGCAGAGGTTGCAAGTGGATATTCATAGGATTGTTCCTTTATCTCACCAGAGCTGGCTGGGTGCAAGGGCAGCAGATCTTGGGACACATGAATGTAGACTTAGAGGTGTCTCACCTAACAGATATCCCAAGCTAGCAGCAAAGCCCTTTGTTAGTGTCACCAGAGAGCACTGCTCATCCCCCCCTCTGAAACAGCTAGTGTGAACCAGGCCTTGTTAGTGCCTTTTTCTGTTCAGTGATTATAAAGGGATTCAAGGCAATCACCTAAGCTGCACCATTTGTTCTGTGTCTGAGGCTAGGAGAGTCTGGTTCAGACACCAGACCCCTGTAGGTCTAGATGGAGTGCTGCTCAGGTCATAGTTTGATGAAGTATTATAAATGGTTTCCTCACTCAGTTACTATTAACAAAGTAAAAATCTGAGATTAAATCTTCTCTTTCTCCTGCTCATCCCTCCATACCCCAATGTATTCAAGGTCCATTGGCCAACATCCAACTTGTGGACTGAGCCCAAGTTTTCCTCTCCCACCTTGCCCGACTTGTAGTTTGGGAAAGATGAGGGCTCATGTCACAGAATCCACAGTTTCAGCAATTTTTCTGGAGCTGGGGTTGTGCCAAGTGGAGCCCACTGGGGATTGCACTTGTGAATATTCCTGGTAGATGCTGAGTAACGTGCACCTGCTGCTCCAACAGGTCCCAGTCACTGTCCTGGTTGTGGTCTGGGTTTCCTGTTGTCTCAGATGTGCTGATTCACCAGGGCCTCTCCCCTTGCATGCTGGTGCTGTCTCCCCCTTTCTCCTGGAACTGATTCTAGGCCCATCATCTCTAACAGCCCAGAGTTCCCAGCAAAACAAATCACCCTTTGTGAATCACCTCATAATGCAAGCATTTAAGTGTCCTCCACCTCTCATGATTTGCAGAAGTTCAGTGTAAATAAAGAAGCAGAATTGTAATTTTCAGAAATGTTTAACTCTACTTAGTCTGTAAAAAAGTATAAGAGCAGAAAAATATTTTATAAATATACTATACATGGCCAGTTTGTCCTGCTTAGCCCAGTGCTGCCAAGGACTAGACAGATGCTGATCAGTAGGTGTAAAACAGTTTATTCCTTACACGTATCACTGCATTCCTGCCTTCCCTATATCTACATTGCTGGTGAAGCAGATAAGTTGGGGAGCCAAGAGAAGTTCACTAAGAAATAAATTAGGGAGACAGCAGTGTAAAATGCAGCTGGGGCCACAAGCAAGTGAGTATGAAGACAGCTACTGCACAGGAGAGTGCTGTAAAATGCCAGAAATGTCTCAGTACTGTATTTTTTTCACCAAATATTGCCTCTTCATTTAATTAGTAGAATAAATTACCAGAAAAACTCAATTTAACTCCTTTTTCCTTTTTTTTTTTTTTTTCCTCATCTTCATTATCTCTATTTCCTTGTCCAAAAAATCAAATTGCTGGTGCAAAATAAGCAACTGTAGTGGCAGTTTTTCTCTCCCTCTGGTTCTAGGAATAAGGACAAAACAGTGTCTGATGCCGTCTTTCACCTCCTGCCTACTCATTCAAACCAGCTGCTGTAAGTCTGTCCCTTAAAATGCTTTTCTGCTAATTTTCAAGTTCTCAAACAATGTATTGCTTTACAGGTGGTTGATTAAATGCACTGAGACAGCTGAGACGGCTCCAACTTTTCTTTTATACACAAGAAATATCTAGTCTAGTGAATATAAACTGAGAGCATTTGGAATTGCAGTAACTGGAGGGAGACCCTGGTTGGAAATGAAGCCTCCCTGAAGATGTGATGCAGTTGACCATGTTCCTCCCACTCAGCTGCAGCTAAGCAGATCAAGGAAGGGGACGTACTGAGGGCTTTGATGGGCACAGAAGGACCCGTGGACCAAGTCTAAACTTACGATGTTGATCTGTAGCTCTGCTTCTGACACCTGGGGATGTGTGTAGGCAGAGTTTCAACAGGAGGGACTACAAAGCCATTAAGAAGCAAGTAGTAAAGACACTTCCCTGGGAGGTGGTTTTCAGACATCTCAAGCTACGAAGGGGTCTGGATGTTGTCCCCAACTTCCCTGAGTCAGCATGACAAGGGAACCACCCCCTTGCTGGCACCATTGTTCTGAAGTCTCAGCCTTACACACACTGGGGGACTATGGGATCTGCAGTCTCCTGGATGTCAATCAGCACCCTGGATTAGGCTCTAGGTGCAGGGAGGAGCAGGGCTTTGGATGCAGCTGTCTGTGGCGTGCCTGAAATTTGGAAGTCCTGCACCTATCCTGTTCATAATATGTTTGTGTTCTTGTACATGGAAGCTTTCTCAAACATAGTTGTTTGCACCCAGTTTTGAATCATGTGGTTTCAGTGACCTAGTTTAGCAATTAAAAAGTAAGTCAGAATTAATACTGGCATATTTAATATTGGACAGTTCAGGTTGGGACAGCAAATGGTTGTCCCACTTAAAGCAGATTTCTTGATACAGCTATTTAAAGGAAATATGCTTGTCTTGTAATGTGAACTGGCCAAAAGATTTAAGGGTCTCTTTAATCATTATATACTGTTTGAGACAACAGAAAATGAGCTTTTCAAAATTCAAGGCAATGTAGCATGCAGCAATGGTAATTTGGCTTACACAATAGATTTCATTTTTTTCTTAGCGGAAGAATAATTGAAAACTGACTTAGACCCTTAAATAAACCAGTGACAGCTGGGAAAATCAGCAGATTGGCCTTTTGTGCCTGTTTGTAGTAGATTTTGGCAGCAAGATAGTTGATGTAGTCTCTATAGGATGCAGTTATTATGTTTTCCAGATGTGCTTGACCTTCATCTTGGATAAAAAAGCATCTTGTCATAGAAACTATCAATTTATATACTGTTAGCTCAAGTCATCAGATCCTTTAAGATGATGAAAAAACCCTCTTGTGATGGTTATACTTCCATTGCCATTCAGTATAATTGTCTAAATTGCGAGTAATTAGATTTTGCAAATGTGCGTACCTAGTTTGAGCTCAATGTGCCTATAGAGACCCTAACATGAGGAGGATCTGTAATATCATGAGGGTTGCTCAGTACTTGCAGAGGGACATCTAGGAGGTCTTGCCATGTTTAGCTATCCACAGAGGGTGGAAGTAGAAAGAAAAGTGGCAACAATTTCTTCATATAATTTACTTATGTGTACAGGATGATGCTAATAGTCTGTCTTTGGGCAACTTATAAGAAACACAGTTACCAGCAATGAGTTAAGTTACAGACAGTTTAATGTTAACATGCCAAGTAGTTGGGAAGTACATGGACCACATCATTACCTACTAACTCCTGGGGACATAAGCAGGAGTCCTACCAAAGCCATGCTTGCATCAGTTTAAATTGTCCCACTGGCAAAACTCCAGACCCAGGAAAGAAAGAAATGGAGCCTCTGGTTATAAAATGTACTTGAGAGAAAGGAGGGTTTCCAGTATGGTAATCTGTGTCAAAACCTACAGTAGCATTCAGATAGAGTGGCACAAGAACAAAGTGAATGTCATACATGCATTTTTTATGGGGAGAAGATATAAAGACATAGTGGAGCAGAGAACAGGGGAAATGGGCAGAGTGCTGTGGGACGAGGTGAGCTGCGGGCATGCCAAGCATGGCTTGGTGGCAGAGAGGGAGAGTTTGAGTGGGTCACATTGGGCTGAAGAGGGGACTGTTCTGATGGAAGATAAAGCAAGGCAAGTGGTTGGGTGGCTTGTGCTTGCTGTCACATATTCAAGTCTTTGGGCCGGAAGCTGAAGAGCCAGGGCTCTTTGCCTGCCAATGATTATGTGGCATCTGTGTTGCTCAGTTTACTCTATGGTAATTGAATTTCTTGCTTTTCCTTTTTATATAGGTCAGATGTGAGAAGTCCTGAGCCAGAATACAAGTTCAAGATCAGGAAACCAGGATGACACCCTAGCTCAGAGAGTTGTGCACCCAGGTAAGTGGATCTCAGCCACCCTCAGTGCAGTTCTGCAAGTATCTCAACACCCCCAAGCATTCCTTTCCCCATCACATGTGCCACTATGTCTTGGCCTCCTGTGAGCAGGCAGCCTCCTTGATGTGTGTCTGTCACCTGATCTGAGGGTCCCACAGGGCCACCTCAGTCCCTGACTTCATATAGAGATGCCTCATGCTGGGAATTTGAAGGGCTAGAGGTGACAATGTGGGCAATGGTTACAGCAGAAGAAACCCAGCTGAAATAAAGACTTGAGCCAAGCTGTGTGAGCTGGTGACCCACCCCCATAGTCTGCCAACACCAGTGATGGATGTGACTCTGGCCTCTGCACTGCTGTGGGACAGGAAGGCAAATGCATAGCAAGGCAGAGGTGTACAGTGGTGAAGGGGAGGGACAAGAGAGTGGCTGAGCAGATTTATTTTGTGTCCACATTTTACCCAGAGGTAAAGCTTTTGAGGTCCTGTGACACTACAGTAGGCCAGTTTCAAAGAGATAGGAAGATTCTGGAACGTAGTTTCTGGAAGACCATGTAGCAACATTTCTGCAACTGATTTCCTGAATTGTTTGTGGGAAAATAGAAGAGAAACAAACCCATGGTAATTGTTCAAATTGGGCCAAAATTGCACTCAAATCAGGAATCTTGCTTTTCTGTCTTTGTGGCTGTCTTTTGGCTCCTACCGAGACAAAAATGCCAGCTGGCAACAGATGGACAGTGGTTTCTGAGATGTTGTTTCCTGGAGATAGTAATATTTTTAGGAGAGGTGATAAGCAAGGCAGAACTTTGCTTCGTCATACTGAGTCCCTGGTGCAACATCACTGGAAGGAGTTACTTGGTTTTGCAGTGACAGTTCCAGACAGAGAACTGTCTTCTTGTGCTTAGCAGAGCTCTCTGAAAAGGAAGAGTTCTGTCAATAAATCCCTGTTTCTTTCACTATTGATTTAGATGTAGGGGTACTTAGGCGAGTTTATCTTTTTGTGACTATTAATCATGTTACAGTACCTTAAATCATGAGACAAATCAGGTAAGGCAGTAAAGCAATATCATAAAACATACTTAATCAACTGTGAAAATGTTGAAATAACTTAATAGAAAACAGAATTTGGTAAGTGGGAGGAGAAACCAGCTGTATCAGTTCTTACTTTGCTGCTTAAACTACTTAATGCAATTATAAATCTGCCTTTGCTCACAGTGTAGGGTAGATAAAAAGGTCTTTTCTCATACACTCTGGCAGGAAGTCCTCCTCTTGAATCACATGCTGCTTCAGTAGTTTGGTAACACAGTAAACAGTGTTTATGGAGTGATGTGCAGATGTTTCAGCCTGAGCCTCCACAGATGCTCTTCACTCTGGTCTGCTGGTGACAGGCAGGTGCTGTCAAACCACGTGGCCAGAGGCACTGGCTTCAGGCTCTGCCTTATGCTTTATGCTTGCTGTTAGGAGGAAAATCACAGCTCATTGCCTTAATACTCTCCTTAAGACTCCTCCAAAATGCACACTGTTGCTGCTCAGCTTTAACCCATGCCTGTGATCTTTGCCAGATTTAACCACCCCTCCACCACTCACATACTTCATGAAGTTTGAGAACAAAGAACAAATCATTTTCCAAACTGTTAGACCAGCAGGTGACATGTGAATGAGCCCTGTCCATGTGCTGTGGCTCAGCCAGAGGGTAACAAAGCATTGGTTGTACAGACCTGTTGGGTCTCCTGGCCCTGCCTGCACATGGTGGGCTGGTCCACACCCCTGGTGCTGTGGTGCTGCACTAGGGAGCTGTTGGCCTCTGCTTCCAGTCCCTGGACCCCTTCATAAGCTGAAAACCTTTGGGTGAGGGGCCTCTGGTTGCTCCAGACTGCTCAGTGATGGGTTGTTTTTTTGTGTGATTTAAATGTTGACTTTTCCTGCTTTGCTATCTGCACACACTGACCTGCATGAGACATGGCAGAGTGCACTATATGGGGGAAGTCAAAAGGAAGGGCTTTAGACCTTTGAAATGTGTAAATAGTACAATCTAATAGTGCACCTAAAATGGAGATGTTCAGAGGAATTGAGCACCTCTCCAATGGGAAAAGACTGAGACAGTTGAGGTTATTCATACTGGAGAGAAGGCTCTGGGAGACCTTACAGTGACCTTACAGTAACTGAAGGGGCTACAGGAAAGTTGGGGAGGGACATTTTACAAGACCACGTAGTGATAGGACAAGGGGCAATGGTTTCAAGCTGACAGAGGATAGATTTAGGTTAGACTTTAGGAAGAAATTATTCACTATG
This sequence comes from Heliangelus exortis, assembly GCF_036169615.1. Classification (NCBI taxonomy): domain Eukaryota; kingdom Metazoa; phylum Chordata; class Aves; order Apodiformes; family Trochilidae; genus Heliangelus; species Heliangelus exortis. Next base: position 9,431,495 of record NC_092431.1, on the reverse strand, counting down.
AGGGTAGTGAGAAACTGGCACAGGTTGCCCAGGGAAGCTGTGGCTGCCCTGTCCCTGGAAATGTTCCAGGCCAGGTTGGATGGGATTTGGAGCAACCTGGTCTGGTGGGAGGTGTCCCAGTGCAGGGAGGTTGGAACTGGATGATCTTTAAGGTCCCTTCCAATCTAAACCATTCTAAGATTCTATAAAAACACATTTTTAAAGTAATTAGGGAGTGTGTATGCATGAAAAGTGTAGTTTGCATTAAACCTTCAGGTTTTTCAAAAGCATTCTCAGTTTGCTGTATGTTAATCCACAGAATTTATAGTTCTGAATATTCTCATGCCAACCACAGATCAACAAATGATTTCCCTGGGCTATTTAGGCATACCACTGCTATTAGGTCCTCTGGTTTTTAATTAAAAGGAAATAGCTCTAAACATCTCGAGGTTATTAAAATGATAGTATTTTCTGTAGGATGCATTTGTTAAAATAACGGTAATTTCCGTAAGTACTCAGAAATATAATTTCAACTTGATTAGACAAATGAAATTATCCAATTTTTTCCCCACAATTTTAAGAAATAAAATATGCTAACAGTTCTGCTGCAGTTCTTGGATCTAATAAGAGAATTCCCCCTCCCACATTTTACAGTGTAACTC